>NC_028644.1:70259761-70297088 GCF_001406875.1 Solanum pennellii
GTGGGTACAATCGAATTAAACCAGTATTTAATACCTACTTATGAAATAATTCAAAAATGGAATTACTACCTTAGAGAATTTTTTGTCTCTGTCATAATCAAGTCCAGGAGGGGCATTCTGTATTGTCATCAGAAGTACCTGTGGCGAGAGAACAGAGGGTAACTTAAATAATGCATACTCAAGCACCAAGTTAAAGTATTGTTGTTGTCCCCTCTTGGAAATGAATAGATACCTTCATTGGAGGGTACTTTGAAAATGGTGCATGGCCATGAGCCAACTCCAGGGCAGTTATTCCAAATGACCAAATGTCAGCCCTGTAGAAGGAAGAAAATTAGAGTCAATAGCATTGATAATCTAAATACTCTCATAGACCCTGCATAAGTACACAAGCATTATACTTAGACAAGAAGAAAATGTAGACCTTTATGTCAATATTCAGAATCTCATCTAAGAGCGTGTTTGATAACTGTTTTAAGCACTTAAATTACCAGATTAAGTCATTAAAAAATAAGACTTATTTATACATAAACTCAAAATCATGTAATACTCCATGTGCCACTTAAATTGCTTTACCAATTTCAAGTAAACCAAAATTTAGTTATCACTGAAGTCTGAAAGACCACATATCCGAAAACAAGTTTCTAATCAACCGTAGTTGCTTATTACATGAACAAAATGCTTGGAATATGTTATATCATGAATGATATAAGCTTCATCATTACAACCTGATTAAGTCCAAGAAGCTAGCATTATCTAGTGATAAATAAATATACTCAGTTTTCGTTTCAAAAAAATACTAAAGAGGATAATTCATATTTGAATTCAGTGACAGGATTAAAATGCATAAACTTAATACCTTTCAGCACTAAAAGTTCATTAAAGTAATTCAATGGTACAATTTCAAAAGGAATTTAGCCTTCAGCTTTCTCAAATAGCTCTTAGTCAAGCATTAAATGAAATTTTACATCATAACATATGAAACCATCAAGATCTTACACCGTGACAGAGAAAACTCACTTAAAATCATATCCAGTTCCAGGCTGCAGAACTTCTGGTGCCATCCTACAAAATAAAAGTAGTTCATGCCTTGATAGATATGTAGTGCACGAAAAAACTTGCATAGAAACAATTATTGATGGAAAGTGACTGAAAGGATGCCTATATGCTCACCAGCACGGAGTTCCTACAAAGGTATTCCTAGACCGCTGTCTATCACCACTGTCAAACATGCATGCGGAAACACCAAAATCGCCCAGCTTTACTGCCCCATTAGTGTCCAGTAATATATTCCCAGCCTGGGATGAGAAAAGTGGTAGAGAAACCACAAATATCAGAATTTGAGGGTCAGAAACAAGGGAACATCAGTTTTAGCAAACCTTAACATCTCGATGTATGTGCCCATGTCGATGGAGATATTCCAACGCCTTGAGAGTTTCCTTCAACATAGAACAAATAGCAGATTCTTCGAATCCATCTGGATATGCTATTTTCATGAGATGTAGACAAGAGCCCTCAGCCATGAAGGGCATCACCACCCATAGGTAGTTCTCAACAACAAATGAACAGAATGACTTTATTACATTAGGATGGTCTATCAAACTCATAGTTTGAGCTTCCCTGCGTATGTCATCCTGTGGAGAAATAATTTTTTTCAGATACCTATAGCAAAATAGCAGCATAATCCTACCCAAATAAAAATGAGATTTCAAAATACAGTCCTTATAATATAACACCTCAATTTGTAACTATTAAGAAGCCTTCCTTGACACTTCTACTCCTCAAAAAGGAGTTGACGGACCAAAAATCACATTGAGAATAATTTTCTCAAAAGGCTTAAACTTTCTTAGAATGCATGCAACCTTGCTGAAAACAGAACCCTATGGACTCAAAAGATACAAATACTGCAATTAAGGTTTAATTGTTATGGTCTCACTTCCACGAGATAGTGGGATTTCACTAGGTATGTTGTTGTAAGAAAACCTCCAACTTATCTTTAAAATGAAATTAAAAAATAAGCCAGAATAGACTTGAACGAACAAAGAGGATTCATATAGTTGATGCCAAATAGTTTGGGATTCATTAATAGATATTTAAATTTGTTACTCTTAAATTCATGACGTTGTAATGGAGGAGGTTTGGGGGCCCCTGAAAACATTAACCAATCAATAAGTGGAAATATAAGATCCCAATTAAAGAATATATTAGGATCTTTTCCTTCTTTTGGATAGGAGTGTAGACCAAGGTTGAAAGGCCATTAGTTTAGCAGGTTAGTATGACATGAAATGAACATACACCAACTAAATATATTGTTTCCTAATAACATGGAAATGAAATTATCTGGCGACACCCACAACCGGTTCCCCCTATCAGAATTTTCAATCCAAAATTGTAGGTCGAAGTTGCAATATGACAAGTTAGTCCTTACTCCTTAACTATTCTATGCAATATGACAAGCTAGTCCCTAAATATTCTATGTAATAGATTTGAACTTGTTGATATGACTTATACTTTATATATTCTATGTAATCGTAGTTTTTCACTTATTTGCCCAATATAACTGTTCTTTATATATTAAGTTACTTTTTCGCGTCGAAGTCTTACTACACTAAAGCTCATGCTTCTATCTTTAGTTAAAAGCTAAAACACCAGCAAACACTTGGCAGTTTTCTATGTTTTTTGCCTTAGACAACACTGACCTGATAAATTTTAGTGGGTGCTTACATTGAATGCGTCGATCAACCTACCAAAATGAACTATATTATCACAAGTGGAAAGAAGCACAAAAATGTTGGGTGGCATGAAAAGTCGAAAATAGACCAAGCACAGATGGTTATGGTTACTTTCAGGGATACTTCCTCTCAAATATTTTCATCGGGCTGGTTATAGTAAAGGGTCTATTAATTGCTTACGTAATCTGCATTTACTTTTATTAAGAAGGAAACAAAGATGAATTCATTAGTGAAATAATAACTTCAAACAGATGAATATCATGGGGTTCAACTAGTGACAAGTCAAACAAGAACTTAATGAGAAATCCGCTAACAAAAAAAAAAGACTTCTTTGAATTTTGATAGCTACCGATCCCCTGATAAAATAGGATTAGTGGTGACAGGAATAATGTGATTTTATGTTGAATACTATAATGTGATGGTACTTGTAGAGAGAATCCACGGGCTTCTCAGATAACGTCCATCAAAGATGTAATTACGGAACAGTTTTGGTTTTGTTGTCCATTTCATTGTCGACCAATCTATCGCTCAATACAAGTCGCTCTTACATTTTTGATACTTTGTTATCTGATCCAACTAAAATTACATTACTGTGTATTATTTTTCTTTTCTTTTGCCCTGCTAAATAGTTTTGTCGCATATTATTATATTTCTATTTTAGAATACCCCCAACAACAATAACAAAGAAAAATAAAATTAGGAAATAAATTGCCATAGACGTGGAGCAAATCGCATTTCAAAATAGCCAAAGATCTTATATGTTCTTTTTATGCCCTTGAAGAGAACTTCATATGCATACATCATCAGCGGAACACCTAGCAAACCAGAATCTTTGACATAAAAGCGCAATCGAAAGGAGTTCAAGAAAAGAATTTAAAGCTTCCAAACCTGATTATTGTTACTGCCTTACTGATAGGTAAAACCAGCTGTCACTTCAGACTTGACCCAGTTAATTGATAATACTCTGTCATCTGATTACACACAAATTAACTCTCATTCCATATATCTATCCGTGCATTAGCGTTTAGTGCCAATGGGCACCAACAACAATGACGTACCCAGTGAAATCCGACTCCATGGAGTCGGGGAGGGTAGAGTGTACGCAAACCTTACCACTACCTCTAGGAGGTAGAGAGGTTGTCTCGAAAGACACTCGGCTCGACAATGAACACCAACAACAGCGACATACCCAGTGAAATCCAACTAAGTGGGGTCTGAGAAGGGTAGAGTGTATGCAAACCTTATCTCTACCTCCTAGTGGTAGGAGGTAGAGAGGCTGTTTTGGGAAGAACCTCGGCTCGTCAATGAACTCCAACAGTGTGAAATTAATACAGGGTCAACAATAATACAAAATCAGTGACTTTTTTTTTATGACAGAAACCCACAGGTAGAGAGGCTGTTTTGGGAAGAACCTCGGCTCGTCAATGAACTCCAACAGTGTGAAATTAATACAGGGTCAACAATAATACAAAGCCGCTACCCTTTTGGGTGCGCAGGGTAAAATCAGTAACTTTGTTCAATCAACATCACTTGGAGACACCAGAACTGAGTCTTGTTAATATTGACTGCTGACAAAATACAAGGAGTAAAAACACGGACGTATGACAAGTCAAAGCAAACAAACAATTGAAGCCACGTCCTTTCAACTCTATGATCTCTATACCCAATTTGCAATTCTAACCACCTATATCCATTAAGATAAACTAAAACTACATCTATAATTCAATACTAGACATCACAAAGCAAAATATAAATTAATCCGCAAGTCAAAGTCAATTATTTCCATCAGCAAACTGAGAGAGCAGAAAGCAGAAGAAATATAGACAAACCAGATTGCTGTTACAGCGATCGAGATCCAAGCACTTGACTGCGATAACTTCATTGTAAGGAAGATAGATCGCTCTATAAACTGTTGCACTCGCTCCATAACCGACTTCTTCGAGAAGCTTGTAATCATTTGGATTCGCCGAATAGTTTCTGGGACCGCCGCCGCCCATCGCCGCTGGGACCGAATAAGCAAAATCGCTTTGTTATAAAAGTGAAGTATAAGTTGCCGATTGTGGAAATGGCCGTTGAAATTGACGGAAGAGCATCGGAGAAAGTATTGGCAGTTGAATGTAGCTCACAAATGAACTATTCTATGACAAATTATCGATAATATTTTATTACTACTACCTATTTTGTTTTTTTTGTTTTTCTCTAAATTCTAGGCGATAAATAATTTAATTTACTGAAAGTGATTTTACTTTTATTTTATCATTAGGGGATCTGTTGACTACCATATAGAAGGAGATGCCTCGTGCCAGCCAGCATATGGATACGTGTAATTCGGGTCTGGGTTCCGGATCATAACTTGGGTGGCGTAGAGACGCTGACGTGGATACATGTATCTCTGCGATGACACGTAGCCCTTGCCACGTGTCAATTTATTTATTTATTATTTATAGCAAACAAATAGAAAAAAGAAAATGAGAATTCAAATTACTTGTGCAATAGTGAATTAGTCCTTGTTTTATCACTTATAATCGTAATAATAAACATAAGATTGATTAAGTTGGTGTATTAGATGAGAAAGACAGGAGATTAATCTTAGATTTTTTTAAAAAAGTTTAGTTCTCACAGGAGATTAATCTTAGATTTTTTTTAAAAAAAGTTTAGTCTATTTGTATTGACTTAGAAATTTACCTGTGTGACAATTACCAAAATTGAATTGCATCATCTCCCACCCCATTACTTGTGAGCTTACAATGCCCAAAAGTGTGTTTTCATCTCTTTATGACAGTAGTATTTATTTAAACTACTAAATGGTGGAACAATTGAGTGATTAACGATTCGAAAATTGCAAAGTGATAAAAACAAGATGGAATAACAATTCTAGAATAATTTATTTTTGGTTTTTAACGAGCCTAAATGTAAATTAAAGATAATTGCCCGAAAATTGTGTTTATTAGCAAAATATGAAGATCCTGTCTGTAGACTTGAATACTTTGCACAAAACAAAACTTTCTTCTATATCCTATTTGTTAGAAATTAGTAGCAGAAAAATAAAATTATAAGGTATAAGTGGTGGAGAAAATGTCTACGCAGGATTATTTAACCAAAACAATCTTGCATTGAGTTTTTTTATATGAATCTCCTCCTCCTTCTTAAGCTCTTTGAAGAAGCTCTAGAGACCAAATAGCCCACCCCCACCCCAAGGCACATCACCCATATCCCTACATCTACTGCCCACCCAACTCCCTCCGCCGTATCGGTGCCGTCCGAATCGTCTTCTTCACCTTCACACTCCGAGCAGCAACAAGTAGACTCGTCATGTTCAACTTCTCTTTGTTCAGGAATCTCCTCCAGCTTCTGAAAACAGCTCCTCCGCCGTGATCTCACCGTCATCTCCACCTTCTCAGTAATCACTTCCGGCGCGGCGGTGCGTCCTTCCACCGCCACACACACCTCTGCTCCTTTCACTTTTAAATCGTCGTTTTCCAACAAAGCGCACTTGCAATCGATTCTCCAGTTCTGTAGATCTTTCATGAAAATACCTTTTATGAGCTTTACATCAGCCATGAATATTTCAAATTTTACTCCTTCACTGGCTTTAACTCTGTCCCTGCTTCCGTAAATAACACCTTTCGTTGTTACCTTGTCAGCTGATACAACCCGGTGAAGCGTAACGAAACCGGGGGAATTGGATCGGATTTTGGAATCATTAATCTCTAATGGACTCTCACTAATTCTAGGGAGATAATGCAGAGTTAGAGAATCCGGTGAGACGGTTTCAGTCGGTGATAAATGGAGATAAAAGCCTTTGATTTTCAGGCGATCTTTCTCGTTTGGTTGAAATCCTTTACACATTTTTGCTGGAATGAATTACTCATGAGGAAAGGAAGGGAGGGGGGTGACTCTTTTATGAGGGGCAGGCGACGTTTGTTTTGGAATGAATCTTGGGGCTGGAGTCTGGAGAGCACACGGTTTTGACTATTTCATATGCTCAGCAGACAGAATAAGTTAGGGACGTGGAAGGTGTGAGTTTCACAAAACGACAAATTTTACCCAATTTAATATACTACTTCATTTGTTATGACATATTTTAATTATATAGAAAATTAATAAAAATGTGATTTTTTTTTTAAGGATTTTTGATCTTTTATGACACGATATAATAAAGATAACACCAACATACTCACTGAGTAGATTCAAGAAGGATATCATCATCTTGAAAAGAAAGAGAGGTTTTTAAAAGACTAGTGCATCAAATTTAAAACATCTTTTTGATCACCATATAATAAAGGAAAAGAGTCAAATACATGAACTATTCAAAATTGGTTAAATTTATACATTTTGCTTTAAAAAATCTTTATCTATACATTTTTTTGGCTCAAAATACTTTCTAATTAGTCAAATAATTCAAAAACACCTTTATTATATCAATTTTTTTTAATCCAAAACAGAGAAAAATGGGTAAAATTTGCCTTCATTCAAAGTTGGGTAGTCTAACTCCAGCCTTGCCTATTGATAATTCATATATCGAGAAGGTTGCATGTAGAGCATGCTTACTTCTATATACAATACATCTTTACTAATCTTAAAAGAAAAGGTGTCACGTAAGTATTTTGAGGATTTTTTCTAAAGTCAGTTGAACTTTAGCCCAAGGCTAACACGGGAATACCATTTTAATGTGTTAGTAATATTATTCGCTTTGAACCTAGGTCCACATAGCTTTATAATGCGTCACTAATTAATAAGACTTGCTTATTTATATATTCAATTACAGGGTAATGTAATTTGAAACTAATAAAAATGTGATAATTTTTGGATGATTTTACTCTATTTTCTGTATCAAAAAAAATTAAATGAGAGGATATATAATAAATTGAGCCTAAAAGAGTATGGAAGGCGACAAAGTAGGAATGTGTATTGGCCAACAGAGTTTTGATATGCCGCGTGCTAAGGCTTTTTGTTAACCCAAGTCGCAGAAAGTAGCCATACATTGTACTTATGCGCAATTTGCTCTGCACTTGTCTTTTTTATTTTTCAGCAATTATTGAAACAGTTAGAAATATATATATATACCCTTCAAACGGACTACGCAGCCATATATCCAAACATCGATAATTATATAAAATTTTAATATTGCATTTTTTTTTATGTATCTATAATAGATATTGGATCTTTTTGTTGAGTTATATTTTGAATATCGCTGTTGAAAATTCTGATTATGCTACCATTTCACTTTAGATCTCTTGCTTCGGATTTGACAATTAATAGAGCAGTGCAAATACTAGAAAGTAGAAACATTTGGTTTGGGCCTGTTTGAAGTTGAAGTTGTGGGTATTACATTACAACATCAGGTCCACTTCAAAAATGTATATTGGGCCATCCTTCTGTGAAACGGATTACTTAGTCCTTGAATAATTTTGGCACTGAAATTGGATAATAGTAAATCTAAGTGACTGGAAAGCACAAGAGAGTTATCAATCTAAAATCTTTTTTTTTTTAGACACATATGTTAAAAGCTTAGGGATGAACACAACAAATTATAGGTAAGATTTGTATCATATGGTGTTTTCGGCTCTATGGCAGATATTGGACACATATAAAGTTGGTAATCAATATATATATATTTTGTTACATGTTAATATCACCTCATCAAAATTCAAAAGTATCGTGTAGCTTTAGCTAAAAATATTCACTATACTTTTCTGTATCCTCAATTGTGCTTTTCGGGAACATTAAACTAATTGTTGGAGCTTTATATATAATTATTATATATATATACATATCATGTAGTATCAATTAATTAATAACTGATTGATGGCTATTCAAGTACCGTCATCAAACAAGAAAAAGAGAAAAAAGCGAAAAGATTCTTGTTTTCACTTTTAAGTTTGTCAAAACTCTACAATGAGAGTCTTTTTTATTTCCGTTAAGTAATAATAAATTTTATTTGTTAGATTTAACAGACGTGTGACCAAGTATTTAGCAAGAGAAGATATATACTGGACAAGTATGAAGCTAGAGCGTATATATTTCTTAATTAACTTTATTAATCATGAAATTTACCTGATAATAAAGATCAAAGATGACAATATATCAAGTTTGGCATTCATGTTTGATCTTATATAAAAGGTGTGGACTTTGCAATTTTTGAGTTATAAATTTTTTTCTTTTCTTTCACTCGATCCCTCTTTTAAGTTAGATTCTTAAGATATAAAATCGGATCTTCTATTGTAGGAATAATTAAGTAAATTAGTAGTTAGAGAGGAAATTAAACACTTGAAAGAGACTAAACTTGTAGAAAGGAAAAATAATAATGTAGAAAATGAAGGGAGGTGAATAAAATTGGTAGATATGGAGGAAATGTAATTATGAGTTAACTATAGTTGCAAATTGATATAAAGCATTGACTTAATAGAGTGAAACATTGTCACTTTCGAATTTGGAAGCATCCATCAAGTGGCGTGTGTTTGCCTCTCTTACCGATCAATCAAATATCAATTATCAAACTATCATATTCTTTTTTTTGTTTCTATTCGATTTCTAAGGTAGACATTTTATGTAATTGTTCAAATCAAAGATAAAATACCTTTTTATTTTTGTTCCTTTATATATTCTTCTATATACATTTTTCCTATAACCATACAAGTCATTGTAAAAATTATGAGAATAATTTTGTCCATACGCAACAAAGATGTGTTTTATTTATTCTAATTCAGATCGAATACTTTTTTCTTTCTCTTTATAAGTTCAAGAAACAAATACACGCGTATGGAAATATGATAAAATAGTAAAATTACAAGTTTTTTTATATACTACAATTGATCAAAATTTGAAAATATATAATATAAAACTAAAATTTGGATTAGTTGAGTCAATAAATCTGATAGGCTAAATGCTTCTAAAAATGTGGACTCAAAATTCAACCCCACACTACTATAGGAGGGATCTGATCTTAGTTTTACTGATAGTGGATGTTTTCAACTCTTTTTTTTCTTTATTAGTTCATGTCTAACACATGCATGTTGAGTGTCTTTGTGGGTGTTTTCAACTTGGACCATATATAACTAGTTTGTGGATAAAAAGAAAATCAACTTTCTTAACATATTATTTTCTTTTAGTATACGCATCTACACTAACATAAATAACATATTTTATGAGGTTAACTTAATTATTTAATAGATAAATGAAAACACATGAAATATTTTTTTTTGAAGATTTGAATCAAAATATCTAATTGAAACAGTATTTTATTAGGATCAATTAAGATGTTCAATTAAAATAATTTAGTTCAAATATCTAAATAGTATTATGGTACCATGTCCCATACCCTTATAACTGAATCATCCATTTAAGCCAAATTAGTAAGTACAATAATCTTAACTGCATTTGATTACAGTTTGTTTTTTGTACTGTATCATCTTTCTGATTTTTATAATATTCTTTATTCTTTGTTGCTTTCAACAAGGAGGTGATGATGATGATGATACTCCACTAAAAGTAGTGGAGGTAGGCACAAATAAAAAGATAAATCAATTCATTAATTATATAATAAGTTTATACTATTAATTTAACGGTAATTTGAAGCTACTTGACACTATTAATTACGAGATTAATAATAAAGTATGAAAAAGATCAACTCTACCTTTGCGAGCTTTACAAAGCATAGAACTTGATTTCCCATAACAAAGAAAGATATATACCATTTGCACAAATTCCATGTATGTCATTGAGCATTAATTATGGCATAAATTGACAATTAGCGTAAAATTTATTTTTTGTATTTATTAGTAACTTGTTTTTCACTATATTGTGAAAATCTAAAATTTGATTACAAGTATTTTAGAAAAAGTCATTTAACGATAAAGTTGGAGAAAATAATTAGGAGAGTATTTCTTTTAAATTGATCATGTGAATTAAGTATAAGAAATTTTTGTTTGTTTTTTTTTTAAAAAAAAAACTATATTGAACAAGTAAAAAATAAATCAAGGTGGACATGAGGAATATAGACTTTAATTAATCTGAAAAAGCTTGATAACTAAAGTGGATTAGTACAAATTTTGTACTACAAACTCCAATTAATTTGTGAGTAATTGATTAAAGAGTAAAGAAAGGAGTATGATTAAGTATATAGCTAGGTGTCAGTCCCCACGTCTTCCTCTCTTTCTTATGCCTAATTTTCAGCTAAATGTTTCCTAAGTACTAATTGTTTAAACACTCTAATTATTGCATTAAACAATGTTTGGATCTTGTTTTACTAACTAATCAAATAGTCAAGTACAAAAAGTCCAATTTGGGGCCATACCTATAGATATTTATAGCCCACTTGTTTGAATTATATCAGTCAAAATGAAACAAGATTATTTTTATATACCAATTATTTCTCTCTCACTAGTGTATATATTATATCAAAAAAATATTATTCTTGTAATAATTACTAGTGTTTGGATTCGTCTAGTTAGCTAGGCTGAACTTTTGTTCTCCCTAGCTTATCTATATATAGTATGATGTTTTAAATATAATTTTACTCATTTACTTCCTTCATTTTAATTTGATATTAAATTTTACATTTTTATAATTTTAAATTTTAAAAAATTTAAAGTATGTTAAAATATTTTTTAATTTTAATAGTCTAGAATTAAAGAGAGGTAAAAAGAAAGATATTCTTTCTAGAATGAACAAATTAAATTGATAGGAATATTTTGTTCTCTTTAAAAACCTCTTTATAATCCTTTAGTTTCTTCTTTTAATATTTTTGTATGTAACAGGTAGTTCCAACCTGTCCAATTTTAAGCATCATCTCTTCTTTGTTTTTTTTTCTCTTTGAAACTCAGTTAATTTAATTTTACTTTAATATAAAATATTTTTTATTAAAAACAATTTCACTCACAATTTCTAATTATAAATGGAGGGAGGGTACTACTTATTACTACCATTTTATACAACACTACTACTTAACCACTATGTACACATACATATTAATTTAAATTTGATTATTTATGTAATTTTAGTATTAATCAAACATATTTTAATTTTTAAAGAATATTTAATTAGTTGTCATTTGTCAAGCAACCAACAGGAAGCATCTTTTTGACTCTTTTAGCCAATCAGATAAAGATGAATGAATTTTCCACTGTCCACCTCTCTTATTCATCTTTTATTTTATTCATATATAATTGACATATCACTCATTATATTCGAAAAATAATTCACAATCATAATATTCGAATATATTTATATAGCCTTTTGGAGAACTACACGTCTTTGTCCAAAAATGCTAAAAAGGTTGATTTTTAAAGAGCACAAATTCAGTTTATTTCTAGATTTCAAAATTAAACATAAAATAAAATAACACAAAAGAAAGAAAGAAAGAGACATGAACCAAAAGTTGGGTTACTTTATGATGGAAGAACCTCCTCTACTAGTTCATTATCTTCATGTTTTATTTATTACTTATATATATATTGAAACAATTAAAAAAAAGATTAATTATAAGTATTGACTTAATCGTATATAAAATATTGTATTACTCTCTTTTAATAAGTTATCATATTAAGCTTGTTTTCTAAAAAGGTTTCTTGTAACTATAAGATAATTTTCTATGATCTACATCATATATATTCCATATATAGCAGTCATATTTATTGAAGCAATTCAATTGACACCTTATCTTCAAAAAAATTACTTCCATATATAAATATATTGAATTTCATTGTCTTTTTCATCTTCTTTTAAAAAAGTAAAAACTTCAGTTCTGTCATAGCTTTACTAATCATAGTAGTGCATAGAAATTAAATTATATCCTAAGTATTATTTTGAACTCAATAACTGTCGTCTAAGTCTTATATTTTTATTTTAAAAATTCATTATATATATAAAGAAAATTATTAAATCATAATTAAATAACTTTAAAAAATTAAGATTTCAAATTCGTAATCCCAAATATGCGTGTAGTCACGTAGAGATCAATGGTTTGCATGCCAGCAAGATACTTGTTAAATAAACTCTCTCCATATATGGTGGTTATTATTTCTTCTTTTTGTGTGTGTTTGTGGGTACATACATAAACAATATTTTTCTTTCCTTAGTAACATGAGAAAATAATCCTCATAAAATTAGTCAACTTATGCGCTACAAACAACAATTATAATTTAAAAAGTAAAATCTTTCAGATATATACCGACTTTATTAGTAGGATAGAAAGATTATTTTTGATAGATTCGGCTCAAAAATAAAACAGTCAACTTACAGTATGGAAGGCAATATTATATGAGTAAAAAAAAAGTACAAAATCCAAAATTCTGGGACCAGAACCCATATGAAGAAACTCTAGGAATTGTTTACTTCATTATAAAAAGTTTTCATTCTTTGAGTTTAATATCTTTTTTTTTTTTGGTAAAAATATTCCCAAGAACTATTAGTAGCTCTACTTCATTATATTCGCTTTTTACTTGTATTCATCTTATTTGTAACTTGTACCATTGAAGAAGCTAACATTAGGTATTATTTATTTTTATAATAATTGAATTGTTGCAGTTGAAGTGATGAATAATAGCAACAGAGAATTAGAGGAAGTTGCTATGGAGGGGGAGGGGGAGGAGGATGAGATTGCGATGAGAATTCAACCTTGGACAAAACAGATCACGTTACGAGGAATCATTGCTAGTACAATTATTGGTAGCATTTACAGTGTGATACAAATGAAAATGAACCTCACAACTGGGATCAATCCTAATCTCAATGTATCAGCTGCTCTTCTTGCCTATGTTTTCATTCAGGCATGGACTAAGATCATTAAAAAGATGGGGTTTGTGTCTGTTCCTTTCACAAGACAGGAAAATACCATGATACAAACATGTTCTGTCGCGTGTTACAGCATTGCTCTTGGAGGTAGGTATATACATATCATAATGTTTTTTTTGATTATATGATATTAATGTTGTGAAATATATATATATATTTTTGGAATTTTCAGGTGGACTAGGATCTTATTTATTGGGAATGGATAAGAAAACATATGAACTAGCAGGGGTTGGAACGGTTGGAAATACATCAGATAGTTATAAGAAACTTGAAATTGGTTGGATGATTGGATATCTTCTTGTAGTTTGCTTTATTGGACTTTTTGTATTAGTTCCACTTAGAAAGGTACTTCACTAATTCTTAATCATTTGAAATTAATTAATGAATTGATGAAAACATCGTTTTGCAATGATACACAGGTCTTGATAGTGGATTATAAGTTGACTTTTCCAACTGGAATGGCAACTGCTGTTCTAATTAATGGATTTCATGGAAAGAATGATAAAAAAGCTAGGTAAGCTTTCTTCTTTTTTTTTATAGTAATTTTTTAAAATTATTTACTATAAGTTGTTGATTATTTTGCAGAAAGCAAGTGAAAGGTTTCCTCAAGTTTTTCTCCTATAGTTTTAGCTGGGCTTTCTTTCAGTGGTTTTATACTGGCAAACAGGATTGTGGATTTCAACAGTTTCCTACTTTTGGATTAAAAGCCTGGAAACAAACGTATGTCTTTTTAAGTTTAAGCTCAATACCCCTTATCTAAATTAAATGACTATTTTTTTTGTGATCTGCTTAACATATACATTTCTTTTGTGGTCTAGATTTTACTTTGATTTTAGCTTGACTTACGTGGGAACTGGAATGATATGTCCACATATAGTAAACATATCATTGCTTCTTGGGGCAATTCTTTCATGGGGTGTTATGTGGCCTCTCATTGCAAAACTTAAAGGAGAATGGTTCCCTGCTGATATATCAGAATCCAGTATGAAAAGCCTTAATGGTTACAAGGTTAATATATAATAATCTCTCTCCAAAATTTTCTACATCATTTTCTAGTACTATATGTTTGTTGCTATATAGGTCTTCATCTCCATCGCGCTCCTCCTTGGTGATGGGCTATACAATTTTGCCAAGATATTGTATTTCACACTGTCTAGTGTTCACGAGAGGTTCAAACGCAAAAATCTTAGTCCAGGTAAACTTCAAAATTTAGCGTTAGCTATAAGTACTGTTATGTATGTATGATGATTAATCAAATACTTGGATTACTAGATATATCAGCAGCAGGGGTGAGGCAGGAGAAGAAATCAGAGGATGTGAAGTACGATGAAGCGTTTGTTAGAGAGAGAATTCCAATGTGGATAGGAGGTGTAGGGTATTTAGCATTGGGGACTATTGCTGTGATTATGATTCCATTGATTTTCCATGAGATCAGATGGTATTGGGTGATCCTAGCTTATCTTTTTGCTCCGTCTTTAGCTTTCTGCAACGCGTATGGCTCAGGCTTGACTGACATAAACATGGCATATAACTATGGTAAAGTGGGACTTTTCATGATGGCTGCATTGGCTGGTAAAGAACATGGTGTCATTGCTGGTTTAGCTGGTTGTGGTTTGATAAAGTCAGTAGTTAACATTTCTTGCATTTTAATGCAAGATTTTAAGACGGGGCATTTAACATTGACATCTCCAAAAACTATGTTTCTTAGTCAGGCTATAGGGACAGCGTTAGGCTGTGTGATAGGTCCATTATGCTTCTTTTTGTTCTACAATGCATTTGATATTGGCAATCCAAATGGTGAATTCAAGGCACCTTATGCATTGATCTATCGAAACATGGCTATTCTCAGTGTACAAGGTGTTTCAGCTTTACCTCAACATTGCTTGCAGCTGTGTTATGGGTTCTTTGCATTTGCTGTTGCCATAAATTTGGTGAAAGATCTTTCTCCAGAGAAGATAGGGAAGTGGATGCCATTGCCTATGGCGATGGCGGTGCCTTTTCTAATTGGTGGTTATTTTGGTATTGATATGTGTATAGGGAGTTTGGTTGTGTTTGTGTGGCATAAACTTAACTCTAAGAAAGCTAAGGTGATGGTTCCAGCAGTTGCTTCTGGTTTGATCTGTGGAGAAGGTCTATGGATTCTTCCTTCATCTATACTTGCTTTGGCCAGGGTAACTCCTCCAATCTGCATGAAATTCTTGGCTTCTTGAAGAATTTCAGTGTCCAACTGGTCCATAAAAATGAAAATAACTAATGTACTGATTTACAAGAGAATTTAAAGTTACCTACAGCTCGTGTCGTTTATTTTTTTCTGTGCTCTTAGTCTAGGAACTGATAAAGTTGTATCTCTCAGATGAAATTTATAATGAGAATGGGTGGCATTCATTTACAATAAATTTCGATATCCCGTGCAAAGTATTACAAGTTTTCTGTAAGCATTGTACATCCATCCAAGAACAAAATAGAAAAGAGAATAAGGCATATAAGAAAGAGAGGTGAGAGTAATAACATTGAAAATACACACTAATTAATCATGTTATAGGCACAAGTATGAGTGCAACGCTTGCATTCATTAGTTTAGAGGGTGCGGGGTTGATTTTTAAAGAGTGTTTTCTATCAGATTATTATTATAAGTAAAATCAATTGCACTACAGTAAATAAACACGAATAACCTGAGAAATGGCAAGTAACTAGATATGATTAAGGATCAATCGTGTTGACAATGTCTCTGAATATATCTTAAATCCTTACCAAATGCATAACTAAAACAGCATTTCCTCTTTCAATTTAAATAAGCAAATCAATTCGATAGACGATCACAAGAAGAACCCTCTAAGAATTTAATTAAGAAAGTCTCTTCCTTAATCCACATCTATGAAACATCAGTACAAGCTCAAATATCTGTAGTCCTGTGACGTACGTCCGCTTAAAAGAGGAACTTCAATGAACCTCATTTCATGTGAAAAATCAAATAATATACAAGTGTACATTAGCAACAGACTCCAGAGGCTAATAAATCAGGTTTTTCTCGAGCAGGAATCCCACCTTTGAGGTTGATCATATAGTTACACGCAAAAAGCTTATGAAGTGATGATGCCTGCCAAAACGTCACTCTTGCCCCTTGCACCTATCGTGTAAACCAAACGAATTGCATCAAGCCACCAGTCCAAAGATTCCCATGAATCAGCGATCTGACAAATAGAAGAATGTCACAAGATCATGCAAAAGGAAATTTTCCACGGAATGTTAAATACTTTAACTCCAAAACTGAATGTAAAATTTAGGAGGTGTTCCAATCAATGGAGTAATCTTAAAATGAACATATTTAGAACTTCGTTTTCCCACTCTCCTTCACCTACAATGAGGAGCTCATGGAGAACATAAAACTAATGAGTTATGTTTCACAAATAAGAAGAATGACGATCTGCAGACAATGTTCATGTTCACCTCTGGGAAACCATTTTATATGTTCTCTGAACAGATCAAACGTAGATAGCAGTATGGCACTTTGTAACGGTAGCTTAAAGTTTGCGAAATTACCAGAACATCTTTGTACAAACCTGAAAACAAGTCCTATCTAAAAGTAATAATCTCCAACTCGGAAAGTCCGGAGTGAAAATGTAATTGAGTGGGCTAGATGTGAGATAAACTGATAGAGATATGACAAATGGGTCTGTTCAAAGAGAAGGTAAATCTGAAGACAACCCAAAATGCAGTTTTCAGATGTTACAAAAGTAAGCCTTTTTGTGGCATGAGAGTAAGAGAGGGAAGAAGGGCATTACAATCATGGAAGGTTTCTCACTATGACCACAGAGAGAAAAAGTAGATTTAACATAATAAAAGTGGGCGTAGATAGATCATAAAAGTCAATTCGTTCCTAAACGATAACCAAATTTCCATCACTAGATGAAGAAAGGTGAGTGGGTCATCACAGCAAACAGGTCAAGGACAGTAATGGGTAGGTCCGAGCTTGATGGCAATAATATTCCATAAATTCCAAACGCATAGGCAAAGGCACTATGAAAGGATGGACCCATTTTGCAAAGGAGGCGATGACTTTACGAATATCAAATCATCTGCTAAAGGAAGCAATTAGAACACCCTGTGTAGAAACCATTAGCTTTTGTTGATGAATTATAACTAGTCACCCTCCTTATAAAATAAACCATAAATGACTTGTAATTTTCATTGGCCGTGTTGACAGAGAATATGATGTCTCCAATTTATTGGTTTGTATAGGACTGGATTTGTGTTCTGACCCTGATTATCATCAAGTTAGAGAATATAGCAATCAAATTTCTACTGCTCTCTAAGGCATATTTATCCATGAGCTCAACTAACTATCAGAAGTAGCCACAGGAGACATCATAAGTGGAAAATGTATGCTGAGAAAGCATGAAGAATTACCATGTAAACTGGCCCATGAATCGTATCAATACGGAGGCCTGCACCAGGTGGTAATGTAAGATCTGCACAGGCTGATACAGAGATGATATCTGGCACATCGACTTTAATTGCTTGTCTACTAGGACTCATATCTGCTGAATTTGATGAAAGGCTACTTGACATGTGTCTTTGATCAACTTTACTGATCTGCCCAAGCAAGAAAAGGAATTAGTTAATTACTAGTAAGAAAACTACAATTATATATCAAATTAGACATGCAAGAGCATTCAGATCCATCATGTTGAAGACGTAATTAAGAATATAAATGTTTTCTCTTTCGGTATAGCTTTAAACTTTTAAATGAGTTGGTCACACACTTCAACATGGTTAAGATCAGGTTGATCTCCTATGTTCGAGTCTCACTGCCACCTATTATCAAAAAGAATTTTCATGTGCTTGGCCATGAAAGAAAACAGAGTTGCATGTGAAGAAACATGTTGAAGTCATAACTAAGAACATGAAAATGTGTTTTTTTTAACAACTTAAGCTTTTAAATGAAATGGTCACATAATTCATCACTACTAAAAGGCAAAAATATCTTGTCATCTACTTGATTGATCTAAAAGAAGAACATATCACTTTGTGTGCATCAAATGGATTTAAGGTTGACCTTTAGGGAAATAGAGCATTCTCCAGTTCAAGACAAAATAGCAAATGCAAATAGTCACAAACCTGTGACATGGTAGGCTTTACATAACTGATATGCAAGGCTAGAAGTTCAAAAGGATCATGCAAACAATGATAAGCAATAATAGTAAGGTCCAACCACGTGATCTGGTCATACTTTTCCGTAGTTGAAAACAATTTAGGACCCATTTGACCATAGATTTTTTTTTTGGGCATAATATGTTTGGCCACAGAATTTGTCTAGTTTTTTGTGAAATTTTGAAAACCAAATCCCAAAATCTACTAAAAACGTGATTTGGGACCAAAATGTAGCTGATGATATCCTTTTAAATTTTAAAACTAACCCTAAACTTCTATATTTTATAAAAAAGCTCATCTCTTCATGACCCCAACTAATTCCTACCTACCCTTTTCAGTCAACTGATCTGGAAATGCATACTCACCGTGAAGAGATTATTCGTAGAATGTGGAAATATTATATTGAAAAATAGCTAGTTAGTACTGTTGTTATTATTTAGTTTTTCACTAACGAATCTTCGTAACTAATTTTAATATGACAAATTATAGTAGCTAGTAATTGTGTTATTAGTAGCTTTTATTAAAGTATTGTATTATGATTTTAGGATAATGTATTATCTAGTTTATTATAAAAATGATAATTTTGTGCCGAACTTATGGATATTTTAGCTAGTTTTTAGAACTTATGGGTACAAGTCATGTTTCGTGCTTTTTAAAAGAAAAAGGTGACATGTTTCCGAAAACTTTGGCCAAAAACATTTTGAAACTTCAATCCAAACTTCACCCAAATCTGATTTCCCAACATTATTTGGGAAAATCTATGGTCAAACGCTAGCTTAATTTAGATATGCTATTATATTTGTGGTGAAACCTCATAGCATGAAAAATTTTTGAATGCAAGACAGGTTTTTATATGAAGCTAGACTTTTAAACTCTCCATGAAGAAAAAAAGAGCCAGGATCGCGTAAAAATACTGAGTGTTTATTGTTAACAAACTGAGGCATGGAATGTTTTCACCTGTTGAAGTCCTTCCTGATTCAAAACAAACTGAGAACGCTTCCAGTCACTGTGTGGTGCGAGTGGATTACCAGCAGGTGGTGAAGTGAGATATCCGACCTTCAGGTAGGGCAGAGGTAGCTGAACAGAGAAGTGCTTTTAGAACTTGATTGCATTATTTGACAAACTTACATTCCTAGTCAGATCAAATATGCCCAAAGAAGAAAAAGCTTCAACACATGCTTATCTCAATAAACAAAATATTACATAATAAGAGCTAGTTTCACTAGACTTTTGACGGCAAAGCAAGAGGCTTTTTTTAGTAAAGAAAGGGAAGGGATCCAACATAGTAATGATTAATATTAGAATTACAGAATTATCTTGTGTAGTAACAAATAAAAACTTGTTCTCTATTTTCTCAACAACCAGAGAGATTAGTTTAAGAGGTGAAACCAACTTTTCATTGACCCTTCTCCTTTTGCTTTTGCCGTACTAAAGAGCTCCCTTGAATATAGGAGTACTTGATTTTTCATATATCAGCTCTTAACCATTTTGAATTTTGATCATCATAATGAAAAATTGTTATTCCATGATATGCCAAAATGCTTTCCACTCTTTTTGAATCGAAACCTTCTCCCCTCATCTATATGTTAAAAAGATTAACAAAACTCTCATTTTGATTCTTATAAGATTTCAAATCTATCAAAAAATAAGTTTTATCTCCTGATTGGGTGCACTTCTCTTTAGCTGCATATAATTTGAAATATACTCCTACATTTCAAGCATAATAAAACAAATACAACAAAATAAGAAGGGGGACTATTCAGAGACTACAGGATCCAAGCAACAATACATACCATAGATCGCACAAGCTTCAAGGCACTTGTATAAACCTGCATAACAACAGACAGCTGAAATGAGGACAATGGAGAAAGCGAGAACTGCACAAGTTAAAACAGAAGAATAGCACTGGATTGCTGATGCCAACTTTCCTTCACAAGATAGCAGAATTATGATTAAAATCTTGAATTACAAGCAATGTGTATCACCAGGGTACATAGTTTAGTCTCTTTTGATACGGTTAGTCAAACCAGAGTATAGAGTTAATAAGTGATAATGACACCAGCACCAACAGTTACCAAGTCAGTGGTAGATTAGTTTGAAGAAATTGGAAGGGAAGGCACGGATTAAAAATGACGCATTTCTTAACTTTACTCAATGTCTCCACTGCACTGCTTCCCCTTATCATCACAACCATTTTTTATACAAACAGAAATACAATGGAGATAAAATGGAATCATATATTTCAAATATAAATGACATACCGAGTAATTTGGTTTAAGTGCATGTGCAGCAGCAATGTAAATCGCAGACTGGCTGTACAACTCATTAGGAGAAATATCTTTAGCAGTAACAGCTCCCCCTGTTCTTGACATGTCCTCTGCTAATCCATACTGCAAGAGAATGGTGCAAAAAGAAGGTTATCATCATTTCCACTTTGTCCTTTCACAATTCACATTGTTTAAGTTTTTTCAATTTTCACTTGAAAAAGGAGGAGGTTGCTGTAAATGATCAACACTCTCCCAAGTCCCAAGTACAGAAGCCAGAAGGAGCAAATATGTTAAACCCACCAGAACAGTTCCAAGGTTGTAGATTGCTCTATGGAAATCAAATTGCAGCTGGATTGCTGCACGAAACTGCAAGTTCATATGAATTAATGAGTGACGTGTGAGCATAAACAAAAATTATATAAACAATTGTTCTAGAATTCTACCAAACTACTGGACCTAAATTATTTTGCAGATTATTCTTCATATTTAGATTTTAGGCTGTGTCAAATAACACCAGTACCTTACTGATCGCTGTTTTGACAATTGTTAGTTTTTCTCTTGCAGGAACAATTGCACTGAGTTCCTGGATGTATTTCAAAAAGCATAAGATCAGATTTCATTCAGCAAACTGAAATACACAGCAAAACTCAGGAACTATAATGACATAAACTACACTAACAATATTTAAAGTCTACAAAAGATTGTCTAGAATAGGGTTTTCAAGTAAAGATACCTGCAGGGCAAGTCCCCAGTTGTTCAATGCCTGGAATGACAGTCAAGGCATTAGAGTAGGAAAAACTCTCAAGGACAAGAGATCAAAAGTAGATCAATAGAAGGTAAAATAAAAGGAGAAAAGCAGCAAAATACATATAAAAAAAATGAAGGCCAACGTCTACTTAACTAGGGATGGAAATGGGGAGGTGCAGGTTGAGCTTAACCCGCAAAGTTTTAATCCGCCCTGCATGAACCCGCCCCACATAGTTTTTTAATATTTTCTTCTTCTAGTTAAGTTTGATACTAAAAATAAAACTCATAAAAACAAATTCACTTTTACATTAAGTTGTATTAATTTAATAGGATAAGTGACTTCAAATCTTATTTTTTAGAGGTCAATTGGGAAACATGTGAGAACTTGAATTATTTTTTATTGAACCATTTTCATTTGCTATCTTGAATGTAGCTTTAAAGAAATTATCTTAATAAGTAATAATTTATCACTCTTATAACATGTAAAAAAAGTAAATGAAGTTTAAACCCACATAAAATCACATATACCCCCGCAACCCGCCCCCGGATTAGTTTTAAAAACACAGTTCAACCCGCCCTGCATCCCACCCATCCCGCACAACCTTAAACCCGCCCCACCCCGCATCCGCCCCGCCCCATTGCCATCCCGATGCTTAACCAGAAATTAACAAGCATAGCATATAGAAAATTGTTCAACATAAAAAAATATTAAATAACTACAACTGCATCCTTTAGAAAGAGTTGTATGATATACTGGTAAATTGGTATATCCAAAGAAATAACAAGGCCTTTGTACTAATAAATAGGAAAAATCAGAAGAATATCTTGGTATTTGTGATGATAAAGCCTTCACAAAAAATAGAATTCGAAAAAACTATAGTCTGGTAAGGAAAAAACAGGGACTAATAGAAACTATTACGGTTAATTAAACTAGATTAGAAATTACCTGTGGACTGTTCCAATTGAGCTGGACAGCCTTTTCATAATTCTTTGTTGCCTGAAAATTTAGAAGAATAAGAAAAGTTTTTTGAATAAGGACGAGTTTTATTGTTTTGATGAAATCATAAGTTGCCAATCAAAGCATAAAAATTATGTTTGTATTCTACAATATTTCTAGAAATATCAAATAATACATCTTCTCTACTTATATAAGTTTTAAAAAACAAATAGAAGAACGTTGGCAGGATTAAAAGCAGTTTTTGAACAAAGTTGAGGAAAGCAGAAAAGGATGAACATGCTTGTGAGCCGTGGAAAGGTAGTTCAGAGGCGGGAGAAGGGAATGATGTGGAACAGCGATAGAGGATAGGAAGGGCGACAGCAACAGATGAAGAGGAAAAAACATATGGGAAGGAAATGGTAAGAATATGGTGACGAAAATTGGGTTGGGGTTGGGGAGAAGGTGGGAGCGCTAGTATTGAGGATGGGGGATAAAGGTAAGAGTAATGTTGGATGTTGAGAAGAATAGGGAACAAATAAACCAGAGACACATTTTTCTTTCTTTTTGGTGTTTGTGCGCATGCATGAAAGATGTATCTAGAACAGGAACAGTTACAACACCATCGTTTGAATTCTCTTTTCCACATTTTGAAACTTAAAACAGGAAACCAGTTCTTGATACCAAACCGTCCCTCAATTAGGTAACAAAGAAATAATAAGGCCAATGGTACCAAAGTGGTTGTTCAGATGTGACAATAATTCAGAATAACTTCTACTATCAAGAAAAAATCAGAATAACTTCGCATATCTTCATCCATGGTTCTTGCAAAGGTTATACATCTATTGACAGAACATAGAAACATAGATGAGGAAAGATGCCTCCATCTATTAGGACCAAACAGACTTTTTTTCGCCCATGAGGAAAATAGAGAAATAACATAATGAAGTTAACAATACCTGCTTCCAAAGTTCTTCAGCTTCTTTTGTACGACCCCGGATTTTGGCTCGATCAGATATTGCAATGGCCCAATTGTAGTAAGCCTGAGATAAATAGGAACAAGACAGAGATAAAACAAGAAGGAAAGGCCTGTTCAGCAGCTGAAGAAATCTTTACCAATCTTCCATACCATGTCATAAGTATATATATATACATGTGTGTGTGCGCACGCGCGCGTGTGGTTGGGTGCATGCCAATGTTAAGGATAGGAAACTTCTACAAGCAATACGAATTGCTCCTGCAACTTAATGTCATTCACTTCAATGGAAGTGGACAATACAGTATTAAATTTGCAATTTGGTACAAGGTAGCAGGTTTTGCTGCTGGAGGATAATGAAAAGATAATATCAAAAAGAAAATCATCAGAGAGAATACTAATATGTATGAAATAGTGAGAGATCATAACATAGGCCAATAAATAGTGACTTTTCATATATAGTACTCTGATCTTCAGGTAAATATTACTTAATCCAACATCACAATGTAGCCTAGGCCAGTTACATTTACACAAATTACATCTTAAATAAATGAATTGTAAAAATAAATAAATCAAAAAAATAATAAAAGGTTTTGAATACATACATCATTCAGCGTAGGACAAAGGCGAGTTGCCTCCTCATACTTTTTGCATGCCTGTTCGAGCAAAGAATCTTTTGAAGGTGAAGTGGAATCTGGGCTTACATTATCTGCACTTTCCTGCATGAAAAGTCAAAATTGGGAATTATTGAACCATGAATAATTTCATGAAAGAAAGATTCAGATCCTTCAATAAGTAGATAATAGGATTACTCTTTCTCAAATCATTTTTCCTTATCTTTAGGTCGTTCCTAGATAAAGCTTGCATAGGATGACAAAAAGAAAAATTGCAAGACAATCAGTCCAGAAAACTGAGAAATCAAATTACCTGAAGAACCAGTGCCCAATTATACAGTGCATCATAATCTTCTTGATTTCGCTCCAGTGCAGTAGCATACCTGTACAAAGATCAGAACTCAGATAGGCCTTCATGAACTCAAGGCTTAATATGTGAAATATTTCTATGCAATTCAGAAAATTGATCCACATGAATTGTGCACAAATGCACTAACCAGACCAATAACAACATACTTGTTGTAATCCAAAAAGTGAAGAATACATTAACCAGACCACAAAGAGAAAATAAACAAAGTCACCAAGAACCCCACATTGACACAGAAATGAGAATCTGTTCTCAACATGACATGGGATAGATGCTGAAACTGTCGGTTTTTTTCCAAGCTTTTTTTCTTCTTCTCCCATAAGATAGCAGTTCATTTTGTGGTCCTAGCGGAACATTTCAAAGTATTCAATTGACTCGTGTTTTGATATGAACAAGCTTACACAGAGCACTCAGAGAATACTCTATCAGATCCAGTCACGAACTACTTTAAAGGGGTAAATATCTCACATTCAGATCATCCATGGAGAAAAGTCCTGGAAAACGGAACTCCCCATAAATTGGTATGTGTAACTTGGCTGGTGGCTAAGGAGGCTTGCCTAACCCAGCACAACCTACAGAGAACAGAGAAGGGGAATGTATCTATAACAGATGTGTTTTGTATGACAGTATACGAAGATGCAAATCACCTGTTCATTCACTGTAAATTAATCAATTGGATATGGAGCATGCTATTGGATATATTTGAGGCGAAGTGAACCATGCCAAAGACAATAAGGGAGATATTGATAAGCTGGACCAGAGGAGGAATTTGGTTAAGTTCAAAATTTAAATACCACAGTTCAATTGTATGGTGGATGCTTTACAGTGAAAGAAATCATTAGTATTCTGAAGAAAAGAAGGAAAGCATGCTCAGATAGATATAATTGCTTTTGTGTCAAGTTTTGTGGAAACGAAATTGATACCACGTTAGACTTCTACTTTCTTTACAGGATTGAAGAGGAACTGAATTTTTTCCTTTTGCAATGTACACTCCCGGAACCCACTCAGTATTCGAGAAATCTCAATAAAATCATTACCTATCAAATAATAATAAAAAAAGAACTCTGACTCCTTGAAGAAAGTGAATTGTCTGGAGGCCTCTCGATTTACAAACCATAAAACTTGTCATGAAATTAGAATTCCGAATGACAGCCTAAGCTCAATTAAGATATGCAACACCATAACTAAAATGGTGCTAAAGATTAGATGTACCTCCGGGCAGCATATGTTAGAATCCGTTGGCGAGATCGGCCCTCCTCGTCAGCACCTGTGACACTGTTAATCAACTCCAAGGCAGCATTACTTTCTGTGTGCTGCTGACTGCTCTGTTGACTGGAGAACCAAATTCACAAGTAACAGGAAAATGTAAGTTATAGGCTTCTTAATGTTCAATTAAAAAAAGAACGAAAAACAGTAGATGTCATGACGTATTGAGGTCAAGCTGAAGTATTTGTGGTTGTAGAAGTGATTCAAAATAAACAGCAGAGATTACTCAAAAGATGATAGGTTGCATAAATTGATTGCATGGTTAAATCAATCAAAATGCCTTCAGATGTCACATCTCTGGAGAACTTAGCTATAAGGAGCTATTATTTTAACATCAAATGGAACTAAATCCTTTTAACTCTTTCAAATTCAGATTCAAATTTGGGACTAGATTGATGTAACATCATCACGAGGTGTTAAGTATAGCTCTTATTTTCAGAAAGTGGTTCTGAATCTATTCTCAAGGATCAAAACAGAAGCCTCAACTACTTTGAAACATGAAGTACACGAGACAAACTTTCAGCTATTAACCCATGACTATGCCATCTAGGAACTCGAAATATTTTGAATTCATTTTGTGCTTTAGAAATTATTTTTGTGTTTCATTATACCTACAACAATATCAGTGGTCAAGACAAGAAGGTGTGATACCTTCAGATGCTGGCATGGTCATAACTCATAAACCAGCCATCATTTTCTTCAATCATGTCAATTTTCTTGTCAAATTTTGTTAGTGCTTTGTTTACTTTCATTCATGGTTATTTTCTCCAAGTGAGTGTGCTTACTTGCCTTTGTGTCTGTTATACTATAATCTTTTTTACTTCTCTCAAATTTTGTTTGTGCTTCATATATTTTCGTTCATGATCATTTTCATCAAAACCACCTGAACTTTGTAAATTTCTACTATCGGACAATACATCAGCTTCTTCAATTAACTAGTTTTGTAGTAAACTTTTCTTTGTCTTTTAATTATCTTCATCATGATCATATCTGCAGTCAGCTTATAGTTAACTTGGATGAGTAAGCTATACATTCGAGAATGCACTTTTACTACAGAAGCATCTGATTCAATCTAGCATGTTGATGATAATTTTTTAGTTGATAAGTACACATTAATGATATTTTCAGTTCTGCAATTGAAATTGCATTTTATAGAGAAGCCAGCGAACACAAACCTGTGAGGTGTGTCGCTTTCTCTTCTTTCAGCTTCAGAATCTTCATTGGCATCTCCATTCTTCAATTCATCCAACAACTCTCTCATTGTAAATGTTCGGCTACCTTCATCCTTTTTTAGCTGCTTCGAATTACTTCCCGTTTCATTAGATTCAACAGTATCACCCTTCGGCTCATCCGCCTTGGGATCTGAATCATCTGAGTTGTTCGATCGGATCAACTCCGATGCCTCTGCATTGTTCAATTGTACATCTCCAGACTCGTTAGAAGTATCTCCCTCATTTGCCTTGGGATCTGCATCACTAGCCTCGTTGGATTTCATCAATTTGTCGTCAGGTTTTGAAGCGTCTGCATCGTTTGACTGTACATCTCCGGATTGGGTAGCAAATTCCTTGGATTTCTCGTGTTTCGGATCTCCAGCACCGTCTGCTGGTGCTTCCCCCGACAGGATCGCGGTGTCTCCTGGGTCAGTCACGGTGGCCGGAGCTTCTACTTCTTTTTGCAATTCCGTTTGGTCGACGATTGAGGACATGGTGATAAACAGCGGAGGAGTTAACAATGGCGAAAATCCGTTTGAATGTGAATCTCCGAGCTAATGACGAAGTACATGTGACAAAATTGGTTTTGATGCAAATTACAAGGACCAGTAAAGCATAAAACAGAAAATGCTTGGGCTAAAGCAGCAAAGCTATAACTTTTGAGGGTTACGACAAATTTACTGAACTTTAATGGAAGGGAAATAATATTATGGATTATATGGAGTAGTTCGCAAAATGAACTTTTTAGGTATACTATAACAAAATTCATTTTCACCCATAACTTCTTGTAAATGTCAATTGTGTCATTTTGGTTTCGATTTGTTTTTTTGGTTAATAAAAGCAAGTATTAATAGTATCATAGACAAATCAAATATTTACACTAAGCCTTTGACCATGCAATATCAGATCATGATATGATATTGTGAAATGGAATCAGCGTTTCGTTACGCAATTTCATGCTGATTCCAACTCATGGTTCTATATCATGAGATGTGATTTTCATATCATGATTTGAGATATTTTAATATAAAATTTGATCTACAAGTTTATATTTTGTTAAAATAATCTCATGTTTATATCTACTAACCATTTATTTCATAAAAAAATAAAATTTGTAATCACATCGTTATTTTTTAAAATTTATTATTCTCGCCGACATAAAATTTATTATTCTCACCAACATATAGTCACTTTAACTCACACCAATCGATTGTTAAAGTGATAAAATATTTATGGTCTATAAACATGAAAACATAGTTGGGAATGATATTGTCCAACAAATAACTCAAAGTAACAATGTTGGTTCGTCTTCTCAATCATATGATCGAGAAATGCAAGTTCAACTTGAGGAACTTGTTCATACTATGTGGGAGGATTATATTAAAAACTAGTACACTATAATTTATGTTTAATATTTTTATTAAAAAATAAGCTAGATGAAACAATACTTAAGTGGAAAACAAAAATACCTTTATAATAATTTATTATGCGATTTTATAATTTTTTTAATTTGATAAGATTGAATAAATAATTAGGCTATTTTAATAATTTTAAACTCATGAAATTTTTATGTTTATGAGAAAATATACAACACAAAAATTTCATATCGCATGTCTAAATAAAACTTAAATTTCATCTTATAATTCCACATAATGATACCATATCGGATGGCCAAATGAGCCCTTAAAAAGCGCTCTAACCATTCTTCTAGTACTGCATTTCTAACAAAATTTTATTGAGATAGATGCATCAAATCAAGCACTTGACATTAAAAGTTTAAAATGATTAATATGAGCGTGTTGAAATGTATGAATGAACCTAATAAAAAGGTTAAATTAAGATTAAATATTAGGGACAACATGAATGTGATCTTTGTAATAAACTAAACGAGAAACAAAATTGAAATATTTCAACCACGTAAAAAGAAGAGGCGTAAAGGTTGATCATGAGTTTGAAAAGAAATAAATAGATAAATTATTATGAAGAATACAATTCTACATAAAATATATAGACATTGAGAATTAGTTAAATATTAAAGTAAGAAAAATAGTAGCAAATACTAGTATTATTATTCACATATTATCTACTTATTTTTGTTTTCTCTGTATTTGTATTTTTTTTTTAGTTCTTATACTCCATATTGAAGGAATATTGATTGTATTGAAGTGTTAACCTAATAAGAGAATACATGGGAGATATATATAGGAGATATAGGAAGGAGTACTAATCCTAATAGGACTAGGATTAAGGAGTACTAATCCTAATAGGACTAGGATTAGTACACAGTAAATACTAATATTATTTAATACTATTTATTAATACTATCTGTTATTATCCCCCCTCAAGCTGAGCTGAGCGGAAGCGAACGGAAGCTTGGAACTGAGGTAATCGTGCTGTCGGCTCGGGAGAGGCTTGGTGAGAATATCAGCCGGTTGTTCTTCAGTGGGTACATACTGCACAGTCATGGTGCCGGCCTGAACTTCATCGCGAACAAAGAGACAATCGGTATCAACATGCTTCATTCTGGTGTGTAGGACGGAATTCTTGGCCACACAGATGGTTGATTTGTTGTCACAATAGAGAGCAGGAACAGTGTGAGTGGCGCGGAGTTCGCGAAGAATATATGTGACCCACATGGTCTCAGCAGCAAGAAGAGCAAGGGCGCGGTATTCAGCTTCAGTCGAGGACCGAGAGACCTTGGGTTGTTTTTTTGTACACCAGGAGATCAGGTTCGGCCCCAAAAAAACGAGAAACCCCGATGTAGATTTTCTGTCATTTTTATCATTCGCCCAATCTGAATCTGAGAAACCCCGAAGCTCCAAGTCCCCGGGTCGAATGAGTAAACCACGACCAAGAGTGCCAAAAATGTACCTGAGAATGCGTTTTAGACAATGGTAATCATGTTCACTTGGTTGATGCATGCGCTGAGCAACTCGGTTGACAGCAAACTGGATGTCAGGACGGGTAATGGCCAGATACTGTAGAGCCCCAATGAGGCTGCGGAAGTGGGTGATATCGGCAAAGGGGGTGTCGGCTCCATTCGTAGACGAAGAGACTGCCATCGGTGTTGGTTGACTGGTGCATTTTTCCAGTCCAGCTTTCTGCAACAGATCTCGAGCATATTTTGACTGATGAAGAAACAAGCCGCTGCCTGTCCGAGAAACCTCCATTCCCAGAAAATAATGTAACGGGCCAAGGTCCTTCATTTTGAAGGTAGTATGCATAGCTCGAGTGACATCCTGAATGAGAGCTGCAGTAGAGCCTGTAATAATGATATCATCTACATAGACAAGAAGAATGACTGTACCGTGTGCTGAATGTCGAGTAAACAGACTCGTGTCGTGTACGCAACACGTGAAGCCGAGTCCCTGGAGGAACGTTTTCAGACGTGTGTACCAAGCACGGGGGGCTTGCTTGAGCCCATACAGAGACTTCTGGAGTTTGCAAACATGTTGAGGGAAGCGGGGATCAACATAGCCCGGTGGTTGCGTCATGTAGATAGTTTCATCAAGCATGCCATGAAGAAAAGCATTGGAAACATCCAACTGATTGATGAGCCAATTGTTGCGCACGGCGAGTGACAGTACCAGGCGAATGGTTTCCTGCCGAATAACAGGACTGAATGTCTCGGAGTAATCAAGCCCATACTCCTGATTGTAGCCTTTAGCAACCAAACGAGCCTTGTACCTGGAAATACTGCCATCCGCATTGTGTTTAATTTTGTACACCCATTTACAGCCCACTGGGTGCCGCCCATGGGGCTTAGGTACAAGAACCCAAGTTTTCTGATCAGTCAAAGCCTTAAACTCGTCATCCATAGCATGACGCCAATAAGCATTTTTTGAGGCAACAGAGTAGGTTGTTGGTTCACTATCGGGAAGGGGTGTATTTGGTAGTATGGTAGCCTGAAAGGTTTTGGGTTTAAAGATACCGGCTTTGCCACGGGTTAACATGGGATGAGTATTGGGGGGTGGCACGGGCGGTGGTGATTCGGGGGTGGCCGGGAAGGACCCAAAACGGATCGGGCTGGAGATGTTGTGGGTATGGGGTGGTTCGGGTTGGTTGTGAGTGTGGGTGGTGGTTGCGGGTGTATTGTGGGTGACGGTCGAAGGGGTGATGAGGGGTGGTTGGGTAGTGGGTGGAGGTGTGGGGGAAGGTGGTGAGGGACCCTGTGAGTATGTTGGAAAAAGGGGAAGGACGCCAATGAATGATGTATTTGTGGAGGAGGAAATAGACTCGTAGGGAAACTCATTTTCGACAAATTTGACATGACGAGATATGTAGACTTTATGAGTTTGTGGGTCAAGACAGCGATAACCCTTGGAGGTAGGATGATAGCCCAAAAAAATACAAGGACGGGATCGGGGTTGTAATTTGTGAGTAATATGAGGGCGTAGCCAAGGGTAGGCAAGACACCCAAAGACGCGGAGGTTGGTATAATTGGGAAGTTCTTGGTAAAGGAGTTGATAGGGTGATTTGTTGGAGAGAGTGTGACTGGGCATTCTGTTAATGAGGTAGTTTGCGGTGGCTAGAGCTTCTACCCAAAAGGAGACAGGGAGATGAGATTGATGTAGAAGAGTAACCACCGTTTCAATGAGATGGCGATGCTTACGCTCAGCCACCCCATTCTGTTCGGGAGTGTATGGACAGGAGGTTTGATGTATAATTCCCAGGGATTGCAGAAACTGGCCAAAGATGTTATTGACATATTCCTTTCCATTGTCACTTCGAAAAAGTTTAACATGAGAATTGAATTGTGTTTTAACCATTTTTTCAAAAGTGACAAAGGTGGTGTATGCCTGTGATTTGTGTTTTAGTGGGTACAACCAAGTGTATTTTGTAAAATCATCCACAAAACAAATATAATAGCGAAAACCAGCAAATGAAGGAACAGCAGTAGGACCCCATAGGTCAGAATGAATAAGTTGAAAAGGTCCAGTTGTACGCTTCTCAGATAAAGTAAAATGTAATTTATGAGATTTAGCAATTGAACAGGAGTCACAATTGTTTACATGAATGGAAGAAAAACCTAATTGAGACATTAAAGAATTTATTATTTGAGTAGACGGGTGACCCAGACGACTGTGCCACAACAGACTGTGGCCATCAGCCGAAAGAGCCACCGGAGCCACAGGAACGCTTTCTGAAACTGGGTGGGCAGACGAACTTGTGCCAGGAAGAACGTACAGACCATGCTCACAGGGGCCCTGAAAAATCACCCTCTTGGTAGTATTGTCTAGGATCTGAAAATCATTAGAGGTGAACAAGAGTGAGCAATTATTGTCTTTTGTGAATTGGTGAACTGAAAGGAGATTGGATTTAATAGAAGGGACGTGGGTAAGGTTACCTAGGTGAAAGATAGCGGTGGGGGTTTTAATGGTACCCGTGCCAGTGTGAGAAATATTAAGGGACTCACCGTTGCCAACAGTAATACCATTGGAGCCATGATATGGATTTGGAGCGTTAAGCTTGGATAGATCAGAAGTAACGTGCATGTTGGCCCCAGTATCCAACAGCCATTCAGAGGAAGGGCCGGCTTGAGATGCATAATTGGCACGGTTATCACTATTTCGGCTCTCCTCATACCGAAACCAGCAACGAACAGCGGTGTGTCCTGTTTTCTGACAGATTTGACAAGTTGGACGATCCCGCTCGTAAGTGCCCTGCCCGCCGCTGGAAGATGACTGCCCGCCGCTGCCGAAGGAGTGCAGGCTGTTGTTGCTGCCGTGCTGCTGACCGTCGTACGGCGGACGACTGCCCTGCCGACCGCCGCGCCCGCGGCCTCCGCTGTTTCTGCCGTAGCCGCCGCGGCTCCCCTGCCGGCCGCCACCACGCCCCCCGCGATAGTTCTGGCTTGCGGTGAGGGCGGTGGCCGGCTCCATAACAGCGGCTTCTCGGAGAAGAAGTTTGCTCTCCAGATCCACGTTGATTTCTTCACTTTTTAGCCACGAGGAGAGAGTAGCCAGGTCAACGGGCGTTGGACTGATGCGAACTGCCTGTTTAATGGAGGAGTAAGCTGATGGGAGCCCCCGAACGACGCACATGACGAGATCTTTTTCGGGAATGATTTCGTTCACGGTGTCGAGGGCTGTGATGATGGTGGAGACCTCGTCTAAATACTCCGCCATAGTTTTCGTTCCTTTGGTAATTGTGTGGAGACGATCACGCAATTGAAAAATATGAGAGTGGGAAATTGATGCATAGCGTGTTGCGAGGGCCGTCCACAGGGCTGAAGCAGTTGTGTAGGATCGGACGTGTTTCTGAACCGTGGGAGAGATGACCGCAATCAAACATGATCGGATCTGGCCATCCACGGCTTTCCAGGCGGCATGGGCCGGATTGGTTTTTTCTGATTTGTCCGTGGCGGTGATGACTGCCGGCGGCGGTTCTGTGCTTCCATCGACGTATTTGAGAAGGTAATTGGCCTCAAGGGCTGTAAGAACGGTGATTTTCCATGTAGGGTAATTTATGTCTGATAATTTTTCGGGAATCAGGGCATGAAGATGCCTGAGAAGGAGTTTAACGCCAGAAGGAAGTGAATCGAGAGGATCCACCTCGGTTGTCATGGCTGCCGCCGCCCAAGAGAAGAGAGGGAACGATCGGTGCCCTAAAGAGAGAAAAAAAAACCTAGAGAAAAGAAGATCTAGGTTTTCTGGCTCTTGATACCATGAAGGAATATTGATTGTATTGAAGTGTTAACCTAATAAGGGAATACATGGGAGATATATATAGGAGATATAGGAAGGAGTACTAATCCTAATAGGACTAGGATTAAGAACTACTAATCCTAATAGAACTAGGATTAAGGACTACTAATCCTACTAGGACTAGAATTAGTACACAGTAAATATTAATATTATTTAATACTATTATTTAATACTATCTGCTATTACATATTTATGTACTACTTGTTATAGTTGCACCAGACAGCAAGACCAAACAATGGCTAGAGCCACTCCTATCTCCTCCTCCTTCCGCCATCTCAAAAACCTCTCTAATTCTTCCCTCCCCTACACGTCACCTTCCGCCGTTCAAAAACTAGCTGCGCCACCACAATGTCGGACGACAAAGTTCCTCATCCATCACTGGAAGTCATGGCGGAGCTGGAGACAAGTTTCTATCTGCTTTTAAATCCCTTCATAATCCATACAGTCCTTATCCCATCGTCGATAGGAATCTCCATATAGAAGCTATTTTTGCAGCTTTCTTTAGGTCAGTTCGTCTCCGGCGAGAGCGTTTGCGGACTAAGGATGACGGCTCCGTCGCTCTCGATTGGGTATCCGGCGACGATCGTAGCTTACCTTCCGACTCCCCGCTGCTCATTTTGCTTGTGGGTCTTCTTTCTATTGCTTCATTATTGATATAGACTAATAATTTTTGGCAATTTTCAGAATGGCATACACATTGGCTTTGAATTCTGGATTGTAAAAGTAAGGGTGTGTGTATAGAATGGAACTGTTCTGATGAGAGTAATTGCAACCAGGGCTGACTGGGGGAAGCAATGATTCGTACGTGAGGCATACGCTACTGAGAGCTAGAAGTACGGGTTGGAGAGTTGTGGTGCTCAATAGTAGAAAAGTGGAGATAGCCCCGTGACAACTCCCAGGTACTCTCATCTTGGTCTTTCGTTACTTTGATTGATCGGAATGTTAGTAAAGATTTGATCTTTAATTTTCTCCCCACTGATATTGCTTTGATGTGATTTTTGGTGGAGTTTAGCCAATGTTTGAATCTGTTAATCAGACTTTTTGGTTAAGAAGAGAAAATTGTTGGTATGGTTAGTTGGTGGGAATTGGCAGCCGTTTTGTGGACGGTTGATTGATATTGTGCTGTCCATTGACTCCATTCTTTTGGAAGTTTTGTTCAACTAGTTAGGTGAACAACACTATCAACTACATCCCTTCTGCACAACTGCCAGTCAACAACCTTGCTCTGTCCTCTCTTTCTCCTTCCTGCTTTCTGTATATTTAAGCATCACACAATAACCTGAATTACTGCACCTTGCAATACAGAACTTTTTCGATCTTATACCACCGCAAAATGGCCAGCGATAAAACAGCATGCCAAGATGAGCGTGCAGGAGCGGAAATTGTATATGGAGCTGAAGAGTGCTATAGTCATTCTCTTGAGCTGCTGAAAGAGTTGGGATTTCCCATGGGTGTTCTTGCTCTTAAAGACCTTGAAGAATGTGGCTGTGTTCGCGACACTGGATTTGTGTGGATGAAACAAAAGGCTCCATATGAGCATTACTTTGTCGCAACAAAAACTCTAGTTAGCTATGCCACAGAGGTCACTGCCTACGTGGAGAAAGGAAGAATGAAGAAAATGACTGGAGTTAAGAGTAAGCAGCTATTTATGTGGGTGCCAATAGTTGAAATGAGCATTGAGGATCCTGCTCAGAACAAAATTCACTTCAAGACTCCTATAGGAATTGGAAAGTCTTTCCCCCTCACTGCTTTCATGACTGATGAAGAAAAGGAGAAGTATCTGGAGAAAGCTAACGAGTAGAACAATTATCTATATGATTGCCCATTTTGCTTCCTTGTTTTTTCAGCTCAGTATATTTCTGTATTTTTTTTCTGGCATCAGTGCATTGATGGACTTTTATTTTAAACCTGATTTTCATATGATTGCTAAAAGAATTATCTTTATGAACCAAGTATAAGTTTCTGCTTCCATTGCATCAATTAGTAGATAAAAGCTCTTTAAAGTTGATTATATCTATGGTTTATGCAAATATTCACTTGGACTTTTGTTTCGGGAGGGCTCAAAAGTTTATCTTCACAAAATGTTGGTTCCCTCCCTTGCTTGACATGATCCGGTCTCTTTCACTAGTGATTTCAAAAAGGATTTTAAACATAGTGAACGGAAATAAGTAAGAAAGGTTTCTCCAAGTCCACCCTATAGTTCAACTACGGAAGAATTTCCAATAGTAATCTCTAAATTTTCAATTTCCACATCTTTTGGCACTGGATACTTTTCTTCATCTATACATCTTCAAACTCGCAATCTGGCTCATACCGGAGTATCAGAGATAGCTTTATGTTTAAGCTGTCCCTGGCAAAGTAGGAAATCAATGTGTATTTCCATTTTTTGCATAGAGAGGAGTTCTTTGTTACCCAATTCTTGATGTGTAACTGTAGACTTTCTAAAGTCTGAATATCGTTATAGCTCCTCATTGAACTTCTGAATTTTCTGATAATTAACTCCATTATTATAAGTATCATTATAGCTCCATATTATAGCCCCATTTTCACCTATAAAACAAGATATTAACTCCATAATTTCCAAATTTGGTCAGCTTTATTCTCAAATGGTACTGGTCAAAGTATTCTAGATTTTTTAGCTTGTCAATGTGTTAGGAGAAAACATACGACTGGTCATGAATTGATATAATTAAGGTGAAACATATTATTTTAAGATACTCTTCCTCTTCAAAGTAATGTCGAACACAATCATTTTTGCCATGTAAAAGTCATCCATTCATTTTTTATTGATGAGCTAATTTATGCAGTTCTATTCAGCGTCATTTCTTCGTGATATGTATGAAGTGGTGGCACATGTCAGCAACCGCTATCCAGCGGCAAATTTATATGCAATAGGCTGGTCTCTTGGAGCAAATATTCTTGTTCGCTACTCGGGACATGTAACTCAATCAATTCACTTTGTACTTATCAATGTTCCTCTTCCATTTGTCTTTGTACTGATCTACCTTGCATCTTCAGTACGAGCTGTTCTAAAGAATGTTTGGTATGAATATGATGTTATGCTGAACTTGTTAGCATATTTAAATTTAGTACTGAAATACTGCAGAGTATTAGTGATCTGGCCAACATCATACAGTTTATTGAGAAAAACGTGAAAACTTTAGATCTGGATGCTAGTGCCTAACATAATTACATCATATAGTATATTGAGGAAAAATGCTTAGTTGTGTCCCAGTCTTCTTTTTCTCAATCTTTCTTGTGCTTAGTATAGCTGAATGTTTGTCAATGGGATCGGGTTTCATGAGCTTTCGGATAATTAAACCATCTAGTAATGGTGTTCTACTTTTCTTATAAAGATATAAAGATCGTGTATATTAATGGCCAGCGTGCACGCATCTTAACTAAGCCACTGGATGTTTTCTAACTTTAGCACAAGCTCAGGTAACGTTGTCCACCAAGGCTTAGGAAGATGGTAAGACTGAGATCACCTAATACTTTTTTGTCTTTGTTAGGACTTGAACCTTGGTCTCCAAGGTTTTCCACTTTATTAACTGTGCGCCCCCC
>NC_028644.1:70297452-70301464 GCF_001406875.1 Solanum pennellii
CCCCCCCCCCCCCCCCTGTATTCCATGTTTCCATGGATATGGAATATGATCCTCTTAATGATTCTTCATCCTCTGAACACCCCAAAACCTTGTTTATTCTTAATGCGTCTTGAGTAATTCAATTGGTTCAAATGATATGTGAGATCGACCTTCTGAAAACCTCATCTCTGTCGCTATGTTATTATTATTCCGTTATAGCCTAATTTAAGTCTACATAACATCTCGATAAACACTCATTGAACTGGAAAGTTTTTTTTTTATCATATTGAAAGTTATCTTTGAAGTCACTGTACTATCAATATCTACGGAGAGAGTCGGCAGTAAATCTTGAATGGACATGTGTTTGATATAATGTGAAGTCATGCCATTATCTGGTAGCTTGTTATATACTTGCGTAGGCAATTGAGCACTGCTGTCTCCATTCATTTGTCCTGGGTCAACATAGTGCTTTCTTTCTTCTGGATCAAAACAACTCTTGAAAAAAAATTGACTACAAGTTGATGTGTTTGTCTTCAACAAAATTGCCTATCAGTTGCACTATTTGTATTTTCAAAGACAATCTATGGACAAATGATGTAATAAAGTCGGAATGGGTGGAGTACTTGAATTCTTAGAAACTACTTTTTAATAATTTTTTGTTTACTGATGCATCTACGGTCAATTTAATTAGACATAATAAAGGTGGGGGTGCTCGATGATTGGTCACAAGTATGTAGGCGTTCACTGGAGTTGTTATTTTGGTTTATGTTTACCTTTCAATCCATTGCTCTGAGTTCATAATTTCAATTTATGTACTTGCAGGAGTCATGTACTGCCCATCTCTCATATTTTATTGTTTCATTGCAGGAATCTCATTCTTGCCTTCTCTCAGGTGCTGTTTTCTTGAGCAATCCTTTCAATTTGATCATTGCAGATGAAGATTTCCATAAGGGCTTTAACAATGTTTATGATAAAGCATTAGCAAATTCTCTCTGCAAAATTTTCATAAAGTAATTTCATAATTCAGTTTTCTTTTTTTTCTTGGGATACATTTTACCTCTTTTAAACTAGATCTCTTGCTTATAGGCATGCTCTACTGTTTGAAGTTATGCAAGGTGAATATAATATATCATTAGCTGTCAATACCAAAACTGTTAGAGAATTTGATGATGAACTGAGATTCCATTACAAATGTATGTACTCCTCTTCTTTGTATCCAAGTAAGTCATTTCAGCCATTTACTCTCCATTGTTCTTTTTTGTTTGTTGTTATTTATCGTACTTCAGACGCCATTTATAGGTCTACAGTTCATGGTCAGGAGAGTTAAAGTGCAATTCTTCTTGGACAAAATCTGAACATCATATCATTTAAGTTAAAATTCCATGCAATAAAGTTGAAACTTGAGAGAGTATATGTTTAACTTTGTATTTCCTTTAGATAATACACGTTTGTTGTTATCTGTTGTAGGATTTTTTTTTCCACATCACAGTTTTACCTTTATGCAATTTGGTTAACTTACTATCAAATAGGTGTTTCACTCTTTTCGTTTGAATACAAGAGTTACTTCACTTAATAAAATGCGGAGGATTTTTATGAAATGTAATTGTGACCAGATTCTAGGAAAAGCATTGCACCAACTACTAGTGCTCTGTATAAGATATATAGTGTAGAGAATCACATTTTTCCATATTTGACTCTCGGATCTTTATAGGAGACAGACAATTTATCTAGAATATTGCAATGACGTAGTCAAAAGTCTCACTGTGATCTAAAGAGAAATATTCCATCTCTTTGTGTCTCTCCTCAAAAAAAAAGAAAGCAGGATAAGCAAAAGTGAGAAGGGAGAAAAAAGAGAGGGCTAAAAGAATATAGACCGAAGTAGTTCTGCAATCAACTTATCAGAAAGGTACTGTGCTTGTTAAGATTCTGCAAGTGGTAACTAAGACAAAGTGCAAAGTTAACTTACTCTTCTTTATTTGTGGAGGCTGCAAATGACCAATTGCTCCAGTCAAGGAATCCCTCATTAAAGATATTGAGGTAGATACTATTTTCATTCTCATAGCCCATTTTATGTTGTTGATATTTTCTCATTGTTTGTCGATGTGCATATGCAATTCTGCCAAAATGTTTTTATTTTTGGTTATTCGTGCAGTTTCTTATTGTTTGTTCAAAGTATTTTCTTCATAATCTCCAGACTCCATTTATTCATTATAGTTTATATGGATTAGTCAGGCAAAGCACTGGTAGTTTGTTATACTCTGAGTCTGCTAGATAATCATATTCGAGTAAAATATTCAATTTTACTTTCTGAGAGCTTACAGCTCAAAGGAACAATTTCAAGGACTACCTAATGACTGTGATCCTCTAAATTAATATGGAATTATGACCCCGTCTGGACAAATCAAATGAACTGTGGGTTCAGAACCCATAAAGTTCAAATCCTGAATCTTGTTCAATTGTATGAGTGCATGCACAGTTTATTAAATTTGTGCTTGAAGACATACATTGCAGCTAATCTTTGTATTGTTCCCTCAGGAGAACTTAAACTGTATGTTGATTGTAACCCCTAAAGGAGGGTTGGGTGGCAGGTCCGGAAGCACCCGAGGACTGATCCACATGTGTGGGATAGAACATGATAAATCTTTTTTGGTACATTTATCATTGATGTTAACATTGGAGATTAATGATGCAATCTATTCAAATATTGTATTTATTCAAATAATATGATACCTTATGAAATAATATGCAACAACCATCCAAACAATGTGTAAAATTTTACTAAATACGATATTCTACATATGGAGATCTGTATTGGCTCATTGTTATACATGCACAGTATTGGGTCATATGGGAGGTTTTTGGTGAAAACAGTTTGGGTTTTATCATTTCTATTTTAAAAAAAGGGTGGACAATAACCCTAAGTGGAGTTATCAACTAAATTTGTGCTTGCTTGTATTATACAACATTCTTTAAAGTGTAAAAACTGATTTAGTGGATAATACCAATTAGAGGTATATATATATATATATATATTTGTTGTGGAAGAGATAAAGATGATGACAACAATTAATAATTATAGTTGTCGATCATTCTTAATATTGTTGTCATTAGATTTATCAAAGTGACTCACAATATGGACAAAAACCTTAGCACTTGCAAAATTCAGATTAACATGTGCCTTTTCATCTGCCTCAACTTCATCTTTTTTGTACTAATACACATCCCATTTCTTTTGTCTTTTTTTTCTTTGTTCCAAGTTACGCGGATAACGTCTTCTTCCTAAAAATTAGGCGAGTTTTTTTATTAATAAAATAATTATTGGTGTTTGAGTCATGCATTTCGATTAATTCTACAAGATATTTATAACTATTTCCTACAAATAAATATATATAAAAATAACTTTATTCACCAAATCTCGAATAAATAAAAAGAAATTACTTAATACTGTTTGTATCCACTGAAATTTAATTGAAATCTTAAGGCTGGAATAGATAGGTAGTAGATGACTTGGCCATGATAAGGAAACGCACAATCCAATAGAGCTTATCCATGCATATGCTTATTTAATTTCTTTTCCATTTTTTTTCTCTACCACAGACTTTTTGAATATTTCGATATTTCTCAGTTCTTCTTCACCATAGTAGAGGGACCATGAATATATACTCAGCTTATTTACTTATTTATTCTCTTGATCTTTGGTGAAAACGATAAAAAGTATATTATTGATGTATATATAAATATATGAGATTATAAAAAATAAAAGTTACGCTTTAATTTTAAACCAGTTAAAAATTAAAATCACTTACATGAATATTTTTAATTTTATTGAATTTCATTTCACGTTAAAATTAAAATTCAAAAAGAAAAAAAGAAACATATACTAATCACACTAAAGTATTCTTCCTTCAAAGTCGATTCAAAATTTCACATGTCAAACAAAATTTCGTAGATCATCAAAAAAATCGTACAACAAGTTCAATTTGTTTCCTTGAATGTATCAATATTACTTAATATATATATATATATATATATA
>NC_028644.1:70301994-70324839 GCF_001406875.1 Solanum pennellii
ATATATATATTAAGAAAAAAGACGTGCCATTTGCTTTTCAAATAATGTTTTCTCGTCTTTATCGAATCAATTAGTATTCTAGAAAAAGAAGAAATTCCAAGAAAATAAACTACATACAACTCATCATAAGAAATTTTTAATGATGAACGACTCTTTTAACTTTCTTCTAAAACTGGTATACAACCTTTTTTTTCCCTTTTCTTTATACAAGTCAATTTAACAATAATTTGTTAGAGATACATTGTCGGTATCACAAAATTCCAATCAAAATTATATTTTTGGACCTTTCCAGATAAAGAGTTTTCGTTTGCAGTTTAATATTCTGATTTTTATCATTAATTATATATGTGGAAACTGTCCTTCCTTGTCCGTAGACGTAGACATGCATATATAATTATTCACCTAAATTTCTGGACAATATTTAAAGTGTATAATCTCTAATTTTTATTTATCTATGACTTTAAGTTATATACGGAATATTTTAATTAGTGTAATTTTTTATTGTATTTTTCATGCATTTCAAAAAATGTGTCGTGCGTTATTATATTTTTTCTTTCACGTTATTAACACACAATTTTCTTATGGTTCATTGTATGAAGGAAAATTGTATGTTTGATAAATGATAACGTGACTCTATTAAGATATGGTATCTCGGCTAACTCAACCCCAAAAATTAGTTCACGAGGGGAGGTTTATCCAAATCCATATAAGGAGACCAAATTCTCATTGGGACATCTTAACATTCACTATACCATATTTTTTAAATAAATTAATCAGAATTACTGTGAAGCTGGTAGCTTTTAATATAGCAAGCTGTTACATCAAAATGGTTGAACCAATAATAATTTCTTCATCCCAGAGTGAAATTCAACTTATCTTTCCTTTTTAAAATCTAACTGGGAAATAAATATATAATCCTTAGAAATGAAATATACTCCCAGGCATTTCAACCAAAATAAAAAGATGGACTGAATTAATATATTTTTTTAAGTTAGAGTAATATTAACAGTTAAACTCATTGAAATGTCAAACCTTCAAATTTTCTTCTCTGTGTTGGTTGCTCATTTGCACTCAAAGAAAAATGCTACAACCATATATTATTTATATTAACGGAAGAATACCATTCACATGGTCGAGGGGTGTTTAATAGCTAAAAAAACGTGATTAGCATGTTAATATGTGTATTATTAATGCTAAATTTAGTTAATGGAAAAATATCATCAATGGTCGGGGGGGAGTTGGAGTAATTTTGACAATTAATCTCATTTTATTGATCATAAATGACACCTCTCTGTGTTGCTTGCACAATTGCACCAAAAGAAAAATGCTGCGACCCTATAAGTATTATTTAATTCATAAAAGAATATCATCCACATGGTTGTGGAGTGTTTAAATAGCTAAAAACGTAATTAGCATGTTAATATATGTATTATTGCTAAATTTAGTTAATGGGACTATGGAAGAATATCATCATGGTGATGGGTGTCATAATTAGTAGTTAAAAAAATCATAAATAGCACGTTAATATTTATTGCTAAATACTATAGATATAATTCATCATTTCCACTAATTCATCTTAAGCCGATAAGATCAAATATAGTCTATCATAAATTTATAGTTTTAAAAATATAAAAAATTCAATAATGAAAACTATAAAGTTAAAATTACGAACATATCACACTTTCTAGGAGAGTGCTAATTTACCAGTGACTAGTACTCTCTCCGTTCAGAAATGTTTGTCATATTGCGTTTACTGAGAGTTAATTTGATTAATTTTTAAAGGTAAATAATATCATATTAATTTGATATTTTAAACAAAAAAAATTAGATACTCTAAAACGATATGAAAAGTACTATAAATTATAATTTTTTACATATTATTATAATGAAAAATACATTTTAAAATATTAGTTAAATTTTTTATAATTTGACTCTAAATATAAAAAAGGGAGTAATTAATTTTGCATGAAATTCCTCAAGATTTTCAACAGTATTTGATTTTAGCATGGAATATATGTTTCCAAGGTCTTGCAGGCAGTAATTATGATTCTCTTCTAGGGATATGTTTTCTGTTTTCAACGCTGCCCTAAAAACTAATCTTCCCCCAGGTCGTGGTAGGATTTATTTTATTTAATAAATGTAAAGTAGAATAAAAATAAAAGTTGGGTTATAATCAAGATGACCGTACTTGAAGTTCAATGGTTTTATACCAATATGTAACGGTCCATCAAAACAACAGTTGAAATATATATGCATACAAAAAATAATATACAAAAAACATAAATATTTAATATATAAATTAGTATATATAGTATTTGGCTAATAAATGTAATTATTTTGATCAAATATATAACTTTTTCTAACTTATATTTACGATGCATATATCTATTAAAGAAATATTTTTTGCATTTATCTGTTCTCTTGAATATTGTTAAAGATAAAGAGATTATATTCATATTACAACATTCGTGATTAAAAATCGTTGGTAAGAACATTAAATACTACAGTGTTCACCCAAAAGAATTGCATCAACTACAGCAGAAAAAGAAAAAAAAAAGAAGAGAAGATTATCTCGTGAAACTACTACATAATCCAAGGTCCCCGCATGAAATGAGAATCGATTTGCATTGCTCCATTTGTTAGAACGAAAAAGAAAGAAGCAAAACATGTACCTTCATATATATTATCTTGTTTTGATATATAACGTGGATAGATCATGATATAGACTTTGTAATCTTGTAAAGTAACTCTCATGAATCATGTCTATATATATCCCTATAAAAGGACCACAAAAGCTTTAGCTTTACTTGTTTTGAGTAATTGTTTGTATATCTTATTTTTTTACATGTAATAAAGAGTAGGCAGTTTAACTTGTTGATTAATTTCAATAATATTGATATTGACATATTTTATTTGAGTCGAAGTTTATTAAGACTCACACAAATATTTGTTATTATTGACATTTTTATATCATATACATAAATAATTAACAAGAAAATACGAGTCAAGAGCCTAGCTCTATCTTTATCCATCTCTTTCTTTAAATTACTATTCATATATTTAGAAGTATACATTTTCAAAGATTTCTTATTCAGGTTATGTATGTATCATAGACACAAGTATTCTAGAACAAATGCAATTTCTTTGGGCTAATATATACAGTAGCATTCTCCAATTAATTGACACATGTGTATATTATGATATAAGATGAAATAAATTAAAATAGCGTTATTATTATTATTGAGTTTTTAAATAGGTTATTATTGTGGTGAGAGGGTATACTCAATTGGTTGAGGCCCTCCATCCTTCATAGTGTAATTTTGTATATATATAAATATATTACCTTTTGTGTACTTTTCCGATATCATTTCCCAACTACGTACTTTATCCAATATAGTCGGAAGGACGGGTACATTCGTTCTACCAATTCAATTTTGCTACTCACTACTCTATAATGTATAAACTAGTCAATAGCATTGACTATATACATACCTTTGTCCTAAAATATGTACTCTATTATTTTTGATTATATGACTAATAATCTATAAGTATTTTCTATATAATTTTGAATATTAAATTAATTTCATTTAGAGATTGATTTCCGAAAGAATAAAATAAACACATGTTTCCTCGTTATTTTTATACATTTTGATTTAGTACACCCCTTAATTATATGATAAATAAATTTATAATTTTACTATATCCCTCTTAATGTAATAATTTTCTTTCGGCTTTGTGATCATAAGTTATTTATATGTAATTGGAAATAATTAAACCATTGATAGCAATGATAAAATAATAAAATAAATATATGGCAGAGAGTATTTTAGAACGGAGAGTATATTAATATAAATATTCTTTGTTTGGTCAATGGTCAATGTGAAAAAATACGTTGTGTTGGTCCAATGTAAATTGAACGTTACATAATTAGTGGCAATTTCCTTTAATGATCTCACTCCATTCTTATCTGTAAGTTTGCTGAAAATGAACACAAGTGAAAAAGAAATAAAATAATTGCTCTAGCCAATATTATTTTAATTGTAATTTGGCATCCTAATATTGGTATTGGTTTAATTAATTATTTTCTATTATATATAGAGTGGTCTGTCCCCTTATTTTTCTCACAGACACCGATTAAATTTCCGAAATCTACTTATCAAAAGAGGTTCTACTGTTTTTTCTCTCCACGAAAATGGCAGATACATTGAACCAAAACACCCTTTCTAACAAGAAGAGATCGTCGGGTTCCGATGACTGTGACCATCACGATGATTCCTTTTTCGTGAGCAAAAAACAATCAAAATCGCTTGTATGGGAAGATCCAGCGGCGGCTTTAGCCAATGCTCGCCATGAATTCGGTGAACATGGTGGCGTTAACATGTCCATCGAGGCCTCCGCCACCTTCACCGTCATGGAACCGGAGACGATGCGCCGTATGTTCGCCGGTGAACTTGGTCCTGACCGTGATTTCTTCATCTACAGCCGTCATTTCAATCCGACGGTGCTCAATCTCGGTCGCCTCATGGCGGCGCTTGAGGGAACGGAAGCTGCTTACTGTACGGCTTCCGGCATGTCGGCGATATCATCGGTGATGCTACAGCTCTGCAGTTCAGGTGGACACCTGCTGCCTTTGCCCATAATTTTGCCCCTTTTTAAATAGCTATACATACATTTTAATTTTAATGATCATAATTTGTATGTAGCAATATATTCAAATGGAGTCATGTGTTGGTTGTTGCTCATCAAATTGTGCAGGTGGACACGTGGTGGCTTCACAGACGCTGTATGGTGGGACCCATGCGTTGCTCACGCATTTTTTACCAAGGGCTTGTAACATAACGACGTCGTTTGTGGATATAAGGGATTTGGAAATGGTTAAGGAAGCTATAGTTGAAGGGAGAACAAATGTGCTGTATTTTGAGTCGATGTCAAATCCGACGCTGACGGTGGCTAACATCCCGGAGTTGAGCAGGATAGCGCATGAAAATGGTGTGACAGTGGTGGTGGACAACACTTTTGCTCCGATGGTGCTGTCGCCGGTGAAGCTGGGGGCTGATGTTGTTGTTCATAGTATTTCCAAGTACATTAGCGGTGCAGCTGACATCATTGCAGGTTTGATTTTACTCTATTTTGGTCCTTTCACTTACATCAGTCATCAATTAATATTTAATCGGAAGCGCTAGTATTTTACACGAAAATTGTACTAAATCTCTGTAAAAGGAAATCATTCATTGCAAATTTGAAACGTAATTAAAATGAACAATGAACCTTAATGGCAAATTTTGATTTCCTATTCCTGAAAAAAAAGAAAGTCCATAAGCTCAAACTGAATTATTTATAGAACCATTATTTTTTGCAATTGTAGTTGTAAAGTTAGTTCTTTCACCAAACTTTTTATGAGAATAAATACTACATATTCGTTCTAAAATTTCATTTGATTTACTTTTCTTAGGAATACAAAAAGATGGTACTCAATAGTTAAGATTAATTAAGGCAATTCCAAAATTCTCTCTTTCTTATAATTCTTGGTATGCATATGTTAAATCTGCACGTATTGAAAACAAAAATGAAATTGTATTAGTAATTAGCAATGATGTTCTACTCATGATTATTGAGAATTGATAGAAGTCCATATTGTTGTAATCATATTTTCCACCTTCTATTTCTTTTTCCAAGCTCATCCACATCGACACGTAAATAAAGAGAAACATTGTGAAAAATGATAGTCGATAAATTTATTTTTTATAAAAGGTTGGAAAGGCTGATTTTAGGGACAATATTATAACACGTGCTTAATTTTTGGTGTGTTTACATTATTGGATGTTAGTGCTCTTTAAATCAGACTTAAGAGATAAGATTTCACGTGTTCTCTTAATTGGATTTGCTACCTTGAGTCTTTATTTCCTTTTTGGTACAAACATTTATACTACTTGTAGTATATTTGTGGGTTAGAATTAAATTATTATGTATTTATTTTGAAAAAATACACAAGCTTATTATGTCCCTTCCGTCCGAATAGTTTGTAAAGTTGTGCATGTACATGTGATATAACTGACATGTACTACCTACTTGATGTTGAAGGGTGATCACATGTGTTCCAAAATATTTATAAAAGCTCCTATCTATGATATGAGATTCCAAATTTAAAATTTTGTGGTTAGAATAATTGTTAATTTTATTAATATTTAAAATTTATAATTAAAATAAAAATTATATATTATAACTTTTCGATAAAAGTAATTAAATTCACATGAATTCAGGAACGAACTTCTAAATTTGGTCCTAGTTATATTGGTAGCAGTAGTAGGTGGTCATATTTTTGGCTTAGTTGATTTAGATAATAAACACGTGGCTTCTGCAAATAGCAAAGTGAACTCATCAGAAATGGAGGTCATCTTCATAATTGTTTTAATATTGTCTTGTTATATTTTAGCTCTATTCTCATAGGAATATTCCTTCGTATTTTTTTTTATATCAGACAAAAGTAGATTCGGTTGATCTTGATAGTAGGTTATAATATGCATGTTTTTTTTTTTCAAAAAAGAAATTATTGTGACTTATTCTCATCAAAGGGTCATCTTCAATTTATATATATTTTTTTTTAAAAAAAAAATGAAGATATTTGGATAAATGACGAGAGAAAAAAAAAGAATTGGAGCTTTTGATTTGATGCTGACACTTTTAAGTTTCATAGTGTGAAATTAAAATTATTGTTCTATGATCTTATCCTATCCTATCTTCAATCTATTTTAATAATTAGTAATTAATAGTGGTCTTATGGTATTTAAGTCTATTTTATTTTTACTTATTGTGTAGTTATCCCGAAACATTATACATTGAACTCAAAAGACCATCATTATTTATATAAATAAATGTATTATTATTATGTACTTAAAGACACATACATTCTTTTTGTTTATTTTTCCCAGACATTTTGGGACTATATTCTTGCATGTCATTGAGTTATTGTATTTCAATATAATATCCTGATAAAATAATTTTGTTAAGATAAGATGATACTTAATTGTTTAATGGAGCAGGTGCTGTTTGTGGGCCAGCAAGTCTTGTGAACTCCATGATGGATCTTCATCAAGGGTCTCTTATGCTATTGGGCCCAACTATGAACCCGAAAGTGGCGTTTGAACTTGCAGAAAGGCTTCCTCACTTGGGCCTGAGAATGAAAGAACACTGCAAACGGGCTCTGGAATATGCTACTAGGATGACCAAACTTGGGCTCAAGGTGATCTATCCAGGCCTAGAAGACCATCCAGATCATGTACTTATCAAGTCCATGGCTAATAAAGAGTATGGTTATGGGGGAATTCTTTGCGTGGACATGGAAACTGAGGAACGTGCTAATCGTTTGATGAATGTCTTGCAAAACTTTACCCAATTTGGGTTCATGGCTGTGAGTTTGGGATATTACGAGACTCTCATGTCGTGCTCTGGCTCTAGCACAAGCAGCGAGCTCAACAATGAAGAGAAGGAGTTGGCTGGGATTTCACCTGGATTGGTGCGGATGTCAATCGGGTATAATGGATCATTGGAACAAAAATGGAGCCAACTTGACAAGGCATTATCTAAAATGCAAGAGAAAATGCCCTTCTAGTATTATGTTACCTTTTCTTACTAAAAATAAATAATAAATGATTGAACTTTGTTAAGATGCTAAGGTGCTTTGTTTTGCTTTATGAAGGGATGGATCCTACTTTTTATGTAGTACTATCAACTTCGGCCCATGTTTGTGTTTCAAGTATGGTGTCTGCAGTAATAACGTACCTATGTGTTACCTTGAGGTGTCATTTGCAATTTTTCCTCGTTTTATGTTGGTTTATTTTATGTCCCTAGTATTAAATAAATTTATGTGGCGCAAAAGTTTATATTTTCATATCATTACCATCTCACAAGTTATGTTAATTTTCATATCATTACCATCTCACAAGTTATGTTTGATATGATCTAAAGAACTTATGACTAGACATAGGTTGAATCACTGAAGATAAATATTAAAGAACATGTTTGAAGATATTTTTATTTACTATTTTATGTAACCTTAAATATTCCCGTTTTTTTTTTCAAACTCATTTATTTAACCTTATTTATATCTAATCTATATTCTGGCATAGGCCAAGACACCTTCCCACCTACTTCCACTCAGCAGCTTTTCCACTTCCTTTGATTCTCATATACAAAAAGGTCTATCTTCAATATCATGGTAATAAAATTAAGTATACTAAAAGATTAGAAATAATATTTTAACTACATCATTGTTAATAAAATTGAGTATGCTAATAGATCATAAACAACATTTTTTACTTCACATGAAATAAGGATAAAATGTGAAAGCATTGCACCTCCCAACCCTAGCTGTGACATTACATTCGACATGCCATTATTGTATACCAAAAGCATGTTACAACTTACAACAATTCACATCAAAATATTCTCCATATAATAATCCCTAAAATGAAACCGTCTACAAACCAAATGGTCATTCAAATAAAGATATTGGTTAGCACACAACGAATATATCCCGTGGATTATGTAATGACACATTAGTCTAAGTTGATAATTTTAAATCGCTAAAGCATCATCTGTTATCATTCTTGTACATGATACAAAGAATTCAAATGAATGATTAACTTTTAGGTTACATTTTTGAAGGTTAAATCGAAGGTAAGTTATTTTTTATGAAATATTTATTAAATCCTTATTCTTTTTAAATGAGAACTATTATTGCATAAAATCAAAATTTGATATATCTCTTATGCTTTGGAGGGTGTTTGGATTGACTTAAAAGTTGGTCAAAGCTTCAAGCTTGACCACTCAATCTTTAAGAAAATTTTACAACGTCTTAACCACTAGACTAAACTTTCTACTTATATAAAGAGATGTCAATATTTATAAATATTATAAAAAATTATTTTATAACCAAAATTTAACCTCTATATAGTATATACCATGTATTTTTCCGCCCCTATTAGTAAGATTAAAAATAAGTTTACAATGACTTAATAAATTAAAAACTAAAAGTAAATCTTTCCCTATTAATTTTTTAAATTTAAATATTACTTTTTAAGTCAATCTAAATGGTTCTTAGTTCTTTGTTAAAAAGACCAACAGAAAATCAATAGAAGTCCTTTTGGATTCCAGTTACGTTGTGCCAACTGGGTCATCTCGCTAAAGCCTAGTTCCTGGGGAGAACCAATCGAAGCCCAATGGGCTTATGTCACTTGACTATAACCCTAGATATAAATTGATTTGCAGATGAAGGAACGGCAGATTAGAGAAGAATTGGTGGTGAGAGGCGGAGAAAATGCAGATCTTCGTGAAAACTTTGACGGGTAAAACCATAACCCTTGAGGTTGAATCCAGTGACACTATTGACAATGTCAAGGCCAAGATTCAAGACAAGGAAGGTTTGTTTTTTTATACTCTCGCTAAATTTTTAGCACACTCATTTTCTTTTAAAATCATTGAGTATAAGGATTTTGTGTGTGTGTGTTTTGGTGCTGTAGGAATTCCTCCAGACCAGCAAAGGCTGATTTTTGCTGGTAAGCAGCTAGAAGATGGCCGCACTCTTGCTGACTATAACATCCAGAAAGGTATAGATTTAATTTATTGGTCTATATGTATTTGAAATTGCCATTGTTAACTGATTCAGTCTTCCTCCTGGTTGATTACTAACTTGGCTAAAAGTTTGATGCATTTTTGTGGGTTATTGTTTTTCTAGCTAGAATTTCATACTTTCTTTTATGGGTTATTGATAATTTAGCTGAAAGTTGATGCCTTTTTATGGGACACCTGTGAAAATTGCAGAGTCGACTTTGCATTTGGTGCTGAGGCTTCGTGGAGGAATTATTGAGCCTTCTTTGATGGCTTTGGCTAGGAAGTACAATCAGGAAAAGATGATTTGCCGCAAGTAAGTCTTTCATTGCTCCTTTTATCTAGTTTTATTGTTCTGATCATATTTGTGCTAGTCCTTCTTATATGTTTTTTTCCTAATACTACTAGTACCCAAGAATTATTTTCTTCTGAATTGGAACATTATCTGAGTAGAGTTGTGTATATTTTCAATGTGATGCAAAAACCATGGAACTTTAAACAGTTCCATGTTCATTTCTTAAAGTTTGATTATCAAAATTGATGTACTTGTAGACATGTTAATATAGCTGTAAGTGGGATAAAATTTAGCTGTGTCAAAACTTTTTTTTTTGTGGTACGGTTAATGCATGTTTGTTTGTAATTATTTCCTTATTTCTGAAGGTGCTACGCTCGCCTACATCCCCGTGCTGTCAACTGCCGCAAGAAGAAGTGTGGGCACAGCAACCAGGTTCATTTCATCAGACTGTTCAAGACACATTACAAAACTCTAATATGTTGATTTCTGACTTTTACCATTTATTTTGTATTATTGCAGTTGAGGCCTAAGAAGAAGATCAAGTAGATGGTGCTTTTGAATTTCTGTCAGCATGTAGTTGCTCATGTTGAGAAACGGATTAGATATATTGTTGGGTTGCTTGTTCAATTTTATCCTAAACTTTGATGAATTTGTGTTTTATTTATATCAAAGATTTTGAGCATCTTTCTCTGTTATATTTTCCCAAGTATTCCAAGAACATCACACACAATAGATCTCTTGTTGACATCCTAATCGTAATATCAAACAAAATTAGAAATGCTAATTGCATCTCTAAGTAATGTTCTGTTTCCTATTTCATTTTGCTTCAGAATTTGTGTGATTACACAAAACTTGTTGTATATTTGAAGATTCCCTTTAATTAAATTTCGTCAGTAGTGAGTAGAGAAAATTAAATATAACAACTTAATTTTTAGAAACTTTGTTAACTGCTTGGTTGCCTTATTAGCAGTTATATACTGAGTTGAGAGTTGTAAAATAAAAGAAAAGTGCATCTTAGATATGCATGGGGTGTTCACCTAATGTTACTTTAAAACCCACCAAAGTTGTTTTGGTGTTACTGCTCAACTACATTATACATGATTTTGTTTTGTTTCGGTGTTTGACTGTCACATAAACTGAAAAGTAATATAATAGATACTCATGTGACGTTGTCTGAGCTGAATTACGTCGCCAAAAAGTGTATTGGACATCACTTACCTTCCCCGTTTCCTATCTGTGACAGTTTCTTTCTATACCTCTCGTCAATATTGGAAAAACAAAGCGCTTTGAGTATCGATGCTTATCTAAGATGACATATAGTATATGATATATCTTGAATGTAATACCCCTATATATATCTTCGAGTATGCAGTTCTTATGAACAACAACATATCATGTGAGGAGGTTGGATATAGTGGGCACGCATAAGGAGAGGTAGAGGTTGGAATTTTACTGAGAGCTTAATTCCACTGCAGAGCTTTCTTGACCTATTTGTTTAAACCATCTTTAATTTTGTAGATGCATACAAGAATGAGTTTTAATTTGGCAGTACATATTAATATATTACATGTCATTATTCATCATTCATTTTAGGTTGACAAAAAGATTGTGTAACAGACAGCAAAGTTTCAACACTAAAATTCCCACAACCAGTATCATGAAGAAACGTTCTGGACTCGAAGTTGAATTCATTTTCAATCTCCGTTAAGCCATCAGCTATTTGTGCCATGTCTAAAATATCAGATTCTGCTCCCAAGTAATCAATTCCCCTGCTGCCAAATTCTGGTGCAAAATCATCTTGTTTCACTTCCGTTTCTGATTTTTTAGTCACATCTTTCTCATTGTCATCCTTTTCCATTAACTTTTTAAGTCTCTGCAGCTGTAAACATAAAGAATATGAGCGATTCATCCTAAAAAATTCAACTAGAATGTTGATTTTTTTGAACTTGTAGAGTCTGTTGTGTGTGTGAAGATTGTTGAAAAGAAAAAAAAGAAACTTCATCATATATACAAGAGTAATGGTTCAGCCTAAGACGGTCTGTGTTAATTAAGAGTATCTTTGAGATTTTTTGTGAACATAATTAGATAGTGGCACACTTTTAGCCCAACAGAATCTTCCAGAAGTTAGTTTTTGGCCTATCAATTGGAACGAAAAAATAAATTACCTGGATGAGGAGGGATTCATGCTCTTTTTTGAGTAATTCATACTTGGAACCTAAGTTGTCATAACTGATTTGAAGCATTCTATACTCCAATTCAAGTTGCTTCGATTTCGATCTAGCTCTCTTGTTCTGAAACCATATAGCTACTTGTCTTGGCTGCAGTCCAAGCCTTTTAGCCAGTTGCTGTTTTGTCCTCAATCCAGGCCTTGACTCTGTCTCAAACATGTTTTCTAATGACTTAATCTGCTCATCATTGAACCTTCTTCTCATGTTGTCGTTGCACTTACTTGTCATGATTGATTCACCCCAAATCATGTCTGAGTTTGTTGGAGCCATTTTCAATTCTGCTTTTAATTTCTCACCATATATGTATGCTCTTATTAAATAAAAAAAAGAAAATAGACGACTGTCCACATTTGGTGGGCCGTTAAATGTTTTCTAGTATAATGACAAAATAAAGACTAGGTGTCTATCTTTGATGGTACACTTGTTTTTAATTTCTCTCTTTTCTTTTATCCTCTTAATGACACTTGAGAATAAACAGAGATGGATTTTTCTTCTTTTGCAAAATGATTTATCAGTTCTTTTAATACTAGTATTTAATTAGGTGAATTGAATCTCCAGGACGTACACGTTTAGTTTTGGAGTGTTATGATTATATGATGATATAACGTAGGCATGTTTATAGAATGAATAAGGATACTCTTTGAATAGTAAGTTAAAACAGAAATAGTAACTTTTAACCTTCTTAACGTACTATTTATCTTTTTTTTTTTTTTTTAATCTTTTCATAGTTTTTGACATATTTTTTGTGGATCTTTTTTTGCTTTTGTTTGATGTATTAGGAATAATATATAGGACATGTGTTATCTTGTTTATTGTTCGATTAGGTTGAAAAGATATTTTTGATATGACGCAATACAATTCACTCGAGATAAAAATCGTGAAAAATATAGGGTATTGTTTTGGAAACGTTCAATGTATATCCTATATTTTAAACAAGAGACTTTGTTCGTGCACTTGATTAGTCGAGGAATTACAAATGATGAGTCCACTTCATGTTCAATATGGGAATTGAAGACCGCAATATTGTATAAAGTGAATTGGGAAATGGATAATTGCGTGGGACATAAGCAAAGATATTCTGTCCCGTAACCAATGGTGCAAAGCCACTTTCCAATTGTATCAACACGTAAACCTACTTACGTGGTCTTATCCATTTGTTTTTAATTCATTATATTCCAACTTTGCTTTTCATATGTTCCATTTTCTTTGGATCTTTTCATAAAAGGAAAGAAAATAAGACTTTCTCGTGTGAATTCCCGTGTGGGGTTTGAGGATTTGTGTTGTTGCTTTTAGATATTAGTACTAATCATCATCATGTGTATTTGAACATACATACATAATATCAATTGAGGAAGAGACACATGTTCAAATTAAAGAGTTTTGTTGTTTTTTGCACTGTCATCTTGTGGTGATATTTCTCCTCCTTTCAAAAATACTCGTTTTGTTGGATAACATGGATTGGCTTTTTCCTTTTCAACTATTAAGAATACCAAGTTGACAATTTGTCACAAAGATTGGGCCAAGCCCACCAACTGTTATTCTGCAAACTTCCCCTTCCCTAACATTATTTCGGCCCAATCACAATTAACATGTAAAAGAAAAGTATATACTCATTAAATAGGAATGGAATCATCATTCAAAGGCTCAGCTCAAGTATTATAGTGAAAAAGGAAATTATAGGTGTTGGTCAACCTAAGTTCTTTCTCTCTTATGAATCAAAATTTGGATTACCTACTTACATATAGCTTATTTGCTTTACTTCTAAAATAAGCTTATTTTTTGAATTTTAAAAATATATAGAATTTTGAGCAATAATTAATGTTTGATCAAACTTTTAAAAGTCCTAAATAACTATTTTGCTAAGAAATCTACTCTTTTTTAAAACTTATGCTACTCTCCCAAAACAATTATTTTCTCTAAAAAATTTAATCCAACCAACGCCTTACTTTTTAAAGATTGAACACTTTTAGCTAGAAAATTTGGCCAAACAAGCTATGATTGTACCCCCTCAATACATTAAAATATTTCTCATCATATTAAAGAAGAGTAAACAAAAAATAAAACTAATTAAGTCATTGTTGGAATATCATTATCTCTTGTTGCAGAGTTATGTACTTAGGTTTGTCCTTTTTTGGTTGAAGCATTGGAAGGAATCGACTCTTGGAAAAGAATCAAAAACATTTATTCATCAAAACTTTTACTAGAATCAATGTGTCGTGGTAGAGTTGCGTTTACCAAATCAAATACATTTATAATGTTGGGACTTAAAAAACTTTTTTTATCTTAAAATTTTCTCATTTGTTACATAAAATGCAAAAGAATTGAATTAATTGTCCTGAAATCTTGGGCAGTGAAAAAGCATTCACCAAAAATGACTCCACCTTTTTCTCTACTTTCCCAACTACTACTGTTGTCATTTATTGAAAAATATTTTTTTTTTATAAATTTAATTAAAAAAATATTTTATATAAATTTAGTGTCACCTAACAAACTAAACTATACTCATGAAATATAACTGTGTAAATTATACTCGTGAAATTTCATAACATCTGTTTATCATATATAAATTTTTCCATCACAAAAATAGTAGGGTCAAGGCCCATAGTGTCTGTTGGTTTACTTTTATGACTTTGTTTGTCCTCTTTCTTTGTCCATCCTTTATTAATTATCTATCTATCCCCCACTCCCACTTGTTCATTCATTCATTCTCAACAAGCTACAATTTTTTTAAAAAAAAGCAGACTGAGCAGTGGGACCAACCAATGGCTAGAGCCAGTATTGGCTCAGCCACTCCTATCTCCTCCTCCTTCTACCGTCTCAAAAAACTCTCTAATTCTTCCCCTCCCTTACACGTCACCTTCCGCCATTCAAATACTAGCTGCGCCACCACAATGTCGGACGGCGAGGCTCCTCATCCATCACTACAAGTCTCAGGCGGAGCTCGACACAAGTTTTTATCTGCTTTTAAATCCCTTCATAATCCATACAATCCCTATCCCATCGTCTCTGGAAATCGCCATATAGAAACTATTTTTGCAGCTTTCTTTAGGGACGTTCCTGACCTTCGTCTCCGCCGAGAGTGTTTGCGGACTAAGGATGATGGTTCCATCGCTCTCGATTGGGTATCCGGCGACGATCGCAGCTTACCTCCCGACTCCCCGCTGCTCATTTTGCTTGTGGGTCTTGCTTCTTATCATAAATGGACATTGGGCATAACATTTCTATAAAGTTAATTAATTATACAACATTTGCAGCCGCTCTAGTTTAGTTGAATTGTTTTTTTAATTTATACAGACTAATAAATTTTGGCAACTTTAAGTAACACACTCGCATGTGTATATAGAATGGAACTCTGTACTGATGAGAGAAATTGCAGCCAGGTCTGACTGGGGGAAGCGATGACTCGTACGTTAGACATATGCTGCTGAGAGCTAGAAGTAGGGGTTGGAGAGTTGTGGTGTTCAATAGTAGAGGATGTGGTGATAGTCCTGTGACAACTCCCCAGGTACTCTCATTCATTACTTTGGTTGATTGATATGTTGGTAAAGATTTCCTCCCCATTCATACAACTAAGTATTAGTTTTGATGTGATAATATAGTGATTTTTGGCCAATGCTTAAAAATTGTTGGTATGGTTAGTTGATGGTAATCGGTAGCCCACGGTTGATATGTGGGTGTCAATAGTTGAGATGAATATTGAGGATCCTGATTAAAACAAAATTCACTTTTAAAGTCCTATAGGAATTGGAAAGTCTTTCCCCCTCATTGCAGGGGCGGAGCTACCTTCATGGAAGAGGGTTCATCCGTACCTCTTTCGGTGGAAAATTATATTATTTATACATGGTTAAAATAAGTTTATATGTATATATAATAGATGTCGAACACCCTTTCGGCTATCTTTTTCTACAGATTTTGAACTCCTTTATTAAAAATCCTGACTTCGCCTCTGCCTCGTTGCTTTCATTATTGACGAAGAAAAAAAGAAGTATATGAGAATGCTAACAAGTAGAACAATTATCTATATGATTGCCCATTTTGCTTTTTTTTTTTTTCGGTTCATTATATTTTCTGTGCATTGATGCCCGTTTCTTTTTTAATTTGATTTTCATAGGATTGCTAAAGGAATGATCTACATGAACCAAGTATAAGTTTCTTCTTCCATTGCATCAATTATTAGATTGAAACTCTTCAAAGTTGATTATATCTCTTGTTTATGCAAATAATATGGACTTTTGACTTCGAATGGGCTAAAAAATTTATCTTCACAAAATGTCAGTTCCCTCTCTTGCTTGACATGATCTGGTCTCTTTCACCAAGTGATTTCAAAAAAGGTTTAAAACATAGTGAATGAAAACAAGTAAAAAAGGTTTTTCAAGTCCACCCTATAGTTCAACTACGGAAGATTTCTCCTTTCTCTTGCTTCAATAGTTTATCTAGATAAAACAAATTGGTGGGGTGGGGGTATGCAACCTTCAATTGGCTGAGAGTAAAGTTAAGTTGAACATGAAGTTACTAGAGTAATAAACTCTGTAAAATTATACAAGACCTTCATGTGAGAAATATATTAAATCTGGTGGACATTTAATTGTAGATGTCCTTGTCAAGTTGAAATCAAACTTACAGACAGTGAATGGTTGCCTTGGTGGTTGTATGATTTAAAGATTGTCCAAGAAGGCAAGATCTAATGATTGATGATACCTTCAAGGGTACAGTGAAGATTCTTTAGAAATTTATTATAATGTAATTTTTTAAGGGAATTAGAGTGCCTCTGGGTTAGGGGAGGAAGCAAATAAGGGGGACAAATATCTTGATAAGAGCCTAAGAAGGGGGAGTGGGGGGATATTTGTTGTTGTTCTCTTAATTCTCAACTTTCATATCTTTTGGTCCTAGATACTTTTCTTCATCTATACACCTTCAAACTCGCAATCTGGCTCATACCAGAGTATCAGACATAGCTTTACGTCTAAGTTTTCCTAGGCAAAGTAGGAAATTAATGTATATTTCCATTTTTCGCATAGAAAGGAGTTCTCTATTCCTGAATTCTTCATCTGTACTGTAGACTTTCTAAAGTCTGATTTATAGCTCCTCGTTGAACTTCTGAATTTTCTGATAATTAACTCTATTATAATATTATCATCACTATACCTCTATATTATAGCCCCATTTTCACCTATACATCAGGGAATGGAAAAGCCTTTGGATGAATGAATTTAGGTATCGAAGTTTGACTGTTTGACACTCTATCTTTCGATGGCGCTATCACTTTGGATATAATTAACTCCATTATTCCCAAACTTGATCAGCTTTTTTCTCAAGTGGTACTGGTCAAAGTATTCTAGATTTTTTAGCTCGTCAATTTGTTAAGAGAAAACATACAACTGGTCATGAATCGGTCGAATAAAGGTGAAACATATAGTTTTAAGATATTACTCTTCCTCTTCTAAGTAATGTCAAAATGCAATCGTCTTTGCCATGTAAATGTTATCTGTTCATTTTTTATTGATGAGCTAATTTATGCAGTTCTATTCAGCTTCATTTCTTGGTGATATGTATGAAGTGGTGGCACATGTCAGCAATCGCTATCCAGCGGCAAATTTATATGCAGTAGGTTGGTCTCTTGGAGCAAATATTCTTGTTCGCTACTTGGGACAGGTAACTCAATCAATTTACTATGTGCTTATCAATGTTCCTCCTTCATTTATCCTTGTATTGATCTACCTTGCATCTTCAGTTTGAGCTGTTCTAAAGAATGGTGAACTTGTTAGCATATTTAAATTTTTGAACTGTAATTGGGCTGAGTATTTAATGATCTGTCTAACATCATACAGTTTCTTTAGAAAAGGTGAACTGAATGTTTGAGCTGTTTTAAAGAATGCTATGGTGTACTTGAGGAAAAATATTTAGCTTTGTCACAATCTTCTTTTTCTCAATCATTTCTTGTGCTTAGTATAACTGAATGTTTGTCAATAGAATTGGGTTTCATGAGCTATCAGATAATTAGACCATCTAGTAATGGTGTTCCATTTTTCGTATAAAGATCGTGTATATTGGCCAGCGTGCAAGCATCTTAACAATTTCACCGGATATCTTCTACTTCTCATCAGCACAAGCTCGGATAACTTAAAACCTAATCTCTATCACCAGGTTATTGAGATTATTCCGCCTTAGCCTGATTTAAATCTACATAAAAGAGATTCAGTGTTGTTGCTTAAGAAACTAAACTAGAAGGGGATGTTACAGTAAAATTTATTACCTTCTTTTATCCCAAGTAGATCCTTGAGACGTCTCGATAAACACATTGTACTAGAATTTTTTTTAATCATATTGAACGTTATCTTTGGAGTCACTCTACAGATCTACGGAGAGAGTCAACAATAAATGTTGAATGGATACGTCCTATCTTTTTTCTGGATCAAATTTGAACAGCTCTTTGAAGAAAATTGACTGCCAGTTATTGTATTTGTCTTCAACAATATTGCCTATCAGTTGCATTATTTGTATTTTTAAAGACAATCTATAGGCAATGTAATAAAGTCGGAGTGGATGGAGCACTTGAATTCTTAGATACTGCTTTCTAATAACTTTTTTGTTTAATGATGCATCAATCGTCTATTTAACTAGAGTTAATAGAGGTGGGGGTGCTAGACTAATTGGTCACAAGTATATAGGCGTTCACTGTAGTTGTTATTTTAGTTTGTGTTTACCTTACAATCCATTAGCCCGAGTTCATTATTTTAATTTATCTACTTGCTGGAGTCCATGTACTGCCCATCTCTCATATTTTATTGTTTCATTGCAGGAATCTCATTCTTGCCTTCTCTCAGGTGCTGTTTCCTTGTGCAATCCTTTCAATTTGGTCATTGCAGACGAAGATTTTCACAAGGGCTTTAACAATGTCTATGACAAAGCATTAGCAAATTCTCTTCGCAAAATTTTCACAAAGTAATTTCATAAGTCAGTTTTCCTTTTTTTCTCAGGATTCATTTTACCTCTTTTAAACTGGATCTCTTGTTTATAGGCATGCTCTACTGTTTGAAGATATGGAAGGTGAATTTAATATATCATTAGCTGCCAATGCAAAAACTGTTAGAGAATTTGATGATGGACTGACACGAGGTATTTATTCTTGTATACAGTAATAAAAGAGTTGTATATGATTGCATCTGAACTTACAGTAATTACCTTCAATTTTGCAGTTTCATTTGGATTCAAGTCCGTGGATGATTACTATTCTAACTCAAGTAGCTCAGATTCCATTACAAATGTCTGTACACCTCTGCTTTGTATCCAAGTAAGTTTGTTTCATCCGTTTACCCTCCATTGTTCTTATCGTATTTTAGATTCATTTATAGATCTGCAGTTCATGGTTAGGAGAGTTATAGTGTACACTTTTCTTGGATAAAACCTGAACATCATATCATATAAAATCCCATGCAAGAAAGCTGAAACTTGAGAGAGGATAGATGTTTAACTTTGTGTTTTCTTTAGACAATACATATTTTAAGTTATCTGTTGTAGGATATTTTCCCACATCACATATGTATTTTTATGCAACTTGGTTAACTTACTATCAAATAGACGTTTCACACTTTTCATTTGAATAAATGAATTACTTTACTTGATAAAATGCGAAGGATTTTTATGAAATGTAATTGGGATCAGATTCTAGGAAAAGCAATGCAGCAACTATTACTCTTTCTCCAATATAATAGTGTAGAGAATTACATTTTTTCATATTTGACTCTCGGATCTTTATAAGAGATAGACAATTTGTCTAGAGTATTGCAATGACATAATAAAAAGTCTTATTCTGATTTAAAGGGAAATATTCCATCTCTTTGTGATTCTCCTTAAAAAAAGAAAGGTGGAAAAGCAAAAGAGAGGATGAAAGGGGAAAATAGAGAGCTAAAAGATATAGAAGTAGTTTACTTATCAAAAAGGGATTATATTTGTTAAGATTCTGCAAGTGGTAACTAAGACAAAATGCAAAGTTAACTTACTCTTTTTATTTGTGGAGGCTGCAAATGATCCAATTGCTCCAGCTAGAGGAATCCCTCGTAAAGATATTGAGGTAGATACTATCTTCATTCTCATAGCGTATTTTATTTTATTGATATTTTCTCATTGTTTGTTCATATGCAATTCTACAAAAATATTCAATTTTACTTTCTGAAAACTTACATCTCAAAGGAACAATTTTAAGGATTATGTTTCAAGTATGAAGAAAAAAGACATTGGCAAGTGGCAACAAAGTAAATTATGCTTAACTCCATTTCATTTTTATCTAGTACATTAATAATATTGCATCTCAAATTGGATGTCTTCTTGACTTGGCATGTGTCTCAAAAGGAGCTCAAATAAATATCTTTGGGGGTATGTGGAAAGACAAGTTAGGATTCAGTAATGACTTATTGATTTACTTATGGAAAAGGATCAATTTGTTTATGAAAGAGTTATTAGCCCTAATTTAAGTTGTGTGCTTTAAAAAGTATACAAGAAGGCTATTCTCACACATCAAACATTAGTTTGAGAATAAAAGATGATAGGTGGATATTCTTGGAGGGAGCATCTTTAAGTGTGCACTAGAAAGACTGACTAGTGACTATGATCCTCTAAATTAGTATGAAATACTCTAATTTATGACCCCGTCAGTGGGATTACACGGGGTATGTTATTGTTGATAGTCTCGTAGGGAGTGAAATTTTATTGATATATGCCTGCAATGAAAAGATGCTAGCAAGAGGGGTTACAACCCATCAGTTACAGTGCAACCTATGTTTAAGGATAATTACACTTTTTTTTCCTTGAAAAGTTTGACGAATCTTTTCCTTCTAGATAGTCTGCTAAATGCTGTTGGAATTGAGTTCCAAATGTACCTTTTGCATTGTTCTTTGATCCCTAAGGTGTTAAAGAAGCCCTAGTACAAATTGCAATCAACACTTGAAAATAAGTTAATTTGGGTTTGATTCATTTATCAAGTGGTTTCACATAAATTGGACGAAGGGAATAGTATCTTAGTGCATTAAGCTAGTTGGCATAAAGAAGCTGTCACATGCTAGTTGAGACTTGAGACCAGTCTAGGAAAATCAACTCAGGGGCAGAATCTACAGTATAAACGGTGAGAAGGTTCAACTGAATCAGTAGCTTCAGTTGAGATCCCAATAAATACGTGTTAAAAAACATTAGATAGGGACAAATAATATGTTCTGAAGCAAAAAATCAAATGAACTATGGGTTCAGAAAATACAAACCCATAAAGTTCAAATCCTGAATTTGACTCTTGTTCAATTGTATGAGTGCATATACAATGTATTAAGCTTGTGCTTGAAGACATACATTGCAGCTAATCTTTGTGTTGTTCCCTCAGGAGAACTCAAACTGCATGTTGATTGTAACCCCTAAAGGAGGCCATCTTGGTTGGGTGGCAGGTCCTGATGCACCACGGGGATGCCCATGGACTGATCCACATGTGATGGACTTCTTGGAGTATATAGAACATGATAAATCTACTTCAGCTGCATGTGCTAGTAATCAGGAGACTATGAACAACGGTGTTACTGAACGATTCCAGCACCTTGAGGTATAGCAACAAGGTGTCGAATTCAAGTATTTCATCATGTTGTTATAGGCACATATCAAGCACTGGCTGACGAGACAGTAATGTATGTATCATATATCATCAAATATTGGCGACTTCTTGGTATTCATGCGTTGCAACATGGAGCCTATTCTTTGAGTATCCACCACCATCCAATAATTATATAAACCATAGTGTTGTTTGGTGAAGCTAGTCAAGAACAATCCGTTAAGGAAATTTTCTATTTAGAAGTTACAATTCTATGCTCCTCATTGAAGATGGAGTTAACAGAAGTTAGAGACTAACACCTTATGTGGATGGGGATTGGGTTGTTAGTTTAAATACAATGCTTTTTTTTATTATTGTTACTTAAATTTTATTGTGTTGCATTGTTTAAATTCAACTTAGATAACAACAAAAAGACCGATTTCATGTAATGACTTATTTAATGTGATTGCGTTGTGACCTTAATATTTCATCTCATTTTGTATTTATTTATTATTTAATAATTATATTTCATCTTTTATCATACTTTTTCGTAGTAACTCTACCCATATCCTTCTTTTTGGGTACATTTATCATTTAAATTATGGATATGTGACATTATATAACTAACCATGGATGATGATGTAATCTATCCCCCCCCCCCCCTTTTTTTTTTTATGTACTAGGACGTCTAAATATATTGAGCTCGTTTACTTGAGTACTCTTTTGTTCTTTGCTGTTAAGTATGCATAAACATATGAGGTTATGAGAAATAAAAATGACTCTTCAATTTTAAACAAGTTAGAAATAGTAGGTGAACAACACTATCAACTTACTAGATCCTTCCTAGCTAGTTTGTGTACATGAATTGCGAAAATTGTATATGGAGCTGAAGAGTAGTGTTATAGTCATTAATTCTCCTGAAAGAATGTATGTGGCTGTGTTTGCGAAACAAACAAAAGGCTCCATAGGAGCATTACTTTAATTTGTCGCAACAAAAAGTATAGTTAGAAGCTTTGCAACACAGATCACTGCCTACGTCGAGAAAATGAGTGGAGTTAAGAGTAAGCAACTATTTATGTTGACATGAGCGTTGAGGAGCACTGATCACAACAAAATTCGACAAAATATAATTATATTACCCCCCCCCCCCC
>NC_028644.1:70324892-70363624 GCF_001406875.1 Solanum pennellii
TTCCCCCCCCCCCCCCGTTTTTTTTTTAATGCCCTTTTGTTTTCAATCTGATTCATTGGAGTTGCACAATTTAGTGATCGATCTACTTGGCTTAGATAGACAATCAACAAAAATGGTACGTGATATCTTTTTTTAATTTCATGACCGTAATGTTTGGATTAGGTTAAAATCGACCGACCTCAAACCTAAATCTTCTTAAACTTGTCTTGAGGTCAATTTTGGCACAAATATGGGAGTTGCAAACTTGGACTTAAGTTCTTCTAAATATACTTAACTTAATCGGTGATAAACTATACTTAAGTTCTAATTCTCTCTTATGTATCTATTTGGATTACTTAAAATAGGCTTATTTTGAATTTTAAATCTATACATTATTTGGAGTAACAATTAATGTTTGATCAAACTGTTTAAAAGTTTAAATAAGTATTTTGGTAAGAAATCTACTCTTCTCTTAAAGCTTATGCTACTCTCCCAAAACAATTATTTTTAACCCAACGTCTCACTTTTGAAAGATTGAGCACTTTTAGCTAGAAATTTTGGCCTAACAAGCTATGATTTACCCCCTCAAAACATTAAATATTTCTCATTATATCAAAAGCTCAATAAAGAAGAGTAAAAAAAAAAAAACTAATTAAATCATTGTCGGAATATCATTATCTCTTGTTGCAGAGTTATGTATTTGAGTATGTAAATGGTAGTGAAGCCAAAAGCTAATGCAAGTGAAAGGTTGACAATGTTTGTCCTCTTTTGGTTGAAGCGTTGGAGGGAATTGACTCTTGGAAAAGAATCAAAAACATTTATTCATCAAAACTTTTACTAGAATCTTTTGTTTTTTTTATATCAATTCATAATATTTTTTGTTAATATAAGGACAAATGAATGTGTTGTGGTAGAGTTGTGTTTACCAAATCAAAGACATTTTATAATGTTGGGACTTAAAAACTTTTTTATCTTAGATTTTTCTCATTTGTTACATAATGCAAAAAGAATCTTTTATCTTTCTCTTTCTATCCCCCAACTTTGTAATAGTTTAATTTAATTGTTATAATATGTGAATTCTTGGGTAGTGAAAAAGCATGCATCAAAAAGGACTCCACCTTTTTCTCTACTTTCCCAACTACTCCCATGCACCTTTTATTCCCTGAATGATTAAAAACGTCCAAAATTAATCAGTTTTTTAATTTGTAAATTGTAACAAAGCACTCAAATGTTGATTTTCGTGTTTTTAACTAACACAACTTTCTAACTCATCCAAATACAACTTGGAAACGAAGCAAGACAGAGGAAGTATAGACAATGTCAGTGAGATTTTTCCATACAAATTCATATTCAATCGGCTAATTAATTATTTCATTTTTAGTAAGCACGATAAGTAAAATTGACGGAAAAAAAAAGTAGTTTGCATTTGAAATAATTCAAATTTGTATTTGTTAGGCATATAAAACTAGTTATATCCATATTCTTTCCGTCCACTTTTAATTGTTGTGGTTTTTTTCTAGAGTCAAACTATAATATTTTTGAATAAATATTATACGATATATTTTTTTTATCATATTAATATGTAAGAAAATGCACTTTATATATAATACTTCTCGTATAGTTCTTAAACATATTTATTTTTTAGTTTAAAATATCGAATTAATATAATTTAATTTAATTTTAAAAATTAATTAAATTAACTTTCAAAAAACACTATATAACAATTAAAAATAGACGAAAATTATGAAACATGAGATCTAGTGGCTAGCTGTGATGCAATTTGCAAAGAATAAGATGCAAATTTGAAGGCAGAGTTTGTGTATAATACGAGTTGGTAGGTCATACACAAGGAGGAAATGGATGAATACTAGTCTTTTAGGAGACATGAAGTCAAAAAGTAGCATTGTCAATTCATGATTTCCATGTATGTAGTAATTAATGAGTGTATATATATATATACACCCACTACTATACTGCTAAAACTAAATTACTAAGTATTAATTGCTGCAAGGTATAGTGAAAATCAGTGCAGCACCTCGAGTCAATGAAGAAAAAAACACAAATTCTATTCAAACCGTGAAAAAGAGAAAAAGTAATTTAATGTTTTTTCTCACTTTTACTACTAGAGACAAACCCTACTTTTTTTAAAAATAAAAAAAAAAATTGTCGACCCTCTTATCTTTGATCAGTTCTTCTTTGAAAATTTTTTTCAGTATCAAGTCAAGTCACATGTACGACGGGATAATAGTTTATGATTTTCTCTTAATGTCAAACACATCTTTTCAGATTTTTCTCTACATTTCAGATAGCATTAGAATATAGTAACTTTTTCGGTTTTGGTTTACAAATAACAATGTTGTTGGCAATATTGATATCGATAGTATATATAGCGAAATTCGATTTCATAAGAGGGAAAATGGACCACATTAACAATACACCTTGGAGGTAGGGAGGAAAGCTGGCAATGTTGTTGAAAATTTTGGATTTGAATTGAATAGAGAACAAAAAAGGTGCTTAGCCTTGTGAACAAATAAAAGTCTCCTTTATTTCATTTCATGCAAACAAATATTTAGTAATTTAAGCAGAAAGAAACAGTTTATAATCAGAAACATGAAAAAGGCTAGATGTTGCACTTTTTTTTTTCTTCTTAAAAGTTGATTGATTTTGCCCCTTTTCAACTTTTCAAGTTGACTCTTGGAAAAAACTTACACTAAAAAATGAATAGATTAACACTATTCCAACGGCTCAATTATCATCATTAATCTATAATCTATAATTTATAACGAGGAGATTAATTGGGTTGTTTTATGAGGAAGTTAACCCTAATAAAGTAGGAATACCAAAATACGGAAGGGTGAAAGTGTCTTTTCACAAAAGTGAGGCTGACCAAGTCTGTCCTATCTGTGCCCTCCGCAAGCTTAGAAAATGAAGTTACACACTGAACGAGGGTCCCTTTTTTCATGTCACCACATTTATTGTTTTTTGTTTTTCTCTTAATTATATAACACCCTATAAACTTTTATACATTTTATCACTATAAATTAAACTTCAATTATCAATTCATAACAGCTCATAAATAATAAAATCGTTATATCCCTCTTCCTATTATGGTTTGTTATCATTTTTATTTTTAGAGTCAAATTATAATAATTTTAATTATCATTTTAAGATACATTTGCTCATCATATTGATATGTAAAGAATTACAATCTATTGTATTTTTCATATAGTTTTTGAATATTTAAATTTTTTGTTTAAAATATTAATTTAATTTAACTTTAAAAATTAATCAAGTTGACTTTTAAAAAATATAACATGACAAATAATAACAAATTAAATAACATTTAAAGAATTGAAGTCATGTACGACTAACTCCATTGATTGTATTATATTGGCAAGGTTCTATAGGAAATAGAAAAAAGTCCCTCTCCAATGATAGAATTCGAAGACTTTTGTTATGCAAGTTTGTCATTACTCTCCTTTTTACATAATTAATTAAAATAATTTAAAACTTAATTTTTAATCTCGTTCGAGATAAAAACTTCTTACCATGGTGAAGGAATCCATCAACTTACATTCTGTAATGTAAGGTAAGAGTAAACAAAGACTTTAAATTGCAAAAATCCATTACATTATCGATCGGTTCATATAATGTATAATACACAAGAACATATAACCCTACACAAATGTTTATTTGTCATACTACGTACGTAAAAGATTCCTTTTTCAATTTTACTTGGACAAAATCCTTGAAATTGGCCCAGCTGCTGGTTCTCAAGTTTTCTCGTTCAAAATATTATTTCACTCTCAAGCTTACTCTATTTATGCTATTAAATACTATATGTTACATCTCGTGATATACGTTTACTTATTATTTTTGTCATTAATTCTTTTCTTCTCCTGATATTTCTATATCCTAAGATGATTCATTATTCTTTGTCCAGATTTTATTTTTAATCTTTCCCCCTTTTTTAGCTGACTTTCTGGGTATGATTTTGAGAAAAGCTTACATGATGCTTATATTAGGTCATGTATTGATACTTGTCTCCCTTTCTCTCTCTTTTTTTTTTCCTGGTATCCTCTCATTGTCTACTTTTTTTCTTTGACAATATTACACCCAAAAAGTTAATTTACGACGTACGTAACAAAATCAACAGAACTATTTCGTCCTTTATAAAAAAGCAAGTTGTCAATAGCGCTTATCAAATAGATAGATTAATCCAATAATGTCAAATAACATGGTAGGTACAAGTTGTCATAATAATTAACTTGAAACACTCAATTATAATAAAATAGACTGTGATTCAACTGTTTTATGGTCAACTTTACAATGTGTTACGCTTTGGATAAGTGCTAAGGTTCTAAACATTATATTTGACATCCACCCATTAATGTCAAGTTTAATTTGGACTTAGAATACTCAATTTCTTTTGAATGGTACCAAAGTTTTGTAAGTAAAATATTCTGATCTTATGTGAATACATCTTAATACCATGGTCAATGTACGAAATGATCCATATGATAGTATTGACATGCGGTTCTAATATCATTCAACATTTAGATCATTGAATTCTTTTAATTTAAAGTAATAGGTTGGTTTCAAATTGCGATTGTTTCTACACTCTACGTGTGGAATTATATTGTGTTGTTTCATTGATGATTTTATTGAGTTGAATGAAGTTGTGTATATACAAATAGGTTAAAGTCAAGGGGAGAGATGGTGACACATGATGAGAGGGAGTGTATTGGTATAGTATGTGCGATGTTGTGGGGGGTCAATCACAAAATAGTAGGGTCAAGGCCCATAGTGTCTGTTGCTTTGCTTTTATGACTTTGTTTGTCCTCTTTCTTTGTCCATCCTTTATTTATTATCTATCTATCCCCCACTCCCACTTGTTCAGTCATTCATTCTCAATAGGGATCCCTCTCCTCTTGTACATTGTTTTCTTAATCTCTTCTCCATCCCCAAGATCATATGGAGGAAGTTCTCTCAGTTGAGGGGAATGTTGTCTGGCTCGAGGTCACCAATTAGATCCATAATCCCTATATATACCATGCTTTTCAAAAAAGAGATTTATAATATGAAAAGGGGTTATGAATCATGTGTTAGTGTTGTCGGACCAGGCTTCATTCCCCCCAATTGTTACTCCTCTAGCTAGGGGAAAAGGGTTCATTTGATAAATTTTATTGGTAAAAATATTTACATCCATCACTATGTAACTTTAGTGACAAAAGCTAATATTTGGTGTAGTTTTAGTTTTTGTATTTTGTAGGTTGTGGGATACGGTCATTATTAGGTAAAAAATGTTGTTGGTGGACAAGAGCAGATTGGTGTAATGATGAAGATATTTGACTCATTTCCTGCCAAGGTAAAGCAGAATGAGTTTATGCTTGTGTCAGTTTTGCATTAGTATTACATATCATTAGCTTCTTTTTTCTCATCATTTCTTCTTGAACCTCTTCTGTCTCTTTCATCATTATCATTTTCCTCATCATTTCTTCATACTTCCCCACATGCATGTCATATAATATTTCCATTCCTTTCATAAACTCAAAACATTTTCTCATATATTAAGACATAAAGATGTACTAAAACTTTACTTCAACGCTCGAGTGCTTAGAATATTAATTTTTCATGTTATGTTATGTGTTAGATCTAGCTACCACAATTATTTTGATAGAACGGTAGAAATAATATCTTGACAAACAACATTATCATATAAAGATTTTGACTATATGTATTGGTTCATATATTATGTGATTTCTTGTTTCCTTTTTCTCTCATGTTTATCTGTTTTTATTGATGACAGGCAGGCATATGGAAAATAATGTTGAAATGAGAGATAATATCCTAACTTGTATTGTGTACAAGATCTTGTGACATCATCATCCACAGATATCTCTTCACATGAATAAGAGGTCATTCCTCATTTTGGGTTAAAACTATAGAAAAAGTGTGAAAGAATATGATTCATTCTAAGCTTTTGTAAAGTTCTTTTCAAAGAAGATCTATTCTTTACCAGTGTTATAATTTAAGTTTGCATATATTGTTTAAGTTATAGATGATATGACAAGTTACTATAACATGTAAAAAGTGACATGATTTATAGTGTAATTTTTTTTACTCGTCTTAAAATGGTGAAGGTTATCAATTAGCCTGAATATATTTTGATGTGAAATGAAGATGGTATAAATTACATAATGGATGCAACATTGCATATGCACTTTGGAAATTGAAGCTGAATTCTGTCGTCCCTTGGCTCTATTACATTCTTGTAAACTGCTCCTTTTCTTTGATGGGATGTTTTTGGTACTATCTACTATAAAAAAAATTACTCCATTTAATAAAGGAAATTTGTTGTTTTGAATTTTGAAATGTGATACAACTTTTTTTGCAAAAATATTTCAACTATAAGCACCTTTGAAAATTTCAGACACGCAAAATAAACCAAATACAAAAAATTATTCTAATGTTGCGGAAACTCAATTAAAAAGGAAATCAGTTACTATAACTTTTATCCATAGAAAACTTGTAGTAATATATAATGAGCTGCATGCAATGACAGATGCCGTAGCAATACTTATTTATCGAATTTGTAGTTGAACTACTTGAAATTATAATGTTATACTAATAGTTTCAAGACGAATTTAGCTGATTCAAAACCATGGGAGATTGTATGAGCTAAGTAGTAAATTTTAATTTAGTATAAGCCCAAGAAATGGATTCCATAAGTCGTAGTCAATACCAACATCATCGAGTATAAAAATATAATACATAAATATGATTTTTAAGAGCCTTAACTTTGCGTTAGTTGGCAACTATGACCCTTAACATAAGATGTAGGCACTTAAACTTGTAAAAAATTGACACATTCGTCCTACATTGCACCCAACATAGAAAATTTGTGTCCAACGTGACATCCTATGTGTATGATGTCATGTAGAACATGTGTGTCTACATGTTCAATTTTATAACAGTTTAAGTGTCTACTTGTGTACATGTAAAGTTAAGGATCATAATTACCAACTAACATTAAGTTAAAAATCATATTTATTTATTGATGAGTCTGATACATCTATAAATTAACTTTATTCAACCTTAAAAGTTTGATAATAAAAAAGAAATTGTTTAAGATGATATAAACATCAATAGAAAATTGATTAGAGGGGGGAAGTCATATACATCCTATCCCTCGATAGAAAGGCTGACAAACCTAGAAAATAGTGAAACCTTGTGTCATCAATTTTAGGTCACAATATACATTTATTGCCTTTAGTAGATGGTTAGGCCATTCTCTTTCATCACGTAGTTCCTATTGAAGTAGAGTCAACAATATCAATATTCACCTATGAATTTTCAAGTAGTAGTTGTAGTAATATGTATGTATATGATTTTTGAAAATATTATATTTTGCACTTTACCCCCTGAGTTTTCTGACTCTCCACTTAATTACACAATGATATTTCCGCCTAATTTAATAATTAACTACTCTCATTGTTTTCAAAAATAACTGCCAATTTTTTCTGCTGCCTACATACTAATATGTCAGCTTGACTCCTGCATGATTTGCTTTTTCCCCCTCACTAGAGTAGACCCTTATTTTTCTCCTACAATCCACGCAAAAATTCACTTATTACTCTACATTTTCCTAATTCTTTTTTAAATAAGATCCAGGTACAAAATGCAACCTTAACAATTAATTCAACCAATTAACTAATAACGTCATCGTTCTAGCTGGATATATAGCTCTTATATTAAGTATATTGAATAAGAGGAATTCGAAATTCCGATTAAATTCGAATTGAGTATTGCAAGGCCTATTTATAGTTGTGTTCTTAATCATATTTTTCTCATATCACTAGAACTCGAATCCTATAATTAAAGGTGGACTATTGGTCCGTCACAATTTGACATTCTTTTCTGCTATAGTTACAAAATTACATATATATATATATATATATATATATATATACTTTACTTTTTTAACTTTTTAGTTTTACCCGTATTAAATAAAAAACAAATATTCATAAATTTTATATGGACTTCCACAAATTTTAGTTGTTCTTTTTTCTTCAAACATACAAAAATAGATTTAATGTAAAAGTTACGAAAGTAAACAAGTTGAACACTCTAGGCCACTTTGGGAAACCCAATTGGACATTAATTTACGGCCCAAACTTCCTTTCGAGTTTTGCTTACAAAAATATAAACATAAAAAATTTAGAAAAAATTAGCAAATTAGTCAAAAAAATAAATATATTTAGTGAAAAGTTTTCTGTTTTAAAATATTTATTAAAAATATCAAAAATATTATTATTTAAAAAAAATAATGTATCCGAAATCACATATTAATTTTCCTCACATTTTAGTACAGTTTTTTGTGAAAAAATAAAATAAATTGCATGTCTCTCTCTCAATTAACTCCTTACCAAATTTAAAAAGAAATAATTTATTTTCTCTCTCTAAAATTTATCTCTTCCATTCTCCCTTATTTTCAAATTCCCCATGCTTCTCCCATTTTTCAAATCCTCATCATTTTCCCTTTCTTTTTTTTTGGTTTTAGAAATTGGATTCTCAACAATTCCACTAATTAAGATATTTATCATTATTATATTGTTCTATGTTTTCATTTGGAACTTTTTAGATTTTTGTGTGTTTTGATGTTTTTCAATCTTCTTATTTTCAGTTAAGATTTCAAATAAAGGGAAAACACAAAAATTGTGATCCAATCTGATTCAAAAAGGACTATAAGAAGTATCACATACAATCATCAACTTTTAGGGATTTTGCCTCTTTAATTTATGCATTACTCAAGGATTATTCAAAAATGTAGTTTGTGACTAAAATGACTTAAGATAGAAGATCTAAGTTTCTACCCGCATTAAAGTTCAAGATAGTAATGTCAGCAGGGTAAATACACTATTAATAAAAGAAAACAAATGGGTGTAGAAGGTTTCGAAAAAACTTGTTCAAAATCAAGTTGAGAAAGAACAATTTTCTATTAATTTGTTTTGTATTTATAATTCTTTTTTAAAAATTGGTATTCCTTTTCAATTTGTATTCAGATCACTATGTATACTATCAATATTTGTATTTATTAAAAAAATTATGTTGCATAGTTTACGAATGTTGTTTTTGTCTCTAATTTGTATTCATCTCAAAATATCAGTTAGTTATGTATTTTATTTATCAGGAAGAACAATTTTTTATTAGTTTATTTTGTTTTTATAGTTTTGTCTTCAAATTTTTATATCTTTCTCAATTCATATTCAAACTAGTATGTATGCAATTAACATTTGAATTTTACTTAAGAGTGATTGCGACAAATATCCTAGTACTCTTTTTCAATTTTATATTTCATTCTCACTTTTTTCATCATATTATTTTTTATACATCATTTTATAAAATACAATATAAAAACTAGAATGGATATAAATACAAATAAAATACATATTGGAATAAATACGACTTAGGAAAGGAAACAAGATTCTGAAGAGAAAAATAAATACAAATATGTTTTTTAAATATATGAATACAAATATGTTTTTTAAATAGCTAATATTTATTTGACATACATATTGGAATGAATACAATCTAATAAAGAAATACAAGTTTCACTATACGAAATACAACATGAAAACTAGAACGAATACAAATATAAATGGTATACATATTGAAATGAATATAAGATTTAAGCAAGGATACAAATTCTGAAAAATAAACAAAAACATAGTGAGAAAAGTATGCCGAATAACAAATAATACTATAGGTGTTCAAATTTCTAAATTAAAAAAAATGAATTTAATTGATTAAACTATAAATGTATTATCATAAAGTTTCATAAAAATAATTAGTGAAAAATCGGACATTGTATTTTTTGATTCCGTGATTTTCATATCAATAATTAGTGAAATTTGGATATTGAAAATTTTATAGATGTGGTACTTATTCAATTTGTGATTTTCATAACAATAATTAGTGAAAATTGGATATTTATTTTAATCAATAAAAATGTTTAGAAACAAAAAAATTAAGAAAATTGGATATCGAATTTTTTAAAAATAATGGTGAAAGACGTATTTTATATAACATGGTGAAGGAAGAAGAAAGAGATGAAAATTAATGTATTATGGTAAATTGTAATTGATAAGACTTTTAAGCATTTGTTCCTTTTTAAAATAATTTTATCCCCTAAATTTCTCTTATAGAAAAAATTATTTTCTTTAAACAAAAATAAATAATAAAAACATAAATAAGATACATAACAAAATAAAATTTTGATATTTTTATTAAATATTAAAAATATTGCTAATGAGCTCTCCTAAATATTAGAGCCTGTTTGGCTCAGCTTAAAAGCTGATCAAACTGACTTAAAAGTAGGGGTGGGCATTCGGTATTTCGGTTCGCTTTCGGGTTTTTTTTTCGGTTTTTGCAAATTGTGTACCGAATACCGAACCGAAATATTTCGGTTCGGTTCGGTTTTTGTTAATTCGGTTGGATTTTATTAATTCGGTTCGGTTTTTTATTTCGGTTTTTTAATGGGCCTGCTACACCCATATTTAATTGTATTTGTTCAGCCATCTATATATATATATAAAATCACAATAAATTCCCAATAACTAGTAATAAAAACAAAATCAGAAAGAAAAAAAAATTAAAAAAAACTGAAAACAAACGGACAAACCTGCTGTCCAATATCCTGACCCTGCGCGGCTGCTGGCGGACGGCGCGGCGCCGCTGCTGCTGGCTGCTTGACGGCGCGGCGCGGCTGNTATAATATAATATTTCGGTTTAAACCGAAATACCGAAAATCAAAATAATACATACCGAAAACCGAACCGAAATACCAAAAAATACAAAAAAGTAAACCGAATACCGAACCGAAAACCGAAATACCGAAACCGAAATTCTGAAAAATTTCGGTTCAGTTCGGTGTTTCGCTTTTCGGTGTTTATGCCCACCCCTACTTAAAAGCTGGTTTTTGACTTATTTAGCTGTTTGGCAATACTCAAAATAACTTATTTTAAGTTAAAAAAACTTATTTTAAGCCAAAATTTAAAATCTGGGGTAGGGGTACTTTTTTTTTTAGCTTATAAGCTGTTTTAAGTTGACTACATTTTTACCTTTTTGCCCTTAATATTTTTATACGATCTCCAAATTACCCACGTAACCCTAACATTTGTATTATTTTAGTTTTTCCACTTTTATGTTAGTGAAGTGTTCTCTTTCATTTTGATATTTGTATTTGAATCAAACAACTTATTTTTGAAATATGAATTAATATTCCTCTTATAAGTAATTTGTTGATAAAGAAGTACGTGGATGATAGACAATTACTATTACTAATGAATGAAAATAAAATAAATCTTAAATCTTTCAAGTGATCTGTTCAAATTATATATTATTAAAATGTAAAATAAGTTGCACATATAACTTAAATAAAAATTTATATTCCTCTTATAAATAATTTGTGATAATAAAGAAATATGTGAATGATAGACAATTATTATTACCTATGGATGAAACTAAAATAAATCTTAAATCGTTCTTTGATCTATTCAAATTATATATCTTTAAAATCTATAATAAGTTTATATTCCTCTTATAAACAATTTGTGATGAGAAAGAAATATGTGAATGATAGCAAAATATAATTATTTATGGCTGTAAAATATAAATTAATTAACTTTTATTATGTTAACAACTTTTAAGGATATTTCAGACATTTTGATTTAAAAGCTGTTTATCAGCACTTATTTGCCAAACATATCAACAATTTTTTTTAAACTTCGGCACTTTTATCCAAACGCATAACTGCTTATTTTAAAAATAAGTTTCAGCACTTTCAAAAATACCTTTTTAAAGCTACTTTTATTAAGCCCATCCAAACGGGCCCTTAGAATATTGACATTTTGAAAAATTTCCCAAAAACTTATGGTACTTAAATAAAAAAAGGATGCATAAAGTGATACAATTAATTCAGTGAAACTGGAAGGATGACATGGCATCTCTTTTAGATAAATAAAACCTATGTAGGTTGTATCTGAATATAACTTGTAAAGTTGTATTTATCATTTCTCCTATCTTTCTCTCAATAAATGATAAAAAGGTTGTTTCTGAATTCTGATTAATACTAGAGGTGATAAATAGACGATAAATTAAGAAATTTGAAAAAGAAAAGATGGGAGCTGTGATCATAAACATATGACTTCATTAAAAGCTTACAATCTTAATTAAGATTGGAGTCATATTTTTTCATGTTTTGTTTTCAGTACTTGATATAGTTTTTATGAAGTTAAATAATAGCCTAAAATTAGACTCATTGAAGAAGCTTCCGATCAACTTGTCTGTTTAAACGGGGAGCAATGTCCAAATGAACTTGACAGCGTCTCAGGCATTTTTTATACCTGCAAAAAATATTGGGGATACAAAATATTTGACAAAATGTTTTACAAGACATTTTCCCCTCACTAGTACCTTCAACATTTCCTACAAAAATCACTATGAAAGATAATGCAACCACAATCTTTGTCAAATTCATTGTTTTTAAAAAAAAATCTAATTTGTATTTGGGATAGCTAGATCAAAGCAAAAAACCTCTTTTTAAAACAAAATTAATCAACTTAGCAATTAATGAAAATCAACTTACCCTCCAAGGAAATAAATACAGGCCAATCTGTAGTCAATAGAATTGATAATTGAGTTTTAATTATGATATTATTAAAAAAGCTAGCTCTATTAGGGTCTATGAGTTAGAATTGAGAAATGAGATTGGGCCGAGTAAAATAATGAAGAGTTTTATTTGAATTCCAGGCCTAATTAGCATTTGGTTTAAAGACAAAATGAGTTGGAAAAAAGGGTTTATGCATATTGAAGAAAATGTTTTGTCTTCTCCTTTTCTTCTAGAATCTAAGTCCTTATCTCCATTCTTCTTCTATCTTAAATTACTCGTTATTTCAATATTTCCATTGTAATTCGATAGTTTGATTATTTCAATTAGAATCTTAAGGTTGTAATCCTGTTCTAGTGCTCTTATTAATATAGTGAAGATTTCGGTTTTTGAAAGGCAAAGATATAACTAATTTTGAATTTATTTAAGTTAATTAATTTACAATAATTTTTCTTTGGGTACGTATTACTTTTGTATTTCCCTTTAGAATAAATTAGCAATTAAGTCACAATTATTAACATAATTATTCAAAATAACAACAATTTAAAATATTTATTTAAATTGGCAGAATGACAATATTTTTATAAAATAATATTTTAGTATATTTTAGTATTTAAAATTAATTTTATTTATGAAAAGAGTTATTATTGGACAAAAATACACACTAATAACCGTTATAAATTGGGAAAAAAAATACAATTTACTTTTTTTATTGTTAGTCAACTTTGTTCCTCACATTTCATGTTTCCTCACCATGTCTCAGCTTTCAAGTTTAGATTCCTTCAAGGTGCTAAATTGTTGCTCACCAAGAAATTCTTTATTGTTAAACTAAAATTATTTATTACTTCAAGCAGTTTCTCGATTGGCAAGGTAATTTTCATCATTCGAAATTAGTTTTTGATTTGATGTTTAAAGCACCGATTATACACATTATGGATTTTTAGTCAAATTTTTTAATTTTCATTTGAATCTTTTAATATATTCACATATATTTATAATTTTCATTTTTTTTTTGTGATTCTCTTTTAATTTTTTCAGATTTGTAGATTTTAGAATTTCATATATATGATTATTTTGTTTAATGTTGAGTACATTTTAATATTTTGAATACATTTTTTTAATATGACGTTGAATACATTTATATCATAATACAAAATACAATATAAAAACTAAAATGAATACAAATACAAATAATATATCTATTAGAATGAATACAACTTAGGAAAGGAAACATAATTTTAAAGAGAAAAATAAAATATACAATAAAAAAATAAAATGAATACAAATACAAATGACATACATATTGGAATGAATACTATTTAAGAAACGACACAAAATTCTGGTAAATAAAATATATACATTGTGAGAAAAGTATATCAAATAACACATGAAAATACAACATGAAAACTAGAACGAATACAAATACAAATGACATACATATTGGAATGATACAGTTTAAGAAAGGATACAAAAATATGGTAAATAAAATCAATACACTGTGAGAAAAGGTGTTCAAATTTGTAAATTTCAAAAAAATATTTTTTTTAATAGATAAAACTCTAAGGTTTTCATAACAATAACTAATTTTGAAAGACAATGACAAAAAATGGCCTTTATGAAGAAGGAAGAGACCACCTATTTTAGGTCTTGTAAAATCTTTTGTAAAGAAAGTAAGAAAGATTTTTAGCAACTTAATATAATTTGAAATATCGTCCCTTGATTTTCTCTAGTTTATCATTTCTTAATTATATTATGTTAAATTAAATAAAAAAAAATACATAAATCAACTCATAACAAATTAAAATATTGTCATTTTAATAAATATTGAAAGTTTGCTATGGAATCCTATTAAATGTCAAAATATTGTTGTTTTGAAAAATTTCCCTTCAATTTATTCCTTAGGCCCAACTAAGGCCGCTGTACTATATGACCCTGTCATTGTAATATCATATGATTTTTGTTGGGCTTACTGGACTTACTTATTTAAGTAGATGAATTTTCATAAATAGCTATCCTTTGGACTATAATTAGGAATAGTAATTACAGTTATCTAATTATAATTCATAGCAAGAGAAATAGAGGAGATATGCGAGTGTTATACAGTGTATTTGGCTTGAAATTAAGCTACGGAATTTAAATATTTTAAATTTCGTTGCATATGGTAATTTAGGAATATAATTATGTGGTTTATGAAATTTCTTAGTCTACAAAAATAAAATTAGTCCAATCAATTTGAGTTTGAGCGGGTGATATAACGAAAAGGTGGGACCATCACTATCTTAAAATTATAAATTCACTCTTAAATATGTTACTCTTTCGTACGTCAATTTTATATGGGCAACTTTCACATATAGTAAACAAAAAATTCATATTTGTATGCTATAGCAAACTTTGCATAATTGCGCTCCATAGCATACATAAAACTGTATAATTCGCTATACATATACAAGTGTATAATTCGCTGGACTAAATTATATAATTCGCTGGCCTATTTCACTGCAATTGTATAATTCGCTATCCTATTTCACTACAATTGTATAATGCACAATTGTATAATTCACTGCCTATTTCGCTGCAATATTAAGTGTATAGCAAGAAGATATATGTTTTTCTCTCGCTTTATACAAAAACAGAAACACAATATATACACTTCTGTTGTATAAAGCTAGAGAAAATTGTATTTCACTGCAATTGTATAATTCGCAATTGTATAATTCGTTGGCCTTTTTCTCTGCGATATTTGAAGTAAAATGTTTGTAAATTGTATAATTAAATGTATAACACGAAGATATATATTTTTGCATGTGTATATACAATTTTTTCTCGCTTTATACAAAACAGAATTATACACTTCTGTGTATAAAGCGAGAGAGGCGAGCGAGAATAGAGAGTGGCGAGCNGTACAAAACAAAAACAGAATTATACACTTCTGTGTATAAAGCGAGAGAGGCGAGCGAGATTTCTGGGAGAGAGACGCTGGCAAATTTTAGCTAACGTTTGTTATGGAGCACANAGAGAGAGATGCTGACAAATTTTAGCTAAGTTTGCTATGTAGCACAATTAAATCAAACCCTAGCTATTTCATTTATTTTAGATTATTAATTTGCTATTATATAAAATTTTCCCAAGAATTTATTTTTATGGATCTCAACAAAAGAAATAAGTGATTATATGTTCAAATAACCCATCCNGTATATAATTTTCCCATTTTATATCTTAATAATGTCACATAGTTTTATATGTCTATTTAAGTTAGCAGCCTATTTGATGTGTATCTTCTAAATGTCTAGTCATTCTAGAAGCCTATAAGCGGGAATACTAGGTACCTGGAATTAAACACGTTTAATGCATAAAAATAAAAAGAAAAAACTAAGCTGCCCACACGTAAAATATGTCTAAGCCTCAACTTGGTCCACTTAATTGTATGTGTTCCCATATGTATAAGTCGCTAGGGCCACACTCTACTAGGTGAATCTTTTCAAATATGCATAGCGCTCGTTTAGTCCGAAATAATTTATTTTGAGATTATTTAAAAATTATTTATATTATGATTATTCATATTCAATTTATAATAAATATAATAACAAAATAACTAAGTAAAATTAGATGTATTTAACTAAATATGACATAATTTCATTCATAAATTACATCCATTACAACTTGTATTAAACGATCCTCAATTAGAAGACCTCTAACTTATTGACTATATTAAGGTTAAGTTATTTCGTTGTACGATATAATTAATAAATGTGTTAAATAACATCTTAGACCCAATTCATATTCCAAAAGCTGTTAAATTAGGTCTTAGGTCTTATAAAGAGTACATTCATCTCATTAACCATCGATGTGAGACTTTTGTCATTTTTTAACACAATGTTATAACAAAGATAGTTTTTAACAATAATAAATATGCATATTAACAAACAATACTGACCTTTTTTTTTATATATTAGTTAATTATCATTAGATTGAATATCTCTACAAACTATAATAATATTTATAAATATGCTAAAATATGATTAGGTAGTGGCCAATCAAAACTTGTGGCTCTGGTTGATCTCTAAGATAATTACCGTCAAGCTCATAATATTATTGCTTTCCCTATCAAATCTTACCAATTTATTCATTGGATTACATCATTTTCGAGCTTATATGTATATCACATGAATTTATAAAATAAAACTTTTCTTGTTATAAAATTCGCTTAGGAGAGATCATGTGTCCATTTTCAAAAGTCTAGGTATCAATCTTTCTCTTTAAGTCACTTTATTTAGCTCGATCGTAAAAATGATAGAATCAAATTAAATTTTATATTAACACACTAAAAATAAAAAAATCGAGATAGTAATTGAGATACACAATCCATCACATCATCACGCATGCAACTAAACCAAAAAGTTTTATTTCGTTCAGATTTTCGAAACTTGATTTGTTTGTTCTTATCCACTAATCAACTAATAATCAAATTTCTAAATATCTAATTAAATCACAAAAACATGGTCTAATCATTTAAATTTAATTAGATTTAAATTCATAAAATACTTTTTAAACTAAATTGAATTCCCAAATATATGAGTTCAGTTGGTTTAGTTCAAAATGTTATTTTATTGTAGATGCTCAAATTTGTCATATATCAAATGACGTGAAAAACGCCTTGTGAAATAGAAGAACCAATTGAATTATATTACATGTCAAAATGATATAACATTTCTAATCAAATCAAGGATCAATTAAAATGTTTATATATATATATATATATATACTTGTCATAATATATTTCTTTATCACGAATAAAAAAACCCTATAAAATGACCAGATTTATCGAGTTTCTTTTTAACTATATTTGAGTAGTACTATTCAACTGTCTAATGCATTGCCGCTACATATCAATTATCAAGTAGTTTGGTCCCTAAAACGACTTACTATTTTGGGCAGGGGCAGACCCACAGGTCAGTGGTGAAGCCAGATATTTTTTAAAGGGTGTCTAAAAATAACAATTTGTTATGTTAAGGGTGTCAAAATAGATTATTTAATCATTTCGTTTATCATTTTACTTGTATATATGCTAATTTTATCCAATTGGATACCCTTGACATAATGTGGCTACGCCACTGCATTAGGTCCAGTGTGTTCACTCGAACACCCTCGGCAAAAAATACAATATATATATAAGGTAAATTTTTTGTATTTCTATAGATATATATATTTTGAACCCTCTCGATAACAAATAAAAATAGATGTGTCAATGGTAAGACCCTTAAATATTAAGTTGCACGCCCCAAGTTCGAATTCCTGCAACAACATTTATTTATTTTTCCTCTATAGTTTCAGTTTATTTTTGTTTGATAAATCAGTTCTATTTTTCAAGCATTTTTTATTTTAAAATCGTGTCAAAATGTGGTTTAAACCCAAAAAATTCAAAGGGTCAATTTTGAAAGACTTATTTGCACGTTTATATATTTATTTTTCGAATCTCCTGAAGAAAAATTCTAGATCCACCACTAATTTTGAGATGTTTCAAAATACATATCACAATAATATGCACTCTTTTTAAAAAGTGCATTTACGTTCTTTTTTTCGTGATAATTATATTTATATTGATAGGATTGTAGATAAATTACGTATGTTTTATAATACTATTCACTCCCATATTAGTGGTAAGATGGGGGACATGGTCTCAGTAAATGGTATTGGCCAATATTTACATATTGAGCTGATTTTTAGGATAAGTTAGATTTAAAAATTATTTTTTGTTATGATATTAGAATTAGACTCGTTTAAATTTATTGTCTACCTCTTTACGAGTAGTTTGGTCACATCTTATATTGTTTACGTTTTTAAAATGTTCATTTTGATCTTGCATAGGAAGAATGAGTAAAAGAAAGTATCGTTGAGTTTCGCATTAACAAGATATTAATATTTTAATCTTTATTTATTCCTGAAGAATCTCTATTATACAAATTACAACAGCTTTCGAGGTAAATCATGGTAGGATAAAAATATATTTGGGCAGAGAACTGTATAAAAATGAAGTGTATAAAACGAATTGTATTATTATAAGTGTATAGAATGATATATATAATTTGAATTTGTATAAAATGAGAAAGAGAGAAAGACAAAAGAGACTTGACAAGGAATATACAATTGAATCAAATTGTATAAAACGAGAAAGAGAGAAATTAGATACAAATTGAAAATTGTATAAAACGAGAAAGAGAGAAAGACAAAAGAAATTGGGCAGGGGAGGATTTTAATTGTATAACTATAAGTGTATAGGACGAAAATATATGTACTTACATGTGTATATACAATTTTCTCACGCTTCATACAAACAGAAACGCAATTTATAAATTTCGCTTCTGTTTGTATAAGTGAGAAAAGCGAAGGTGACGAGGGAGATTTGGGAGAATGGTGAGCGAGATCTGAAAAAGGGAGAGAGGGGAACAAAAATATATATATTTATACAATTTTCTCTGCTTTATACAATTTGAAACAATTTTTATACACTTGTGTTTGTTTAAAAAGTGAGGAAACGAACGAGAGATTGGAGGAGAGTGGCGAGCGAGATATTTGGGAGAGAGGCGCCTGTCAATTTTTTGCAAACATTTGCTATGTAGCACAATTAAATTAAACCCTAACTACTCCATTTATTTTAGGTTATTAATTTGCTATTATATACAATTTTTCCATTCTTTTTATTGTCAAAATTCTAATTATATTCATTTTTAAAAATTCAGATCCATAGTATTAGAGAAGTAATTGACTTGGACGTGATCCAGAAAGATACGTCTTTTCTTTAAAAAAAATAAACAAAATAAAAACAGTCTTTCAAATTAATGGTAATGATGTCCATGTAATTATGCATGACAAATGCAACTTGACAAATTACAGGAAAATGGAGTCTATTGGATTGTTTAAGATATATACACTCAGAAAAATTGATACTGATATTTTATTTTTGTTCATGTAGTTGACATGAAACAGAAAATTATTTCTGTTGTAGTTGAGAGGTTCGTTGCATCTGTAATTAATTTGGTATATATATGATAAAATCTTAAATGGGTTTTTCATTTATCAGTAAAAAACATGTTAATCTAAACTAATTGTGTGTGATTTTATAATTACGAGAACTTGCAATTTTTTTGTAAGCAGATGAAGCATATTGTTTGGGTTTTATTTGCCCTTAATTTTTTATCATAAATAATTTTATTTTTTTAAAAAAATAAATTGAATTGACTAGTCTTTTTATGGTAGGAAAATATCTAGCACTCTATTAATATAGAATTGTTCATTCTAACTTAATCAACTTTCACAACATATAGTCTTAGAGGATTTGAGAGTCTTGGTTAGGAGGGGAATTCGTGGTATACAAGTTTGATACATTATTACTTGTGTAAATCTATTATGTAATCCGAGAGAATTGATTGAGGTTATTTTATTCTATATTTTGTATTCGTTTATATAGTGAATTATAGTGCGTGAACGTTAGTTGTTTGATCAAATCACATTAAATCTTTGTGTCTTTTGATATATTTTTCGTTTATCTTCTTACTTATAATCTTTCGATGTTTGATTTATTAGCTTTAACATGACACCTAATCATTTTAGTCCTGCCACAAATACTTTAAAAAACAAAGATTGAGATTTTAATTGTATTGGTCGGGGGTAATTATCACGATATACAAGATTAACTCCCTATACCATAATTTAAACCCTAAATTAATTCCATTGAGAAGATAACACAGAAAAGTTTTATTTTAATCATACACATTGACTTATGTAAGAGTAACTAGAATAAATAATAACTATTAAAATTGTTGTATTTATCTTAATAGGCCTTCAAGACTTAATGAAAACTTGAAATTAAAACGTATTCCTACTTAATTTTTATATCAAATCAATATGTACATGATATATATTTTGTATATAGTCAGTGAACACTTAACCATCACTTCATCGAATTATTTAACTAAATGAGTGTAAATATTTATCTTTATCTAAATTAAGTGGATTTGATTTCTGACAATTATGAATAATAAGACAAAATCTTGTAACGTACGTATGATCTCCTGGAAATCTCAAAATATAAAAAATGGTGAGAGGTTCGTTGCATTGTTTGTATGATGTCGTTCTCTTAATAACGTTCCGTCCATTTGAACCTACGGCACGTTAAACAAATTTGCTAAATTTGTAGACAGACAACATTTGACAAGATTATTGATTCTCAATTTGACAAGGTTCCGCAGCCTTCCTTTATATAACAGTTGGCCCCAGGCATTAAATATCCAATATATGGGTTACGTTCTAAATAGTTATATATAGATTAATTAGAATTAAAAAGTGTCAAATAATTAAGCAGTTGAGTTGTATTAATTGAGGTGATTAAAATGGCTGCGTAACAAATGGATTTCCTTAACTCGACTAAAAGTTACTTAAAATAAGATGAACTGAATTAATATGGCTAAAACTCAACTCTCCAAAGTCCAAACGATTAATACATAATTTTGATTTCATTATTTGTTTATATATATATAAATAATTTATTAATTATCTCGTATTTTTTTTAATTATGACTATATATAATATAATTATAAATCTAGAATTTTTATTTTTATCCCACAGATCTCCTGATAATTAATCCTAACATAAACCTATTTTCAAAGTGTAAAACAAGAAAAAACGTTAATTATGATCGGTTGCTTTTAAAACGTCAATTATATCTGCTGTAAATTTTTGAACACTTTTCTTAAAGTAAACTTATCATAACAGTCCAAGTATTAGAAAATATAGAGATTTTTTTAAAAAAATGGCATTATAGTGTATTTAGAAAGCGTAGTATTTTTCAATCTTATATTTGGAATGAATGAATGAGAACAAATAGAGATGGTCATTGAACCGTCCATTTATTGAGGGTCCACCATGGATATGTAATATGAACTCACTTAATCATTTCATCACATAATTTCTTTCTTTACCTTTCTATATGTTAGGTTAGGTCAATAATCCTAGCTACGTACGTTGTTTGTTAAAATTGAAGTCTATAAATTACAACACGTGAAAAATGACACCACATTTTTATATCTTATATAAAAAGTCTCTGATATTTTATATTAGCATGAGATATTGCACTTTCACACAAAAGAAGAAATATAGTATTGTTTCATCTCTGGAACTGGAAATAATAATAATGCAAGACTTTATCTCAAGTTCTTCTTCTTCTTCTTCAACTTCACTACTTCAAAAACGCCTTCATTATATAATCCACAATCGTCAAGAATGGTGGGTTTATGGCATATTTTGGCAAGCGTCAAAAGACACAAATGGTCGTCTTATTTTCTCGTGGGGGGACGGCCATTTCCGCGATTTAGCGCTGGCCAAAGTCCATAACGCTAATGTTAGCGATATGGAAATGTTTTATGCGATGTCAGCGCCAAATTGTTTTGTGTCGGAGGACGACCTAATCGTCCACGCTTATAATTCTGGTTCCTATGTTTGGCTTAATAATTACTACGAATTACAAATTTATAATTACGATAGAGCTAAAGAAGCTCACTTGCACGGTATTCGGACTCTGCTTTGTATTTCTACTCCTCATGGTGTTGTTGAATTGGGTTCCTCTCAAGTTATCCAAGAAAATTTGGAACTAGTCCAATTAATAAAGTCATTATTTGGACAAATTAATGATCATGGTTTTAATTTTGTTCCTTTAGGAGATCATATGGATACGAAAACAATAATTATGGGGTCCGATTCAGGAAATTCGGATGAGTCTTCGGCTATGAATGAGGATTCACCTAAAAAACGAGCAAGAAAATCCACAACAGCGAAAAATCATGTTGAAGCAGAAAGGCAGAGACGGGAAAAGCTGAATCATCGGTTCTATGCTCTAAGGAGTGTGGTCCCTAACGTGTCTAAAATGGACAAAGCTTCTTTGTTAGCTGATGCGGTTACTTATATTAATGAGCTCAAAGCCAAAGTGGAAGAATTCAAGGCGGTGTCAAGTAAAAAAATAATTCAGAAGAGAAATAGCGTATCATCATCTGCAGTAGTTGATGGTACGAATGCTAATATTAATATGTTTGCGTACGGAATGGAGGTGGAGGTGAAGATTATTGGAGTTGAAGCTATGATTCGGGTGCGTTCACCGAATGTGAACTATCCATGTGCGAGATTGATGAACGTGTTACGAGAGTTAGAGTTTCAAATTCACCATGCAACTGTTTCAAGTATGAAGGAGATGATGCAACAAGATGTTGTCGTTAGGGTTCCTCATAATGTCACTAATGAAGAAGCCATCAAATCTGTTATCCTCACAAAGTTAAGTCTTGCTTAGCTTACATTTCATTTGATATATAAATATTACTCGTATACTATAATTTCATTGTCATATCAAGTGTTCCTAATATATATATATGAAGGACACATATATATATATATATCGTACGTCTTCTTATTGATCAGGTGAATGTTGTATCAAATATAATCTACTACTTTTAAGTTAAAGCTACTTAATTTGTTTTTTCCTTTTCGATGTTTATTTTGGACCAAACATCTCTAATTAGCTTATTTTAGACTTCACGAAGCCAGTTGACAAACCTTTGTAAAGTTTATATCAATCTTTTTTTTTTTTACATGACGGGGTGCTGTTTCTTTCTCTTTATTGATCAGTACTACTCCCTCAGTGCATTTCAATTATTTTTTGTCATTTTCAAATTCTGTACTGTCCTTACAGATTAGACTAAACTAACCACCCAATGATCATTTCATGAACTAATTCATTGACCAGCTCCAACTAGTACTAGTATTTGTACATCTTTTTTTTTTTTTTTGGTCAAAATGGCATCTAAAAGATCCAGTTCCATAGCCATATTATTGTTCCTTTTCCTTATAGACCTGTGCGTAGTAGATTCATGGAAAACCTTAAATTCTTACTTCCATGGTGAATGTCAAAAAGGCAACATCAGCCCTAGTGGGAGCTCCAGCTAGCAGAGGAATTTGTGTGACATTGGCTGGTCAAAATTAATATATATTCCGGAGATTGAGTTGTATTTGATGATCCAATTACTTTGGATAATTAACAATGTTCATTCAAATCCACTTGGAAGCAGGGGCCGACCTACGGTGTGCAAGTGGGTTCATCTTTTTTGAAAAATAACATCGTATATATATATGTATATTTAATCAATTTTTAAAATTTTACACACACACATATATATATATATAATTTTGACCCCACTAACAAAAGTTTAAAGCTTGGCCGACTGGTCGAGGGGGTTCTATAAATTGAGTGATTCTATTGATATAAAATGAATTTTAATAATTTTACTAGATAAATTATCAAAATTGAGTGGTCTTTTGGGATACTAAGAAGGAAAAATGTAATTTTGCAACAATGTATTTTTCAAAAAATAAGATTTGGAAATGGTGCAGCTGGCAAATCCATCCCTTTAGCACTTCAGGACCATATATGGAGAACACGAACCCAACATCTTTAGTCTTTACTAGTCCACTAAAATATATCAGTACTATAATATATAAAACGGAGAAAGGTTCAATATATGTTTAAATTATGTGAAATATATTACTTATACTAATTATTATATTTTGTGTTGGAAAATATCTCATTGTTATTTCAAGAGATCATAAGTACACTTAAGAGAACTATCGAAATTGTTAGTGACATAGCAAGCCTAAAGGATTTGAATTATTTTTAGTGTTGCCAACTAGAATTTACCACGAAATAACTAGATCTTTTTCGGCGATAAAAGTCGCCACAAAATCGCTAAATATTGACACTAAAGGATTTGAATAATTTTTAGTGGTGACTAAGTTTGCAACAACTATTCGCCATTAAAATTTATTTTTTCAATAAAAAGTATGATAATTAATTTTTGATTGCAACCTAATTTTCTAAAATAAATAACATGCACTTTTTTAATATTAAAAACATCCAATATTATTATGAAAATCATCAAATTTATTTGTTGATTCAAATCTCCTACTATATAATGCATCATTGTACATTTTATGCATTTACATATAAAAAGTAAAAACATATAGTTTCTTCAAACTCCTTCGTGATCGATTTCATTTGTGTTTTTTTTTTTATAAAAGATTGAAGAAATAACACAAAATCAAAATTTAATGCTAAAAATCATAAAACCTTTAGTATCGACTTTCGTCGCTGCAGAGAGTCTAACTTTTTTGAAGTGAAACGCTTAGGTGGAGTGATTAGTCTCACGTACCTTGCCGCATTATAAAAATTTTGGAGTGTTAATCTTGAGAGTATTTTTATAGTGGAAACATATAAAATATATTAAAAAGTTTCTTTATTCCAACTTACTCGTAAGTTGTACGTATACAATAGATGTTTAAGGCAAGGAGAGACTTTTGAGTCTAAATGGCAAAGTTGTATACTAGTCGTTAATGTGTAGCCCAAAAAGAGACGTAGACAAGGGCAAATTTCTTGGGTTTAGGTTTAGGAGGAAAAGCCCAATATACTCTATCTGATCGGCCCACCCATATTTCTTTGGTTCGACCCAACATTTCATATGTACTCCTATTTTTCTTCTTCGCTAAGTAATTACTACTATTTTTTTAGTCATGAAGTTGTATCTCCTTTGATTTAGTTATTTTTATGTAGTATTTATTAGTTCATGGGGAAAAAAAGAGAGTAAACAGTAACCATGTAAATATAACAACCTGAAACGATCGAGTTGCCATAAATCCTAAAAAACCTACCAATGGTCCTGCTTCTTGACAGTGTAAGCAGACGTAAATATCTAATAGTTATTGTTTCAAATAAACACGATTTTTAAAAAAAGTACTGAACTATAAACTGATCATTACTGAAATGAATAATTGATTAATCAGTATTTAAATTAAAATCCAATTCTAGATCCGCGTAAGTCTATGTATATCAGTATACAAATATAGCGAAAGCAAAACAAAAAGTGTTAATTAATAAGATTGCGTGCCTCATTGTTTCCGCTGGTTAGCCAACAGCCTTACATATTGTAGTTTTACAATGAATACTATCACTAATTTCCAACCCGTTCAACCACAATCATATAAAGAAGCTTCTATATATAGATCAATTATTATTATGGAATTTTTCTCTTCAACTTCACTAATTAATGTCCTAATTTTATTTTAATTTTTTATACATATAATTAATTGAGTAAATTAATTACTGTTTTTATTCTTCTAATTTGCTGCCTTAAATTGGAAACTTAAACTAGTACTCAATTTGTGATCTCTGTAGGTCTAACAACTAACTCTCTATTCAAATACACTTTCTCCTATTGAGTAACAAATTCTCCTTGTTTCAACCTAAATTGTTGAATTATTTTAATTCAGATTTTTATAAAATGTACATACATATATTGCGTGGCATCTTAACTTGAGAATGAATAAAATCTGATGTCAGTACCTAAAAAAGAGGTTTAAAGTACACAATTTATGTTATTTGAACTCTGTTTTGAACCTACATGAAAACCACATATGGGACAAACATTATTTATTTTTTCATCTTAAATGGAAACCTATAATGAGTAGAAAGAGACCTTTCTTCCATTATATTTTTTCCATTTGTAAGTAAAATATAGAGGACAAGTCTGCAACTTTGCTTCCTGTACTCTGCCAACAAAGTCTCACCTTCACTATTTAGCTTTCAATCAATTCAAATATTATTACTCCTCCGTTTTAAAAAAAAAAGACTTAATTTGATTTGAAACGGAGTTTAATCAAAGAGAAAAGACTTTTAGTGGTTCTAAATTAAAGTTATGTCAAATGTATCAAAATGTCCTTTAATATTGTGGTCTTAAATATGTCATGCGAAAAGTTAAAGTTAAAGTGTTGCCAAAAAATGAAAGGGATCATTCTTTTTTTTTTAAACAAACTAGAAAAAATAGGGTTACTTTTTTTAAAACGAAGGACGTATCTTAAATCATCTTCTCAATTTAACGAACTACTCCCTCGAAATATATTTGACACAAAACTTTGAAAAAAAAATGATGATAAAATTTTATTGATTAAATAAATTTAACTATAGAAGTCAATTAAAATGAAAGGAAGGAAATTAATTAGTTGGATTGTATGATATATATTTGGTGGTCTGCCAATGAGCAGCATCTCTGATGAGTCCCTACACTATTTATTAGTAACACTTTGGTCCACTAATTTAAAATGATTTACGTTGTTTATTATATTATTAGGTGACAGGTGGACTCCAATAATATTGTCTCCGCTGTTATTTATGGTTGGCAGCGCGCATTCAATTTTTCCCAACAATCATGCAATGCTTGTATACTCCCTTGTTATTCATAGTTTACCATATCTATAAAGTTAGTCTTAATTTGAAATGAAGTGTTAATCTATATTGTATTTAGTATAGATATAAATCGAATTCTCTTGTTTAACTATTATATACAATTCTATGCCTAGGGTTCCGTAAACAAAATACTCAAAAATACTTTGAGATGTGTAATTTTGTCAAATCTTGTTACCTAACTCAAGTCCTTGTGCAAAAGAGTAGCAAGGTGTTTGAACAATAAATTAAATGTAAAGAAAAAAGTAAATATAAAGCTTTCGACCATATATATATATTTAATAATGATGTTTGATCATAGAAAAGATGTTTTCATATCCCAATAATTAATATTTAAACTAGACGACGTATACATAATTGAGCGACATACAAATGAAGAGAGAGCTCAATCTATCAGTTTTTTTAAAGGATAAAAATAGTTTGTTTGTTTTACTAGAAAATGATTGATTGGTGGGGAATTCACAATTTTGCATTATTCCATATTTGTTCAAGTTCTGTTGCGAATGATTTCTGTCTTCCAACAACAATGGTGATGTGATCTTTTTTTTGGATAACTTTAACGTGTGCACGAGGTATTCTTGACTGTACATTAAAGCTGCATTCGACCGGAATAAGTTCGTCATCTTCACCGTGGAACACTGTCACTTCACATTTTAGCTTGTTTTTCACCATCTCTAAGTATCCTTCTATTTTTCCAGCAGTACCACATATGATGTTGTGTAGTGTATGCCATGCTGCGTTGTGTGTGTGGCAGCAAAATCCCTCTATTAAGTATGTCCTAATCCTGTATATATATATATACATTCCTTTTTAGATTTAATTGGCTAAACAAGAAAAAAAATATATATATTATGGTGTCGTTTACTAATTTATATTTGACTATTTAATGTATACGTATCCGACTGCTAAGAATTCACTCTTTTTTAAGTAACATACTCAACTGTTTATTTTTAAAATAAACTGAGCTACTAAGATTAATTAATTGTTCACGAGAAACAACAAAAGAAAAGGTGCTACTCTAGCAGAGTATTGAACAATAATGCCATAAAACGATCGATACTCGTAAAATTAAACAGAAAAGGTTGGAGCAGTTGGTGGGTTGGTGTTTGAATTAAAGAAACACAAAAATCATTTATTACATCAAAGTTCATGAAGAGCTAGCGCCGTTTAAATGCAAATATTTAAGGGCACCTTTACTACTTCTCTCTCTTTTAGAATTGAATTCTCTTTAATCCTCCACTTGCCTATTTGGTTAATATATGGATTTGATTTTTCTTGGGTAGATGCATATCTCAACCATAAAACCTAAAATGAACAGAAGATAAAACTGCTTGGTGTTCCATGTGCCTAAATTAAATAGAACCTAAAAAAGAAAATAAGGTGGACTATGAAGTCAAGCTAAGGGAGTATGACAAAGTAGTTTCATTGTGTTATTTCATTAAGATGAGTAAATATGTATTTGTTGGCCTAATTGACACGGGGAGTCTAGGCAAATACTACAAGTATCGTAAGTTCACATCAACTAGCTAGTCCTGAGACAATCAAAAAAATATTACTATTAGTTTAGTAAACTAAATCCTACATAATTAAGGGGGGTGTCTGTCTAATCAAGGGAACGCAAGAGAAATTTTGTTAAGAGATATATCATAAGCAAGGGCAGTGACGAATACTACATGTTGTAATAATGCTAAATTCTATATATATAGAGAGAGAGAGAGAGTGCAAAGAGGTAAATGTGAGAAAAACTAGTTATTGTCTTTTGAGAATTAAATGTGGTGTTTGAAAATTATACGGACCTGTTTCTGGTAACAAGTTTTGTGAGGAACTCCCACAACCGATGGTTCTTGCATATGACTAGGCAAACACTTCTGCTTATGTGTTCATACCCACATGCTATGGACGCGCCAAAAGCTATGGGTGGCCACACCCGCCTTGGTGCTATTCTTCTCATCATATGTTGCGTGGGCTGTTCACCCTTTGGTGTTGGAAAATATGGCTGGAGTATAATAACATATATATGTCATCCACTATTAAATTTGTATGTTGAAAAATCTTAAGTAGCTCCCCTTACCGGTGCAATTAAAGTGAGGGATTTGACTGATCCAGGATATTTTACAGCTAGTGCTAGAGCCAAAATACAACCTAATGAATGTGCCACAATGTGGAAAGATTTCACTTTGTGTCCCTCTATAACTGATTTCTCAATCATCTCTAGATGCTCTCTTATTGTGTAAAGTGAATCACTTGGCTTTGGACTCCTTCCAAATCCTAACAGATCCACTGCAAATAAACGATACTTTGATGTTGCTGCCTTGGAAAAGTTTGGAAATAATGTCTCTGTCCAAAATGCTGATGAGGAAATGAACCCATGAAGGAAGAGTACATCTTCTTCAAAGTTTGCTGTCAAATTAATTAATTAATGGATTGTGTTAATTTAAAATTAAAAAAAAAGAAGAAGAGACTTTTAACTTAATATTACCTTTGGCACCATCAACTCGGACAAAAAGTGAATCTTTGCAAGAATTACAAGTGTTACAATCACAATCCGACCACCTAGGAGTAGTAATATTATGAGCACCCATTTTGCCTTCCACTATGGTGGAATTATTAACAGTGAAAGTTGAACGGACACCCGCATTGTCAAATTTCCGGCGTTTCCATTTTGATGGCCGACTGTAAAGTGTGTCTGAAATTTCTTCGAGATGTACTTTGCTTGAACAAGTCAGACACACTATCTTGGATTCTCCTACCAAGATTGAGCCGCTGCTCGTTATGGCTTCTTTAGTGAAAGAACAATAACAGGGCTTCCACTCTGCTTCAATTAGGAAATCAATTACTTTGTAAGTATAACACAGCATAAAATCAACAATGTCCAGGATAATGAAAACTAGGAAGCTAATGGCTTCGTTCATTGCTATCAGGCTTGATCTTGCACTTCCTTTAACCGCGCCCATTATCACCACAATGAAAAAACAGAGCGACATGAAAAAAGTTCAAAGTCCCAATGCCACTACGTTTGTTCATGCAAATTTCTAGGAGTAACATCAGATCAATGAATTCATTGCCCGGAAGAGACTCTGAAAATAAGGGAAAGGGAAAAAGTTTGTTGGTGGTTGAACCTCTTGCTAAACTTTTAATATTTTGTTTTATTCTATTCTATACTCGTATTGCCCCTCCCCGTCCTATTTATAGCTAATTTTTTTCTTCAAATACTTTTTTTATTACATAAATTCTCTTTCTAATTATGATGATCATTGAAGTGAATTATGAGTTTCGTTTACGTATCAAACTATACTTACCATTTTATCTAATGGAAATAATTTTATACACAATTCATGAGTGTTGATTACTTATTCAAACTAATCACTAATTTTGGGTTCGAGTCACCAAAAAAAATAAAAATGAATAAGTTTCTTTTACTTATTTAAAGAATAAAAGTCATTTAACTTTTGACTTAAAAAATGATTTCAAGCAGGAAAGTAATATACATGTTTACTTTTTTTTAATGGGGTTACCACTTGATTTAGTTAGATAAAAAGAAATTATTGAACTCATTTGACTATTACTTCCTTAGTGTGTTACTAATAGAAAAGAAATTAGGGCACTCCGCTCCAATTTCAGGCCAAGTCTTCCACTAAAGCGCCGGTCATTAGTTATTTATTACTCATAACAAAGTCCAAGTCAAGTAATTTGATGTTCGAAGAATTCTTTTTCAACCTAATTTGGGTTTTGATATATTTTATTTTTTGACGTTCAAAAATCAAGCGCCTTTTATTAAATGAATTTTTAAATATTAATATAAAAAAATATAAGGGACTTTGTTCATAAGCAATAAAAGATAAATACTGCATGACTAAATTATTTTACTTTTGATAAACTATATACCGTATTCAAAATTAAGAAAATCGGACTAGTGAAAAGAAAAGAATGAACAAGCTAGTTATTTATTTTCTTTTTCCCACCAATGTTTAGGTGTTTCTGCTAGTCCCTTCATCATGTATAAACTCATACACAAGAAGTCAACCTATAGTAAAATGATGCATAAATTACGAGTATTATATAGTTATGCAAGTGACATAGTAAGTGATGCAAATTAATTTAGAAGAATTTGAACTTTTAATTATTTTTGCTTGATGCATGGAGTAAAAAATCATAATAAATGTGAGTAAAAAATAGGAGGCCTTGAGGCGTCGTTGTATTTATTACCCCATGCCACCCATCACCTACAAACTACAAAGCCAACTCCCCAATCACCACCGACTCTCCTATCTATAAATGTATGTATGTACTTCACTATATCCTTGACTTGTTCAAAACTATCTTTTTTTAATATTATTTTCTTCCTTCTTTTAAATGTAATGGTCGGACCCTCATTGAAGATTAAAATGTGATCAAAGGGAATGGACCTGTGGGTTTAATTTCATTTCAAAAAATTATGACAATACTATGTATTAATAAAGAGACAAATTAGACAAGCCTCAATTGTGGTGAGAGTCAATAAAATCAGTAAGTTCCATTTTCAAACTCAATTTATAATTAACATGTAATTTGATCCCTAACATATGAGTAGTATATTAATTTATGTGTGCTAAATTACATTTCAAATGTATGGTGTTCATTCGCCATTCACACATTTTTTTAAAGGTCATGTGAGATGTACCAACAGGCAGAAGAAAAGGAGTGAACCATTAAATGATATAACGTGTGGCTCAACCGTAGCTACCATGACTTCTTTTTTTTTTTTTAATTTTTCACTCTGTTTTTTTTTTCCTTTTTTGCCTCATTTTATTTTTAGTGGAAATGGGTGCAAATCCAAGTTGCACCACTGAAGAATCAGTTGTGCAAATATATTCTTAATTCTAAATGGTTTTTATAGATGGTAGGAAATATGTATTTGGTAACGTATGATATCACATCATATTAATAAGTAAAAATTTAAGGAATCCCATAGTGTAATTCAATAATTTCATTCTGTCCCGACAAATTTAGTATATACAAAAAATCCCTTAAATTTGTTGAGCCGTGACACTTTAGACTCTAGTGATACATGGTAAATGATACATGGTAATTTTAAACTGTTGAGAAAAAAAAGGGGAAAAAACGGTATAGTTAATGTTGTTAATAAAACAGCTAAATTTACGGTAACATATCATTAATCAACATAAAATCAGCACTTAATTGGATATTAATTTCAAATTTTGAAAAACAAAGATTATATCATCTATTTTGAAAACAATTTTTTTGAACAATCTGTTAAATTTCGAACTACAGTAATTTTATTGTTGTTACAGTGGATTTTTCAAGATGAATACTTCGATTTTGATGAGACATTCCGGAATTTGGGTGAACAAATTGCAGAATGAAAGTTACAAAATCGACGGAATCGTTGTTGGAGATTCAATTTCGTATCTAATANTAATAATGTACACGATTAAAATTTTATTTGGATTATTTTGTCTAGAACTAACTATTTAAAAAAAAGAGAAAAAAAAAAGAAAATCTGTCATCACTCAGGTCCTTGATGATTGACAATTCTATTTGCAATGAACAACACTTAATCATGTAAGGTAGCCACCGGATTAAATACAAATGATGCATTAGCCTACTGTAAACACAGCTCATTATATATAGAGTAAGCCAGGGCCACTACTCTAGGGTGATTCCATAAGAATAGACTAAGCATACAACAAAAAGAACAAAAAATATGACTGGTACAAGCAAGTGATAAAAATCACACAAAAATTTACCAGTATTAGGCAAGGGGCTGTTTGGTTACAAAGAATGGGGTCTTACCCTGCCCCTACAGTCTTTATGACTCGGATGATCCCCAAAGGGCCAATAGGCTGTAGCCAAACTGCAGAGGCGGAGCCAGGATTTTCAGTAAGGGGGTTTAAAATCTATAGAAATAGATAGCCGACATTTACTATATATACATATAAATTTATTTTAACCATATATAAATAATATAATTTTCAGCCGAAGGGGGATCGGATGAGCCCCTTTTAGCTCCGCCCCTGAGCCAAAGTATAGGCTCTAAGCTTCACCCCTTTGATCCTAGAGAAATCTTTAGGAATAAAATTTGGAGACTTAATTCTATCCGGTATTAGCTAAATTAGTATTAAAAATTTGTTAAAATCATATTGTGTGGTTATAAAATTCAGTTGTTATACATGCCTTTAAAATTGTTCTAATTATTTTTTTGAAGTGCCTGTCCAAATAATAACCTTCAATTCAGCTGCCCTTTTTTCATCCTTGTATCACATGCTAACGTAACATATATAGTATAAATCAGTAGCTCTTGAGATTTTGACAACCTTGAAATTATACTACTTGTATAGCAAAATGACAAAAAAAACTTGAATGCAATAGGTGAAGGTGAAATAAATTTCCGATACTCGTAAATCTAAATGTGAAGTGTTTTTCTCCATGACCATGTGGTCTGCATTCTGCAACAATGCTTGTGCATACCTTACTAGCTATAAAGGTATAGCCACTAAACTTTTATAAGTAATTAAATCGTTATAAGCTTTTAAATTTTATTTTTCAAGTCTAAAATTGGAAATATTAATCTTATTTGATAAACAAATACTTATTCAAAAATAATTAAGGTTAAGAAGTATATATAGTGAATGAGATGTTTGCTGCTCGTTTTAATTTTCTTGAATTGGTCGCTCATGATATGTTGATTTGTGACCTTTTTTTAATTATCTGATATTTGGAGTCTATATTAAATTTTCGATTCGATTCGAATTACATACTGCAAATACTATTTAAGGGTGACGTTTGTGAGAAGTTTGCACCACAAATTGGTTGGACTTTTGTATGAATGAGGCGACGGGTGATTGGTGGATCATGTGACTTGTTAATTTTGCAGCAGTATTTGTCTAATCTTTCGGTGCTTGTCTTATCTGTAATCACTCATGTTTTATACAAAATCTTTGTAAACCATATTTTTGTTGTACAATTTGTGGATTGTCTCTCATGTCACCATTTCATTTATTATTATAATGACTCTAGGTATCTATCTCATAATAACTAGAGTACTACACAAAATTTGCAAGAAAGAGTTGTGTTAAACCATTGCTCAGAATTAGTAACATCATCAAATTAAAGATATGGGATTTGATATAGATACATATTTTTTTTCATCTAATACAAATTGTATAATCAATGAAGTGAAGGTACAATTTCAGACGGCCTCTTAGACATGTCAGGAGGAAGGTCAATCAATCTATAACCTATTTTGTAGCAAAAAAGAGCACAAACATGAAGATGATTTGATATGAACAAGGAGTTTTTTTTTATAGTGGATTTTAAGTGGTATTTCTTATAAACGAGATATTTGTGTTAGTTTAATTTCTTCCATCGTGCCCAAATAAATATACATTCATCTAACTTCTATATATTATTGGTCCTGCTTGTTTCATTGAAAGACTTTGTGTTAGTGAAAAACCTAACACTTTGAAATGACACGCGTTACTCAGCTATTATCTTATATTATATTGCAGATAAAATATGAATCGCTTCTTAATTAATAAATATAGGAGTATTTCGACGAAAATGATATTTGATTTCTCTAGCTAAAATACCGCATGCACCATAGGATTTGACAACTGAAACTTGAGAGATTTGTTAGAATAATTCATGTAGTTATAAATGCTGAATAAAAATTGATGTATGCATGGTTCAACCTTCAAAGTTGGTATTTGGCCATTTCACAAATAAATAAAATCATGTATTCAACGAATAGTGCTAGTGGTCATATCATATCATTAAAAAAGAAAACTTCACATTGAAAATAACAAATCCAACCAAAGACATGTTAATAAGCTAGTATTTATTATTAATTAGTAATTCATATACATGATCACAGTAGTACAATGTTCCACGACATTATTGATCCTTCAGTTCTTGTGTTAATTACGTAATTCAGAATTAACTAATTAAGACACTAAGCATATGAACATTGAATTCAAATAATATACATCAAACACTTGTGAATATATATCATTTCTATTACTCAGCTATTTGCCATTGAATTCGAAGCTGATCGAAATAATTAATTAGTGTCTGATTCTTCTCTAGTTCATGCACCATCATATAGTTGGTATTTGACAATTATGATCAAGAATAGAAAATTTAAGTAACTCGAAATTTTTACATTTTATGTCCAAATTAAATGTATTTCATTTCACGTTGTGCAACTTCAAGCCTAGGATTCATCATGAATCCTAACAGCTAAGTTATTTTTGGTAGTTTTTACATTTCCACCAAGTAGTTGATACGATACATCTTTATTTGTTTGTAGCTAGCTAGTATTTAATTAACTATCCCGTTTCAATATATCAACTAGCGTGAATAATTTGAATTTTCATTGAACTGGAACTCTTTAGAAGGATAAAGAATTATCAACTAGAATTTTTTTGTACTCACAAACTCAATTTACAATCTGTAATTAAGAACAGAAAGTTATTGTACGTAATAACATATAATTTGTATAGTTCATTACAACATTACATGCCCTAATTAAATGTATTCATTCCACCTTAGCTTGTACATACATGACATCGACTTCAATCCTTCTGATATAATTAAATGATTTACTGAAATTCACCAATGATCGTCGACTATGTTATTTTTTGGTAATCTTTTCATCTCCATCAAGTAGGTTATACCTATTTATATGTCTGTAGATCAACTAGTGTACTTAATTAGCTATTTGGTTCCAAAATTCATAATTACTCGTTAGATGAATTAAGAATGGACTGTCTAATATATAGGAGTTTCTTTTATTCATAGGTTCAAAGTAATTAAAGTCTATATTTAATTTAAGAATAAAGAGATCTTTCACGTCTTAACATCTATAGTTCCTTACGACTTTTCATGTCCCAATTAAGTGTATTTCATTTATCCTGTACCTACATAAGGCGTTAACAACTTAAAGACTTTTAAGCCAAGCTCATAGAGCTAATTCATCTTGGTGAAATTATAAGTGTGTATTGGCGTGTTGCTTAAGTAATTAATGAGCTGATTTAATTAATCTATCATCAATTTCTTTCACTATGGTTCCTCTCTATCGAACAATATATAGTATTTGATTAATTTTAATGTCAGTAGTCGATGTTACGAGTACATAATTATTTTCCCGCGCCAAAAAGAAAATAGAAAAAAGAGGGTATATTTTAGAAATAAATGCAGATATATAGTAAGAAGTCAAAATAAGAATACTTTCTGGCATGGCATAATGCGTAATAGTAATAATGACAGAAAGTCAACTCTGCTGTATTTAATTAAATTGATCAATTTTACACCACTTTTCAAGAAGAGTACCAGAGATCATTAGAAAAAGTTTTTTTTTGGTTACATTGTTGATTTTACTAGCTAGCTTGGACCATGCATGCAACTGCAACCTAATTAATTATACGTAACAACATTGTCACAATTTTACAACGGGTAAGGCTATGGCTAAAACATTGGGCAGAATTTAGTAAGAGAATTCAAAAGTTTTTTATATCCTTTTTATTTTAAAATAAATTGATCTTCTTTTTTTTCTCTCTTTCATTTTTAAGTAAAATGTATTAAAGTTAATTGGGTAAAAATATTAAAAAAATAAAACATAGCATGAAATATGTTATTTTATTATTCTGATCAAAAGAAATTATCTTTTATAATTATTTTTTATGAAAGTTCAAAGAAAATGATTGAAACAGGTAGATTTTGATCATGATATCCTAAAACTTAATAGTATACAGATTGATATTTATACATAAAAATAAAGGATGAAGAAGATTGAATTGAATAATATAAATGAGGTGTTGTTGGATGTTGGGAATACATAATGCCCAATGGGCAATGCCATGCATGCAGTGATGAACTATTGGCCAGGGTATATATATATATATATGATGCCTAATAAACTGTTTCCTTAGAGACCTAACCTATCAACAACTAATAATGAGCTGGTTTCTTATTTCTTTTGTGGGTTTAATATAATTAATTAATGGGTATACTCCTATTATATTTAGTATAATTTTAACTATTACATAAATTTCTTTTCTCGAAACAATATTTACATTTGTGTTTAGTATATAATTGAGTTGGAAACAAAGAAAGTAGAAGCATTCTATAGCTAATCATAATTAACTTTCCATAACAATAAGTTAAAGGGAAAATTGTATATAATAGCAAACTAATAACCTAAATTAAATGGAATAGCTAGGGTTTGATTTAATTGTGCTCCATAGCAAACATTAGCTAAATTTGCCTGCGTCTCTCTCCCAAAAATCTCGCTCGCCACTCTCCATTCTCGCTCGCCTCTCTCGCTTTATACACAGAAGTGTATAATTCTGTTTCTGTTTTGTATAAAGCGAGAGAAAATTGTATATACACATGCAAAAATGTATATCTTCGTGTTATATACTTAATTATACAATTTACAAACATTTTACTTCAAATATTGCAGAGAAAAAGGCCAACGAATTATACAATTGCGAATTATACAATTGCAGTGAAATACAATTTTCTCTAGCTTTATACAAGAGAAGTGTATATATTGTGTTTCTGTTTTTGTATAAAGCGAGAAAAACATATATCTTCTTGCTATACACTTATAATTATGCTATATACATACATTTTAATTCGATTCAACTTTATGCAAAACAAATTATACAATTGCAGCGAAATAGGCCAGCGAATTATACAATTTAGGCCAGCGAATTATACAATTTAGGCCAGCGAATTATACAATTGTATATGTATAGCAAATTATACAGTTTTATGTTTGCTATGGAGTGCAATTATACAAAGTTTGCTATAGCATACAAATATGAATTTTTTGTTTGCTATACGTGAAAGTTGCCCTAAGTTAAATGGAAATAAAAAACTGCAAGTAGTTGGCTGTTGTGGAGAGCCTCCTTAATGGACTTCCAACTGCCACGTTTTAGTATTACATATTCATTTTTTCAAAATAAAAATAACACTACACAAACATTTAAGATGATAAATATCAAGTTATAAACATATTTTTTAATAATAAACTACTTATAGCATATTATTATCAGGTTATAGCATATCAAGAAAAAACATATTATTCTCATTAATTTTTTTAAATAATAATAAACTTATTTAAATAATTACATTTATTATTCAGTTACCTTTTTTAAATCAATGTAGTTAATTAAATTAATTATTTTAAGTTACCTTTTTTAAACAAAACTCTTAACTAGTGTAAATTCAAATAAATATTATATAGTTACCTTTTTTTAAAAAATTACAAAATAATGGGGATTTTATCATTCCATAATTAATAACTACCCATCAATATCTAAAATAATTACAGTTTTATTTTAAAACTGTCACAAGTTATCTAAAAAAAAAATTTATATTCCCCAAAATTTTGTTCTTCCCCAAATCCTCACAAAATCATCTCTTTTGCACGCCTAACAATTAATTTTTTATCAAATCATCTCTTTTGCACGCTCAAAAAACTTTCAATCTTAACAGTCGTCTTCTCCAATTCTACTATTTTGCACTCAAATCTTCCTTTTCTGCACTCAAATCTTCATCTCTTGCACTTAAAAAACTGTACAATGTCGAAGAGAGGCAATGAAACCCCGCGAAAATCCAAAAGGTTGAATGATGAACAAAGCTCAGACGAATTTCATGCTCCATCTTTCAAAATTTTATCACAAACACAAACTCAGTCTTCATATGCAAAAGACAAAGCTAGATCAGGGAAATCAAAAATGAAAAAAA
>NC_028644.1:70364628-70395793 GCF_001406875.1 Solanum pennellii
AACATATATTGTAAGTTTAACAAAATATAGATTTTCATACACAATTAATACAAGTTTCTTATAAATTTCATACACAATTAATACAATTTTCATACTTCACCAGTACACAGAATTATATCTTCTTACTTTTTGAATATTATCTGAGCAGGTTTTACCATTAAATACAAATTTTATATAATTTTCAGACATTATTCATACATTTGTAATACTCCACCTGTACAAAGAATTATATCTAATTATTATTTGTCTAGTTAATAAATGTACGTTTTTCTATTTTCTTCACAAATCAACTAACACGCGAATCTTCAATTTAATTACAACTCAAACACATTTATATTTACTTATCGTTTTTCAAAATGCCATACGTAACTTGATTGTTTATCCAAAAAAAGAACATACAAACTACATTTTAGATCTAACAATAATAAAAAAAAAATCGAACACTTTTATACATGTACAAAACAATAAATATAATTAAAACCAACAAATCATAACAAAAATCAATATGATGAATTCCACTTTCCACCATGTTTTATTAATATCGACACATTGTTCTCCATCAAATCAAATCAAATTGTTTTCAACGCCAAAATTTATTCAACTACTAATAAAAAATGAAAATAAAATCCTCAAATCTCAAAAAGATTGTGAAATTTTGGAAAACAAAATGACATGTACGTTCATGCCAATTTGGTAGAGCTTTTCAAAGAATTAAATCAAAAATTAATATCATTTAAACTAATTTGAGAGAATTAAGGCAACTAACTAATCTAAAAAAATTTAAAATCCCTTAAAACTTGCTAATTTATTAACAGTAATTAATAATTATATTTAATTTATTTAATAAAAGATCCCATTTTTCATTATTAATTTGTCCGTTTTTTTAAATTTTTTTTATTTTAACAACTCTTTTTAATAATTTAAAATTAACATTATATATATTTTTTTAAATGCTATAACTTGAGATATTAAATGTTATACAATGAAATTCAAACTCTAGTGCTATAACTTGAGAATATTACTATTAAAAATGCTATATACCTAATTTACACAAAAGTAAAAACTGGGCTCTTTGGAAAGACGGGCCTCTACCTGTCCAAATCCAAGATATTAAGCCCAACTATTTATATTTCTTTTCTTTAGGATAGCAAAAACGACAACTTTCACATATAGCAATCAAAAAAATTATATTTGTATATTATAACAAAGTTTACATAATTGCGCTCCATAGCAAACATAAAACTGTATAATTCGCTATACATATACAATTGTATAATTCGCTGGCCTAAATTGTATAATTTGCTGGCCTATTTAACTGCAATTGTATAATTCGCTATCCTATTTCACTGCAATTGTATAATGCACAATTGTATATTTCGCTGTCTATTTCGCTGCAATATTTTTATAAAATTTGCTTTGCATACAATTGAATCGAATTAAAATGTATATATATTGCATAATTATAAGTGTATAGCAAGAAGATATATGTTTTTCTATTGCTTTATACAAAAACAGAAACACAATATATGCACTTCCGTTGTATAAAGCGAGAGAAAATTGTATTTCACTGTAATTGTATGATTCACAATTGTATAATTCGTTGGCCTTTTTCGTTGCAATATTTGTATAAAATTTGCATTTGTCTACAATTAAATTGAAGTAAAATGTTTGTAAATTGTATAATTAAGTGTATAACACGAATATATATGTTTTTGCATGTGTATATACAATTTTCTCTCGCTTTATACAAAACAGAAACAGATTTTATACACTTCTGTGTATAAAGCGAGAGAGGCGAGCAGAGGAAGAGTGGCGAGCGAGAATTAGAGAGTGGCGAGCGAGATTTTTGGGAGAGAGGCGACTGGCAAACTTTGGCTAACGTTTGCTATGGAGCACAATTAAATCAAACCGTAGCTACTCCATTTATTTTAGATTATTAGTTTCCTATTATATATACAATTATCCCAAGCAAAAATCATTATATTTTGAACAAACAATTCTATTACAACAAAGTTTTATGAGGAAGAAAAATTTAATATTCATATTCTATTTGAAATATTCTTCAAATTAATTTTACATGAAGCTATATATATATAATATTCATAAGCCATCGACTAAAAATTATTATACTATTCTGTGATTTTCTTTTTACATTATTCATATCTACAAACAAGTTATACTTATAATATTTTGAGTAGTAATCTCTTTCTTCTTTTCCCCCTATTAATTAGAGTGTGTGTTAAATTTAGAAAAAAGTCAATGCACTATATTTATCTCTACTTTTATATTATCTCTTATTCTTTTATTTTTTTTTAAAAAAAGAAGAAATTGTATTATATGCAATTAATGTGTTTATTTATGAAAAAGAAAGTATAAGCGGAGATTCAGAAAAAAAAAATCGTTTCTCTTTCCCTAAATACCAACATCGTAAAGAGGGGCAGTGCAGATTCAGAAAAAATGGGATACGTTTTAAGGGTCAGATTTGCAGCCTTCTTCGCCGGTGCTGCTGTGGCATCGGCCGGCGGTCTCTACCTTCTCCACAAGGATTACCAAACTGCCCATCATGCCTTGTCTCACCAGGTTCCTTTTAAATCTTCCATCCTTATTTGTATTTTTATATCGTCTTGTGTTTGATTTCAAAAAAATAGTTTGAAATTAAAGTGGACTTCTCTATAGATATTCATTGAAATAATGTTTTTTTTTTCCTGACTTCAAATTGTGCTATGGGCTGCCCGTACAAAATCAAATTAGGTTGAAATTTTCTACATTACCCGAGTGTTGTTGAACAAAATCCATGGAAATAACTCTTCTGTTTAATTTAGTGAGAGAAATTAGGATATAAGGTAGCTGTTGGAAGAATTGCCAGTCAACATATTATGCTTCTCTAGTGTTTGCAACAATTACGGGTTCTGTACTTAGTTGTAGCTTGATGTAAGATAGCTAGTGGCCTGGAGCATATTGGTCCCAAATGGAGTATGTTCTTCAAACTTTAGCTACAGTAATCTATGTGTAATTGGTGAACCTGTGCCCTTTTTAGTGGTAAAAATTAGCAAATTGCAGTTTTCATTTCTAAGTCAGAATGTTATATACTTCAACAAAATCAATCACCATGCTGTCAAAGCACGACTATGACTGTTGATATGTTTGACATCCTTAAATATGGGTTATCTTATAATGGTTATCTATTTTGATATGGGCGGCTTCATTCAATTGTTCAAGTGGCAATGACACTAAGTCTGTTTACCTAGGGATTGAGATAATGGTGCTTCAAGGCAAGTACCAAAGTTGGCGATGCGTGAAGAGACTTATTCTTGGATTGTTCAGTAGCATATGACAACAGATTTTAGTTAGGATCCTAACAAAAACAAACAGGAAATTAAATTAGTCATTTTGGCTGGTTTAGTAGAACGGGTACAACAAATATTAGTTAGGATCCTAATGATAACTGAAAGAAGATTGAATAAGTCATTATGGAATTAAGATCAGTTGATCATTTAAGGATTATGGTAGTATATAATGACATGATGTAGGAATGATCAGTATGGAGTAGCATCAATTTAGTATGGTAAAGAGTGGAAATGTAAAATTAGCTAGTGGTAACTAAAACTTTAGAGGAAAGAATGAATAGAGAAGGAACATGATTCCATTTTTATGTATATATACATCTTTCTTTTTTCCTTTTACAAATGTGGCCATTTATTGAATTCCTTTGGCCACTTTCTTTTAGAACCACTAATGTTAATTTGCAGATAAACTTTCATAACATGTTTTCGAGGCTTTATTCTTGTTTCTTAATTTCACTTCCCTTTGTCCCAAAGTTTACTACTACTAATTCTTAACTTCATAGGACATCTCTTCTTCTCTGTTTCTAACCCTAGTAGGTCTAGTAAGGATCATTTCAATGGTCAAGAGAATTGTGGAAGTTTGATGCCCAAAATAAGTGCAGAAGTGATGGTAAAAGATGGTAATGTGAACCTAATGCTTGCACAACACTAAGCAATTTGACTTTAAGAGATACAAAATGTGATGATACATATTACTTAATCATGGTTAAGTGATAAATCCTTATATAAAGGATATATGTCTTACATTTCATTGGTTGGGTGTGAACATCGAGGGTGGTTAAGTTTTTGTGGTTGCAACTAAACTGTAGCTTGACCCTCAAAATCCTGCAATTTGTATTAAATGATCTATTTACCATTCTTGTGTTTTCTTGAACATTAAATAGAGGGAAAATGATTATTTTTCTAGCATCAACTTTATACCTATGAAATCGACATTCATCATGTTCCATAGATCTATGAAATGTTGCTACAAATAGTTGCTGAAGCCCTCTTTTCTATATCTAAGTGTCTTACTTTCCTTTTTAACGTCCCAAAAAAAGAGTGTCTCTTTTCTATATTTAGCAAGTTTCCCAAATCCAACATTCAACATGGCTAGTTTAAGAGTACAAGGTTAAAAATTCTCCCATTATTTCTTTGACTTTGTGCTCGGTCAAACTAAGACACTTAAATTAGGATGGATGGAGTATAAGTTGAGAATTTTCTCTTTCTCATGTTCCTTTGCTAAGCCTTATGTATTGCTGCCAAAAGATGACAAGCCATGAAACTCTTTTGTAAATGATATGGGAAATTGCAAAAAATGAAAAGATAGAGTACTATTTTGAAAGGCCAAAATGAAACTTGTTGATTAATCAATATGGACTAAAAGAGCAATTTCTTCAAGCATATTTTCCTTCATCTGAACTGCAACATGTTACCTCAGCTGGAGTCTCTCTGTTATCTACATCTATTCACTATTTTCTTTGATCCAGATGAATGATGTCTATGAATCTCTTAATGGTCGCATTTCTACTTTGGAAAGGCTGAAAGAAGCTGATGCCGCGAAACACGTGGAAGCTACTGAGTAGATTGTTCTAATAAGAGTCCAGTGGATACTCTTCCTTTTGAGGCATCAAAATAGATTCCATAGGTTCTAGTTGTTTGTTCTGATTCCATTGTGATGTATTTCATGACTTGCTTAATGAAGTTGAGTTTTTTGTTTTGTTTTGCTATATGATGGGAGGTGGTAATGAGAACTTAAAGTCAATTTTGACTCTTTTAAGTTTATCAACTCTCCTTCCTTTAATAAGATGAAAGCTTGAAGACTAATTTTTCAGCACTCAATTATTTGGATGATCGATCATATGCTACAATTTATCAGCAGTTGGAAGTTTTGCTTATATTTGAATGCTTCTTCTGACCCATTTCTATTTTTCTAATGGTTGTTTCGCTATGGTATAAACGTCATCAGTATTTGGTTGTTGGTTGAAATCTTGCGTTTTCATTGGGGAAAATATCTGAACATTGAAATAGTTGGTGATAACCTCCAAGAGCTTTTGTGGAGGGCAAAGTTATTTATAAGTAAAAGGAGTTACCACACCTTTTGGAGATGAGAAAACATAACGAGGTTAATTACTGGGCTCTTACCTCCGCCTTAAAAATGAACTTAACTTAGCTTTGTAGGGAGACTGCTCTTCCCTTTAATGTGGTAGTTTTTTCATGGTACTCTAAAGGAAAATTAATAGGGTGGTAGTTTTTTCATGGTACTCTAAAGGAAAATTAATAGGGTGGTAGCTTTTTGATGGTACTCAAAAGCAAATAAAAAAGGATTAGGTGGAGAGGCGGGGTATCGATCCCCGTACCTCTCGCATGCTAAGCGAGCGCTCTACCATCTGAGCTACATCCCCTAGTTGTGTGTGTAGTAACAACACAACACAATGCGCACTCTTAAGTCAAAAAGAGTCATGTTTAGTTAGCAAATAGAAACAATTAGTACTAAAAAGAGAATTGCTGGCTATGGGGTTCGAACCCATGCGCACTTATGTGCAGAAAAGATCTTAAGTGTTCCCCTTTAACCTCATAAACTACTATCAGACATCTACTACATCCATTTCATGATTTCTGGGTCTCTTATCAATTTCTACTAGAGTCAAAACATTCATATACGTGAAAAGTTTAAACAAGAGACATAAGGGGAGTTTGTGTTCCACGTTAATATATAACACAACTACACCCTATTATCACGACAATATATTAGATATCAAAAATTTATATGAAATATATCGAGAGAAAATCTCGCCATAAATAAAATTATCTAAACGATCATATTGTGGATTCTATTAATATGAAAAGATGGGTCCCCAATTTAAAATATTTGTTCTAAAAAAAGAATAAACTAAAAATAAAGAAAAATTAAAGATTTATGGTGATACTCCGACCTTTTCTTTTTTTTTAAATAAAACTTAAAATATAATGGGAATAAACCCTAAAAAAATTAACCTGTGATGGAAGGTAAAAGGTTGTTCAAGAAAATGAATTAAGCTTTTGTTTATGAGGTCGGCGAGGATGGGTTAAGATTTTTTGTCATCATAATTTTATTAGTTCCTCCGTTTCAAAAAGAATGACCTCTTTTTCTTTTTAGTATGTTTCAAAAAGAATTATGACCTCTTTCTTTTTTTTATAATATTTTACTTTCAACTTTTCATGTGACATATTTAAGGTCACAAGATCAATGAACAATTAGGTATATTTGATATAATTTTAATTTAAGATTACACGATTCAAAAGTTCTTTTTATTTTCATAAATTTCATGTCAAATTAAACTAGGCGTGAAACAGGGAAAGTATGTTTACAAATTAGTATGTTAAAGCTACTATGGAAGATGAAACAAGTGTTCACTATAATTGGTCTCTGAAATGAGTCTGTCTTTAATTAAAAAATGAAGCACGGGGCTACATTTCTTTAACTACTTGGAATAGTATAGTTATAACAAGTCCAAAAAAATTAATTTTAGTGGGTGGACATTTTCCTGTTAATTCAGGTTTTTAGTTGACAAATAAGATAATCAGCCACATGGAAGATTATTCTTACAAAGCCAGTACTGTATAAGATTGGTGATCACTTTTGACCTTTTCCTCTATCAATTCATACATAACTACTTTTGTTAAAATTATAAGGTCGTGTATTGTATGTTCAAAATAGTAAAGGTACCGTAAAATAATCAAAGTAGGCACATGCTAACCTAAATGTAAACCAGAATTGTTTAGAAAAACTTGTGTGAGGGTATAGATAGATAGATGAGAAAAGCATGTGAGAGAGATAAAGATTTCAGAGACTTGTGTATGATTTTTTTAGTAATAAAATTGGTCACATGCATGAATATTATTATGAATGTAGAGGTTATGCCAGCCAAAATCTTTATTTTATTTTTTCCCCAAAGTGTTGTTGAACTAAGTCTCGTGACAGGAAAATTACAAAACTAAAACGCCAAAACAACACTCTTTTCTGACAAAGTATCTATTTTGGTTCATGAGACTAGATGTTTTAGTCAGTATGTTTTCATTCGAAAATGCTGTTGCAGAAAAGATGGCTTGTCCTTTTTATTCTCAAAATTATCAAAAAGATTAAATCTCGCTGACTAAATTGGGAGGTTGAGTTTTGTTAATTAAAACAAGTTTCAACCAGTGTGATTTGTGAGTTTTGCTAAGTCACATTTTTATCGTCGCCGTGAATTGTGGTATAGTATAATATATTCCAAGTGAAGAGAGAAAATTCCATAAGAAGAACGAAAGTGTGTTTTTTAATCACGAGATTGAACAGTCTTTTTCTTGTCCTTATTGACTTTATGTCAAAGCAGATAAGTCTCTTCTGGTGCAATAAATTCGTCTTGTTTGTCGCAGTTGATCCCGTGAATTGAACTATCTACTTATTATTTATATTAAAAAAAATAGTTTTCTAATAGACCAACGAACTCTTCAACTACCAACTACTAGTATATATAAACAGGTATAAAACTTACAAGCATAAGCTGAGAAATGGCTCATGCTCATGCTAATAAGGCTTCTTTAAACATGCTCATGCTATGCTTCACCTTACTTAATCTTTCTCATAATTTTGCCTTTGCCTTCACTTCTCAAGACTACTCTAATGCTCTTGACAAATCCATTCGTTTCTTTGAGGGACAGAGATCCGGAAAATTGCCTGCGGATCAACGCCTTAAGTGGAGGGCTGATTCTGGCTTATCTGATGGTTCCGGTTACCATGTAATTCTCAAATATATACTACAAGTAGTGTAATTTAATCATTGTACGACTAACTCTGTCTTTTGTTTTTGTTAGGTTGATCTAGTAGGAGGATATTATGATGCAGGGGACAATGTTAAGTTTGGATTGCCAATGGCTTTCACCACAACTCTACTAGCATGGAGTGTAATCGAATTTGGGAGCTCCATGCATAGCCAACTTAACAATGCAAAAGCAGCCATTCGTTGGAGTAGCGATTATCTTCTTAAAGCAGCCACAGCTAGCCCCGACACATTATACGTTCAAGTAGGAGACCCCAACCAAGATCACAGGTGTTGGGAGAGACCTGAGGACATGGATACGCCTCGCAACGTGTACAAAGTGTCCCCTCAAAATCCAGGTTCTGATGTTGCTGCTGAGACTGCTGCTGCATTGGCTGCTGCCTCTATTGTGTTCAAAGATTCTGACCCTTCTTATTCCTCGTCATTATTGCGTACTGCACAAAAGGTAATTCATATATTATACATTTTGTATTTTGTGCTATATACATATATATTTATGCATCCCATGCCACATTTGCAATATTATATTGCAGGTGTTTGCTTTTGCAGACAAGTATAGAGGTTCCTATAGTGACAGTCTCAGTTCAGTGGTCTGCCCATTTTACTGCTCTTATTCTGGTTACAACGTAAGACTTAATTTTAGAGTGAATAAACACTAGTTAAATTTCATACTAAATACATTATGAAATTTATTCAGGATGAACTTCTATGGGGAGCATCATGGCTTCATAGAGCTTCACAAGACTCTTCTTATCTTGCTTATATCCAATCCAATGGTCAAACTATGGGTGCTAATGATGATGACTACTCCTTCAGTTGGGATGACAAGAGACCTGGAACCAAAATTATACTATCAAAGGTTCCTTTTTTTTTTTTTTCCACGTTCAACTTTAATTTTTTCTCTTCTTATCTCTCCCCTGCTTTACATAGGACTTTTTGGAGAAGAGTAGTCAAGAATTCCAAGCATACAAAGTTCACTCAGACAACTATATCTGCTCATTGATTCCAGGCTCACCTAGCTTTCAAGCTCAGTATACCCCAGGTCAGTACATAAATTGAAATAGTGAAACTATAATATATATGTATCAATGGATCCATATGTGTGTACAGGGGGGCTTTTATACAAAGGAAGTGGAAGTAATCTCCAATACGTGACATCTTCATCGTTTCTCCTATTAACCTATGCCAAATACTTGAGGTCAAATGGAGGGGATGTGTCATGTGGGAGTTCAAGATTTCCTGCAGAGAGGCTCGTTGACCTTGCAAAGAAACAAGTGGACTACATATTAGGAGATAATCCAGCAAAAATATCGTACATGGTTGGTTTTGGACACAAGTATCCACTTCGCGTGCACCATAGAGGTTCATCTCTACCATCAGTGCATGCACATCCTGGTCACATTGGCTGCAATGATGGATTCCAGTCTTTGAATTCTGGGTCGCCTAATCCAAACGTTCTCATTGGAGCCATCGTGGGTGGTCCTGACAGTAGAGATAACTTTGAAGATGACAGGAACAATTATCAGCAATCGGAGCCTGCTACATACATTAATGCACCACTAGTTGGGGCCCTTGCTTTCTTATCCGCACCAAATTAAAGTAGTAGTGGATGGAGTCACATAATTTATTAACTAAAGTAAGTCTTGTAGCAGAAGATGAGGATCAAGAAATCAGTATGGTCCCTTGGTAGCTCAACATAATTGTAAAATGAAGGTTACACATTTAGGTCCCCTTCTATGCATGTAAGCAAGAGGAATTCCTTCGTGGTTCCTCTAGGAATGTTAAGACCCTTGATATGAATTTCCAGACTTATTATTCACTTATTCCAAATTGAATACTCAGCCAGCAATATACCTGAAACCAGCAATTACAATGAATTTCTTGTAGAATCACAAATCAGTAAGTAACTAAGAGGCAACACTCGAAAAATGAAACATTTATCTTGGGAAAATGAATATAATCTGCTCTATTAGAATCACTTACGCATGCTTTAAGTTGCCAACTATCAAAGTTGAATTTGGATTATTTTCTTGTTCAATTCAACTTATAGGACTTGTTCCTGTACGATGCTACACATGTAGCTCTATTTTTCTTGAGCACATGAACAGAACTTAAATCTTATCCTTGTTTCAATTAGTTTAACTGTTAAATCAACACCAAAGTTTTCAATACTAGTGGAAGATGACCATGATAAACTCAATGGATAATGATTGATGATTTGAGAATCACTTGATAGTTGTTCAACTACCGCTTTCATATTTATAAGCACTGATGGAAGTCTATTACACATTGCTTCAAATGTAATCTAGATGGCCGTCCTGCTTAGAATTATGTCAGTGTTACACATTAAAATATGAAATTGACCTCTTATTTTGTTGTACTACTACTACTTTTGTGGAGATGAACAATGAATTGCTTTAGGGAACATATCCTAATCCCTTACAGTAGAGAGTTTTCAATGGATGTTACAAAGTGAGTGTGCCCAATCTTCTTTGTTATTTATAGCCTTGTTCATTTTTGTCCACTTCATTCTGTTAACATTCGATCATAGATATCATATCTAGGTACATTTTTGGGTTATAATTACTTAATACTTTAGTATAGGAAGAAAAGACATAATTTGTAGGAATCACTCATTTTTCTTCAATCTAATTACCACCAGTTGTAGATACTGCAGTACTTTAGTGGTCCATTAATCAACTCCACCATGTGCATTATATTATGATCAGTATTCCTTTTGGACAATATTTTCCACAAAGTAGGTGTGTTATGGAGTTGCAGTGAATACATCCAGCAAGTTTATTGCCCAAGTATTGGTGTGATAGAGCCAAGTGCTAATGAAGGAAGACGACAGAATGAAGAGAAAACACAAAGGGAGACCATCCATGTGGAACAATTCGTACTATCATAACACAACTATTTGGACCCCTCACTCACTATAACCATATGACTTTACTTGCTAAAAGCTCTATAGGACAGAGCATCCTTAGTTGGATTAGACAAAATTACCCTACATCAAAGTCGTTGTTATGTATGTATGTCGAATGAAATGAGAAATCATTTTCTGTATGTATGTTAAATATAAACTTTATTTCATATATATTAAATTTTGAGCATAATCATGACTTCACCACTTCCTTACATGCCCACTTGACCAAGATAAAATTGCTCATGTATCCATCTCACCTCTTTTTGTCAAAAAAATAATAACACTGGTTGGTAAGGCTAGATCATTATTAATACATTGTAGTTTTTTAATTTGTTATGTAAATGCAATTATAGGAATTGAAAATTGTTAATGATTGTAACAGTATGGTATCCTATGGTTCTTGGGATATGCAGTGTTTTTCTAATTAAGATAAGAAACATCACAACCAAATTCCATGTGAAAAGCTATATTGTAAAATGTTGAAGAAGATATAAAATGGAGGAGGGCACCTGTAGAGATGCATGTGAGGTTGAACATCTTTTTCTACTTTTTGCAATTTCAGTAGCTGGAAGGATACAACATTATGTCCCTACTCCTATTTATTACTTACTTAAAAGCAAAAGCAAGAAAGTTAACCCAAAAAGCATATATTGCTAGCGAAGGTGTTTATTATCAATAAAAGCAAGAAACTCCCCCACCCCAATTGGAACAAGATGAGAAGGCAAGAAAATAATAAGTCTATTGGCATCTTAGATGATCACATTATCCCTCCTTGTATATGTCCAACCTGGAAACTATACGAAAACCCTTTCTATAATTCACTAAATAATCCTCTTCCACAGCACAAGATTCATCGACTCAATCTCCCGATATCTGCTAGGAAAATTGCATCATCCTTTTGGGATCTCACCTTTATGGACTGTGAGGTTGCTGAATTGAAGGCCAAGGTAGAAGATGAGCGCAAGGCGCGTAAGAAGTTGGAGTCCATGAACAAGAAGATTGCTAGAGAGCTGTGTGAAGAGAAAAAAGGGAGACAAGCGTTGGAGCGTGTATGCAAAGAACTTGCCAATCATATATCGTTGGATAAAGCAGAGATAAATGGGTTGAGGAAAGATATGGAAGAGGAGAGGAAAATGGTGCGGGTGGCTGAGGTTATGAGGGAGGAAAGAGTTCAAATGAAGCTGACAGAGGCTAAATACTTATTGGAAGACAAGTTGTTGGAATTGGAAATGTTAAAAAAAGAGCAATCCAAAACAAGGAACGAGTCTTGTAATTTTCATGATGGAAGAGAAGCTGAAAATCCACACATCAAACGAGGGATCAAAGGATTTGTGGAATTCCCAAAGGTTGTGAGAGCTATTAGTTCCAAAAGCAGACATTGGAGTACAAAGTTGGAGTGCCAAAAGGCTCAACTTAGCAGATTATTACTCAAACAAAAGTCTCCTCCTATCCCATCCAATGCTCTTCTAACAACCTCATAACAACTTATTCTCACCCAAACATGCTGCTATTACTCAATCCAATTTTTCTTCTTCTTTCTGTTACGCCTAGAGAATCTATTTTCTATTCATCAGTTTTTTTGTGTATAATTCTCTGCAACTTTATCATCTTAAAGATTATTACCACTTGGAAATTGTATGATTATCGTTACAACTTACATCTTTTGTATCATACATACATACTACAATTATAGAGCATATGACAGCTAATAATTCCATGTATTGGATAAAAACGTACAACGCTACTGTGTTTCATCATTAAACAAACAAAAGAAAGAAGCACCCACACCCATCATTACCAACACTATTGATTTAGTTACTGCAATTTAGAAATACTTATTAACCTACACTTCTATTGGGACCAAAATATGTGACCATCAGCTTCTCAATCTTATTTTTCGTTACAATTATAGTTACACTCTAACCTACCATTATGAACTCGAAACCAATTTGATCCTTATTGGGCCGGGTCTCCTAAACTTGTGTGTTTTGGGCCTTCTATATTTGGGCTCGTATTCTGCCTAACCACTCCAAGCTTTATCATTATTTTGAGAATTTGTATCTGGATATGTGTATATCCCATATTATATGGTTGCATAATATATGTCTATACTTATAAATTTAGTTGTATAAATTAAAAAAGATATTTGATTGTAATATAAATTGGAAAACATGTATAAGATATGAAATAAAAAAGAATACCCACAAATATCAAACTATAAGCATAATACGAATATGTATTTCTAATGAGTTTAACCTCGCAATAATCCATGCACTTCATTGAGAAACTTTCAATTCATACATCAACATTCAACCGCGTATCGTATATTAAAAAAAAATTGAAATACATAACAACAATTATATCTTTATTTTTGAAAACACTATAAAGTAAAATTTTCTTTTTGCATTATAATATGGATGGCTCACAACAACTTCTATTAAATAAAAGAAAGACAGAATTAGGAAAAAAGGTATCAATAAATTAGAATGAAAAATGTAAAATATTTTGTAATAAGAGAAAGAGAACAAAAAATCAGTAGAATGTATTTACCTAACCATGAAGAAGGAAGTACGTTGAGTAAAAGAAGAGTAATGCAAAAGCGTGAGTTGATATATGGAGGAATTTGACAAATATAATAATCTGCATTGAATAATAAAAAGTCAACCCTTCAATTTTTGCAAAATTTTTATAACTACAAGCTCAAGATAACATAAATTTATTAATTTAATAAATAACATACATTGTACGTAATCATAACTTTTCAAATTCTTTTTTATGAGATTTATAATCATGATTAAAAATAATAGTAATGTACTCATTTATCAAGAAAATAACAATTTAATTATTAAAGGGATTATGAACTTCGAATGCGATCATTACGTGGTTAAAATATTTATATTTGATTAAATAATTAATCAAATTTTAATTTAGTAAAAAAACAAAATGATAATTTAACTTTTTGACCTTCCCACGTATAATATATATATAATAGAATGACAATTTAACTTCAATATGTTCCGAATTTTAGTTATTACTTCCTTCTTTGTTTCACATTATTTGGTATTTAAAACACAAAAATAGAAACACTGATTTTTTTTGAATTATTTAATACTATACATTATGTTGATGTATAATACATTTCATTCTTGGTACATGAAATCAACAAACACATAATATATATCTATATTTCATTTTGATTATTGATATTAGATGTACAAATTTATTCTTGTTGATTTGTTTTAACTATCTCATTAAAAATTATTGTTATTTTGTGAGTATTTTATTGACTAGTGTTCATTAATTCAACCATGTAAATTGAATATGAAAAAAGTATTTAAAAGATTTTACATATTGCTTCTCATTTTTCGTAATAGTTGGTTACTTTTTTATCGCCTTATCCAATCAAATCAAACTAAATTGGTTGTCATTTATTCAAAAAATTAAAAGTGGAAAACGCAAAATCAAGTGGAAGAAAAATTAAAACGAAATTGTCAAGTGAAAGACAAGCAGATCACAAGGTAACCTAATTAACCAACCAAGAATACTCAACAATAACATCGTTAAAAAAAATTGTAGCTTGTGAAAGATATTAGCATATACGATAAATGGTTGAAGAGATTACATTTAGAATATTAAATACGTAATCAAAGTTAACATCCACTTGGTATGGTATTATCCTATTTACCTATATATGATTTTATAATGACCATTTTATTTTCGTTTACAAGTGCAACACCAGTACTATGGCCTATGGGTATTCAATTTCTGTTTGTCTATTAGCTAAGTTTTGTATTTTTGTATCCACTTAAACTACTTTTTTCTTTCTTGATCTTATGAATTTGTAATATTACCAGTAATGGCATTCGATTTCAATACTATAATACAGATTTAATAAGAGAAAACTAATAGTGTACTACAATTCAAACACAATCTGAATTATGACATTTTAATCATTAGACCATTGCAATTTGCAATATGAAATGCAATAACTCAAAAACGAAGGGACTTAAAATGCAATAACACAAAATGTTGAGGTGGACATATGTTGGTCCCCGCCTCATTTAAGGGCTCACTTGGACCTCAAAAATAACGTTTCCCGATACTATAACAAAAAGCATACTATTGATTACACTATATCATTTTATTTTGAATCATCGCAATTTTTTTTTATATAGTCAAATTATAAGAAATTTAATTAGTACGTTGAATATGTAAAAAATTATAATTAAAAATATTTATAAATTACTTTTTAAAATCTTTTTTTTTAAAGAAAAATATCAAATTAAAATAATTAATTAAACTTTCTTTCTCTCCAACTACTCTCTTTATTTTACTCCGTTGACTCTTTTACTACTTGTACTTTACACTAATTTCATATCTAATCTTTTCTTTTTTTTAACCCTTCCTTCCTCTCTTTGGTCAATCAATTGTATATTTCGAAAGCACGGTTTACACCTATCTCTCCATTATTTGTCTTATTAATTAATAATTAAATATAAATTTTTTTTATTAGATATACTATGATAGAAAAGAAAATACGTATCGGAATATATTAAAATTTATATCATTACAAATTAATAATTAATGTATATTTAAATAATTAATTTTTTATTAAACTTTCAACAATTGGGATGGAGCTGGTCAATATTTATTTGATTAAAAATTTGTAATGGAAATAGTAAAAAGGTACAAATGTTTTTAGGACAGACGGGATGTCTTTAATTCTCTACAAGGCTTTATTAAAAATTGCGTCCCAAACAGTCCGTAGTTGGAGCAATAACTATGTAGGTTAGGCCACTTCCAAATTGATAATCTGTTTCATGTGATTTTCTATTTGCAACTAAAATTCTTGTTGTGGGATTAGAATTAATGCATAAACCTCCACTTGCGAACAAGGTCCAAACCCTACGCCTAACTCTCGCTCATCCCAATAAAAGACTACTCTAATTTGAATTACTTCCTAGTTTTCTGTCCATGAATACTAAAAATAAATATTTAAAATTAATTAATTAATTAAATAACAAATCACTTTTTTCGGTTCAACCCTTAATAATTACTCCATACTTAATGATAGTGTAGTAGTAGTTTAATTAAAAAACTATATAGATTTTTGATATTTTTTGATATAGTAAAATATGTTTGCCAAATTACATTTTGTATTAAATTTTTCATGAAAGATGTGCATGATACTTACCACTTGCGACTAACATTATATATTAATTACGTGGGCTGATTTCAAATTTGTATAATTAGTTTCGTTTGTATATGTATAATTCGCCAGGATATACAAATATTATTTAACTGATATACATATAAAATTCACCTCTTTCCAACACTCGCCCTCTCTCGCTCGCCTCTCTCCTCCTCTTTCAATCTCTCTTGTCATATATACAAATTCACAATCATGTAATTAATATACATATGAAAATCACTTTTCTCTCACTTTTTTTTTTCAATGTGGCTCGCCTCTCTTCTCCATATAACTTTTAGCTATAAATTATAATTATAAAAAGTAATTAATTATTTTTAAATGAATATTAATAATATGACTAGTCTAAAATTGATAAGACACGTTACAAGGAGTATTATTATTTTGACGTCATTGGGGACCATACTCAAATTGTCCCGTAATAGCACAACGGGGTTAGAATGTTGCAAGTATTAGGAAGCAAATATGTGTAAAATTTCTTTCACTATGAAATGGCGGCAACTTAAGCCAATCTGAACCGCCTCTGTAATCTGGGAAAACAAAACAGTAGTTTTTCAGCTTTGGCTTTACACATTTTGTTGTTTGGAATTGGATTGGGGCTAAGAGAAAATATATGGAAAAGGGAGAAAACACTGAGCTTCTGGATTTGAAGATGAAGACCAGTGAAACTTCGTACCCTAATAAAAGGACCATGTTCATGGCGCCTTCTTCTCATCCCTACTTTTTGAAAGAGACTGCTGATGATGGAGGAAGCGGCGGTAGTGGGCCCGAAAATTATGTGAGCTCAGGGGCGTCAATCACTTGTGCTAGTACGGTTTTCAAAACCCCCAACTTTTAGCCTGTTTTTCTTTTTTGTTTTTGAAGATGTGGGTTGTTTTGCAGGAAAAATTCCTTTTACAGCCTCCCAGTTGCAGGAGTTTCAAAGACAGTTCATAATATGCAAGTACATAATGGCATCTATGCCTGTTCCTCCCCACCTACTCCTTCCTTTGCCATCTCCACCTCAATCTAACAGTAAATATTCCTTTTTTTTAAAAAAAAATTTAGTCATAGAGTATTTTTATTTTTTTGTCTAAATTTTGTTAGTTATGTATGTGTAGTGGATTTGAAGTTCTCAAGTGGGTCGGATCCAGAACCATGGAGGTGTAAGAGAACAGATGGGAAGAAATGGAGATGCTCAAGAGATGTAGCTCCGGATCAGAAATATTGTGAGCGACATGCCCACAAAAGCAAACCCCGTTCAAGAAAGCCTGTGGAAATTCACACAAATCCTACTCCCAAATCTAACAACAGACACTCTTTTCAGTTTCCGACTGTGCAGCCTTCCAATGACCAAACCAGGTGGGCAATTTCAAGTTTCATCTTATCTATGTGTGTGGGTCTTTTGTTCCTATAAATAAATTGGTTTTCTCTGCCTTTATATATGAAAGGTGTATTGAGTGGTTAGGGAGAGGAGACACAATTGGAACCATCCCTGTCGATGATAATTGTAACAGGCAACTCATGCAGTCAATAGGATTCAACACAAGAAATTCACCTGCATTTCAAGTGCAACATGAACCCAAATTATATCCAATGAACTTTGATCAGTACATGTGTAATAGCAGCAGTGACCAGGCATTGGCAAGTCAGTTAAAGAATGAACACTGTAACAACTCGATAATTGCCTCGTTACAGGGCAGGGGAACAACTAGCAATGCTTGGCCAAAAGACGGTATTAGCAACAATGGCTCTTCTACTTCGCTAACACTTTCCATGTCTGGTTGGAATCGGGGAATGGATGATGATAACAAACATGCACAAGCGGGCATTCGGATGTTGGATTCTGAGAGAAGTGGCATTGAGGTTTTGAGGTCCCAGTGGCTTAACCCTGTTTCTTGGATGAGTTCAACAGCACCTGGAGGGCCATTGGGTGAAGCGTTGTGTCTTGGAAATGCCTCTAGTTTACGTTCACCTCATGGCTATAGCAATAGCTCTGCAACCAGCAGCTGCAGCTTTGATTCCCTGCGAGAACGGTAGTCACGGACTCGACTTCATCGGGTGATCATGCAGTCTTGGCAGCTTGTAAAATGGTGAAGTCCATCTTAGTTTTATGCTTTTTTTCACTTGGTTGCTGTTCGTTAGCTACTATATTATATCTATATATACACGCACAATGTCAGTGATTATCGGAGCGGTTTTGTCCAATATTCTTGAAACCAATCTACGCTATATGACTACGTATCTGTTGATCATGCGTTATTGTTATTGTAATTGTACATTCTTAAACTTGGCTTTTATTTTTTGACCGACTATTCCTGTTTTTTCATGAAAATGACTATTCCTGTCACAATGCTTTTAACAGGAAAACTGGAATGCATTTATTTTCATTTGTCAGCAATCCATCCCCGAGTTATTGCTCTGTGCGTTTGTGGCTTCTTTGCTAGTGAGTATTGAGTGACCCATGAATATTTTACATGAGTTGAGGCATAAATTCTGATAAACGTAGCTTTGGGCTTCCGTAATAGCCCATCTGGACCTAATATATTAGTTGGGTTGTAATAGTTTTTTTTTTTTTTGGGATGAATTGTTACATTTCAGCAAACATGTTAAGAGAAACCCAAATTCCTATCCTATCATATCATATCATATATTATTATAAGAGGGAACAAAAAAAGTTAAAAGTTGAATTACCATTTTATCCTACACTAAATAAAATTATTATAAAAATATTAATTAAATATTCTATCATTAATGAAGAAAATCATCATATACACCATAATGTACACATACATGGCATATTTAAATTTTAATAAAAATCAATTAAGTATTTGGGTATACAAAGAGGTGAATTAATATGCTTGCAATTGTCATTTATTTCAGCATTTTCAATATTTTAAAATAACTTTTCATCTTACTAAATTAATTCAATGTTTGTAAGGTCTTTTCAACTTCCAACTATAGTTATAGAATTTTATAAATAGTCACTTTAGTGAAGCATGGTAAATTCATTGAGATTTTCTTCTGGAGTTTCAATACCACATGTCGTCTTCTTCTTTTTCATTATTTATCTTTAATGTGTCAATTAAAGGGTTTCATACAAGGGCCGGTAGATATAGTTAAAAATGTTATTGGCATGAATAAATGAAAAGGGTGTGTCTGTTTGTTCAAGATTTAAGCTGATACCTCTTTTTTTTCCTATTGTTTTTATTTAGTTAGTTACGTTTGAGTATTATTCTATTAAGATGTTTGATGTTTCTGATTTGAAGAAGATTTGAAAGTTGTGTTAATTGCAAGAATATTATGACTTCGCTAATTTCTTTCATTTTATCTAATAATAATATTTCAATACTCTCGTGACGTAGGAATCAAAATAAATATTTTGATTTCAGTTCATTTGTGAAATTGTTTTTTAAATAACCCTCATGAATTGTTTTTTAATTAGTTCGAGAGAAGAGTATTATGAAGGAATTTCATGTAGCAATGATAGTTTTATCCATATTGAATCTTAAAATTGTTGAGTCTAACTCTTTATCTTTATCTTGTCTATGCCAAAAAAGATCATTATGAAACTTGAATTTTAATTATCAAAAAGTAGTAAAATAAAGAGTTACAAGATTTAGGAGCTTAATAAATTGCAATCTTTTAGTCTTTCAACAATTTCAATAATACCAACTTCTTATGAACCATTCACATACAAAAGAAAAAGAAAACATAATTAACAATTAATTAAGTAAACTAAGAATATAATATTACATCATCGTGTGTATATATGTTAGGAAAAAGTTAGATTACAATTCTATTCCTACATTAAATTTCAATGTTATAAACTATTTAATAAACTAAATATTGAATAGTAAATCATCATATTAGTACATGAATTAACCATTTATGCACTTTTAGTCAATTTTATAATTAAGAATTTGCGTTTTTTTTATTAGGATGATATATGAACTTTCAATTGTAAAAACAATGATTTTTTTAGTAAATACCAATAAATTTGAAGTGGAGAAAATATGTCATTTATAAAACAAAATTTATATAAAATATTTTGGGATAAACGTGCAACGCACGTTTCTAAAACTAGTACTAGCCAATAGCCACCAATAGAGGTTCATACTTATCAAAATATATCTATGTCTTGCGCTGCACATCCCAATGCTGCCTTTAAGTCTTACGCATCAAAGCAATTTCACACTCATTTTATTTAAAGCTAAGTCATTTCATTTCTCACTAAGAAAATAAATGGCTACTTCGATGATATATGGTACTGGTACCTCAATTTTGTAGATTCCTTTGTGAGTCCAAAATTAGTCCAAATCAAATAGATGATTTACAATTAGACACTAATGCTAAGCTTTTGATGAAGAAATCCTATACTAGGGTTATATAATCGAGGAACTTTCACATATAGTCATTTAAAAATAGTCAAATTACGCTTTATAGTCATAGTTTATTAATTATGATTTGTAGTAGCTACACCCATATGTTATAGAGAGGAGAGTGGCGAGCAAGATTGGGAGAGGGAGGAGAGAGGGCAAAGAGTGGAAGAGAAGTGATTCGTATATGTATATCAGTTAGATAATTGTATACTATACATATGCATCTATATATTCTAACGAACGAGATTGGGAGAGGGAGAAAAGATGCGAGCGAGAGAGGAAAATAGTTTGTATAATTCGCGGGTACATTTGTAAAATTTAGTAATATATAGTCTGGAATTATACAAATATGATAAAAACATAAAACATAAATATATGAACTTTAAACAATTACACAAAGTATATTATACAAATTACATTATATAAATTATATTATACGAAATTTGAAAACTACACGTTTATACAAACTTAAAAAGTTATAGATAAAAAGATTGAATTTATATGTTGACAAAACTGAAAAATCAAAAGAAATTATCGTCATATACAAATAAAAACTATCGTATACAAATACGAATAAAATGAAGGATTGTTAGTTTCGAATCATACAAATGTGACGAATTATACAAGCGTGGCTTGAAGTTATTCCACGTAAATAATGATTAATGCAAGTCGTAAGTGATAATTATAACAAATTATAGTTATGATGAGTAACTAAGTAGTATAAGTTTGGACTTGAATAGCGAAGTAATGTGAAAAGTGAGTAGTGGGTACAATTGGCACACGTTGAATTATGTCTATACTAACTCAATTTAATTTTGCGCAGGAAGAGTATCTCACTCAACATTTAAAGTTGTCCCTTTCTACAGTCATGTAGTTCAATTATGTCTATACTTCAATTTTAAACATTGTTTCTTTCTACTAATTTTCTTCACTTTTCCAGTCAGCCTCACAACAATATTCTCCTTCATTGGTGGCATTAGCATATCTGGTAAAAGAAAACATTGCCTCACCTGATGCCTCCTCTGTTTTAGGTTAATTTAAGTAGTAGTTACTATTAGTTTGGATTTGAAATGTGATTGGGATATATAATTATAATTCCTAGGTGCATAATGAATCCACTAGAGAAAATGAAGAAAAGAAATACACATCAGGGCTGACAGCATTCACCTAGCACCCTGATTTTTCCTGGCTAAAATAAACAGGACACACAGGATGGCTTTGGTTAATTCCAGTAATCTTTCTCATCTTAACCATCTCCTTAAATCAGTAGTTGAACAAGGAGAAATTTCTCCACCAAGGCTGTCCGTGTAACATGATTGTTGTTCCATCCCAACATACGCAGCTTGAAGACTTTTGAAGCTAGGACTTCGCAAGTTCTGACTGTAGCCATACGCAGTGTATGGCTCAGGAATAGGGTAAGACAGCCGTTTTTTCACCGATCCAACTCTTTCTCTTTCTGGTGTGGAAGGTCTTTGTTTAGGTGTGCTTTGTGAACGAATCCGAGCTTTTGCAGACTCAGTGGCAGCCATATAGTTAGGAACTGATGCATCATTTCCTGAAGTACTATACCGGGACATTATACTGTTTGAACGGCTCGTTGAGCGTAGGCATGGAGTGTTTGCAGTTGATTGGCTTTTACGTGGGCTTGTTGAGCGCATTTGAAGAGGTTTTGGTTGACAAGGGGGTGGGGTGGCTGGTGGTTGAATTGCCGAGTAATTGTAATGGGATGATCTCTGGTGATGGGGAGAATTAGCAGTATAATGAGGACTACTAGCCTGTCTGTGAAGTGGGCTAGAGTGTTGTGATCTTCGAGCATTTGGAACCATGTTACAGTATGGCTTAGCCGTGTCCATCTCAACAGTCTTTATAGAGTCTCTTCTGTCAAATGAACCTCTGTTCCATTGCTTTGATGACATCCACTCGTCTAGCCAATTCGCTGTCTCTTCTAATTCCCTTTCATTTCTTTCTTCACTACAAACCATATCCATCTCATCCAATTCCTTGATTTTGGAATGTGTAAAAGACAGTATTTCAGTTGATGTAACATGATAATTAATTAAAGGGATACAGAAATTAAATTTGAACCTGTTGAGTAAAAGCATGAGCAAGGGATTTTTCCCGTTTGAAGGAGGCTTCTTTTCTGGCTTGTAACATTGATTCCAGCTCTACAAGTGATCTCGGACAATCGTCTGCAATTGAGCTTCCATCTCTAGACTGCACGGAGTACAAAAAGTTTACTAGTGTTAGAGACAGAGAGCGGCTAGTGAGTGCTGTTTATCACACAGTAGTAACTAAGGCGCGGAAAGTAGAACTCACTCTGGAATTCCTATCTCGGATGTCACGAAGATATTTAGAGTCCCATAAATTCGTTGTTTCAGCAAACATGGACCTGCGGCCTCCATCATGTGAAAGGCGAGCACGTTGTTCACGAACCCGAGCCTGCACCCTAAGCAGAGCTTGCATACATTTGAGTGTCATCTTAGCTTGCTTCCGGACATTTTGACCCCTTATTAATGCTTGAAGCTTCACTATCCCCTTCAATGCAATTAGTGCCCTCCTTGCCTGCAATAACAATATCTATCTGTAAATATTTAACACTCTCGTGATCAATTGAAAATGGTCCCAAATCTAAAGCTATCTACTTTCTTCTTTCTGAATTACTCCCAAAACATTGTCCATTTTATACCAAGTTAAATATCACCGACACAGGTGCATCAGCATTTTAAGGAAATCCATCCGAGCTGTAAATATAGCTTTAGATGGAGTTAAAATAGTAAGCCCTTCTACGTAACTTGTATCTTAACAATCTTGTCAGTAACACTAATTAAATGGTCAAAAAAAAGCCTTTTCCTTTGTTTGTCAAATAAGATTGGCGTACCAGATATCCTCTGAATGCTGTTTGGATGAGCACAGCAGCATTATTTGAAGGTGAATAATTGGAAGATCGTGTCAACCTTATGATCTCAAGTGCTGCTTGATCTGTGGCCACAGCAGCTTCAGGTGCAATTGCATGCTTTGGATCAACTATTGCCTTCCCTTCACTTTGTGACTGTTTTCTGAATAACCACCTTCTCTTGTCTCTTTTCTGTACAAGTTACTCCAATTAAATATTTTGTTAGACAAAAGCATATCGGTGTAGTAAAAAGAAATGCAGGATTACCTTTTCTTCATCCTCGTCTAGTTGATGCTCTATTTTAGCCTTTTTGTCGCAGCTGTTATCTTTAGTTGGTGACCTGAAAGCCCTCTTTACAGCACTCAACCATGAAGTAGCACCCTTTTTCTTTCCCATTGAGAGGTAGAAATTGCTTTGGTTAAAGCGACATATATATATAGATAGAAGAAGAGAGAGTGGTGGGCAAAAGCCTTTAGCTCCTGAAACAATAAATAAAGGGAGGGAGAGAGTGGGGGAAAGAAATGACTGATGTCTTCTCAAGTGTGCTTATTTATCCGTGCAGCATCTATTCAAAGTGTAGGTGTTTTATATTTGCATTGGCATTGCCAACACTAGTGGTGTGGTAGGGCTAAGTGTCAGCAGAGCTTTTCACCAATCAGACATTAAAATGAGTGAAGCTGCCTTAAAATAACCCCCCTCTTCTTCTTCTTTTTTTTTTTAAAACCAAGTAAAGTAATTGCTGGCTGCAACATAAGAATCCAAAGTTATTAAATTATTAGTGATAGAATGTGTCTTTTTTTCTACCGAGCGACTGACCATCCCTCATGGCTTCACGTGTTATCTGCATCTCAGAGTTCAATTTTTATCTGCAAACAATTACTTGTAAAGTAGTAGGAATATTTCTCTTCTTAGTGCTTTCTGGTGGTTGTATTAATGTTTACACCAAATTAAATGAGGTTATGTATTAATCATATGATTAAAAGATATATCTATATAGACGTTTATTAGTTTGATTGTAAATATAAGATATTTATATTTATTTATTTTTAAGAAAAAGATGTATTTTTTGTGAATGAAACAAAGAAAGTACAAGTACAAATTGATAAAGGCGTCTGCATGTGGTTATGGTAAGTGTGTAAGAGAGAGGGTGAATTATTTTTTTCCTCGAAGACTGCCAATGTAATGTGGTTAAACGAAAAGGAATCCATTTTTATTTTTATTTTTATTTTTTGGGTAAAAGGGATTTATGATAGTGCCTTCTTTAATCCCACTGACCGGTCAAACTTGTTCTATTCTCTCATCTTCTTTCCCCCTCTCTTTGATTCCATCTATTGCCACCCATTGCTTTAAAAAACTAAAAATATTTACTCCCCTTTTTAAATGATAAAAACTATGACTTCTGCTAACTTTCATCCTATTTACGCCTTTTAAATTGTGTTTTGTTCGTATGTTAATTTGTTTTTTTTATTGTACAAATAGTTTTCAAGAAAGTATGCAAGAAATTTTAAATTTAAACACTCCAACGGTCATTTATGAATAGACCTTTTTGTTTACTACCTCAACTCTAGTATTTGTGTTGGGGTTTAACTATACTAATATTCGCACTAAGAAGTCCTCTCCAATTATATATACTAACAAGTGAATGCTTATATATATATATAATGATAGAAAGTAGTGGTAATTAAGGGGTGTGATTCCGACCTGGAAGTGGAACTAGGCACATAAAGTTTATATTATTATATATATATATACACATTGGGGTTTGGTAGGAAAATAAAAGCTTTTTTTCTGCTCTTGAGGGATGTGAAATGGCACGTGAAGATAGACGTTGCCCATAAACGTTCCAATTCAGCTAACTATTTGGGGATATATGATCAGAGCTTTTATTTTATTTATAATATATAATAATAATAAAACAATAAAGTAGAAATGCACTTGCCATCTTCCTTCTAATGTTATCCCAAGTAACAGTGGTAGTAAACATTGTAACATGCTTATCTGATCACAATGATTGGGGAAAACTTCTTGCTTTCCTTTTGTAACACATTTGCAGTCATCTCAATCTTTACACACGCAATAGTTTGATCAAACTATTAGTAGTAAAACTCACATAACATACACACCTTATTCAGCTTTTAAATTAAAAGTATATACCTTGCTAAATTTATGTCTACTAAGCGTGCGTTGTGTTGCCTTGGAATTAAAAGATCAAACAAAACATTCATCCGTTGTGCTTTTCAGCTTTCTGTCTAAACGTGCACTAACAATGCTGCTACTTACAATTCTCATATCATTCTCCCTATTTTAATTGATACTACTATGTTTTATTATCTTACCACATCTTTGCGTCTAGCTTTTATTTTCTCGACCCTCCAAGAAAACTACCAAAAAAAGATATTAGACCGCATGAATCGATATTGCCAGTACTGGGTTGATTTATATCTTAAGGTTGTTGGACTTGTACATGCATCAATATGAAAATTGTCGTATTGTCTATAAAGTTCATGCCTATCAAGTTTGTTTTCTTTAATTTGCTACTTCTATATCTTCTTGTGTTGGATAAATAACATCATCCTCAAAGAAAGAAAGAAAAAAAATCTTGTTTGGCATTCAAACAAATTTTCACATTCATATTTGAAAGTAAAAAAAAAAAGAGTTTAATGTAAGGTGTATAAATACTCTTAGTTGTATAAATCATGCAGATTTAGTCCAAAGAAAAAATATCTTTAGATTATCTAAGCCAAACAACTAATACTATTAGCTAATAAAACGAGTATGGATTGGAGATGACAAAATAATGATATCATGAGATTGATTTACCATCTTTGCTAGTGTACTAGTGATTTATAACTGTCTTCGATACAAAACAAGTTTTTGGACTTTAAAGTCATAAATGGTCGCATGACGTGGATGGATATCCCTTGAATTTGATGATGGGCATGCAAAACTTAGTTCAATAGAGGTGTTATCGAATGTGCTGATAACATTAATAGAAAAAAAAAATTAAATGTAAGTTGTATATGTGAATGCACTTTTAAAAAAATATATCTATATATCATATATTATTTTAAGTGGAATGGTTTTGTCTTTAAAGTTGAATTACAATTTTACCCTTATTGTTAATTAAAATATTTTTAAAACCTAATTAATTAAATATTAAGTAATAGTATTTCAATTATTTTTAGATTATGAGTTATTTATTAGCATGAAAATTAAATAATTATTAATTATATTATAAAATTAATTTTTTTTGGGTGATTAGTAAAGTTATTTCTTAATGCTATTAAGTTTTAATTCTGGTTACACTTGAATGTGTAGTTGCATATTCTACTATAGATAATTTTTATTATATATAAGATGATATATTGTAGATGAACTTGTATTTTAGAGGATTAATTCATTATTTGAAATTCTTTGTCTAATTTGATGTGGCATCGCACGAAGCATGTTGATCTTAATAGCTTGTCATTTTACATTTGATATTATATGTACATTCTAACTAATTATTTCTATTAAATTCGATTATGAAAGGACTCTAAAATTTAATTCAGGCAAAAGGTAGCCTATTTCTTTCAAAAGTTCATATAACTCATTACACATTTCTAATATTATTTTAATAAAATATTACTTAGCTTAGAATACATGTGCAACGCACGTGCTCGAAAATTAGTGTGTATATATATATATATATATATATATATATATATATATATGAATGCTCTTAATTGGTTTATAAGCCTTAGGGGTATTATAGCCAATAGAGCATCTTTAAATTAATTTAGCTCCAGCATAAGAAAAATATATGTTTTTCTAAAAGAAATGAAATATGTTTTTGTTTGCTACTAAAATTTTAGGGACCAATAAGCAGACAATCCTTTTGCATATCAAATTACTGTGTTGTATGTCTGGTGTACGATTATCACCATAATTTGACTTATATATTGGCAGTTTAAAATAACATTATTAGATTACTTCAATCAATAATACATATTAGTATAACAATCCTGGATTGATAATTTGTAAGAGATGATAAATATGCTGCTACTATTAATTTTTGCAACAATCATGAATTTGTTTATGTAGGCATTATAAGAGGTAAAAGTATATATAATTCAATAAATCGTGTTGTTTTAATTGTGATGATTTTGGAGCAACACATATTTGGGTTTGGGTTGAATCTTTAAGTTTAGGACCATTTTATTATTATCTTAAGAATGCAAATTACAATGACACTGATGTGAGAGCGAGAGGATTAAATTTGACTTGACTTTTTAAATTTAGCATAGAAAATGTATGTGTATGTTATGTAGCCACGTAGTGAAAGATCTATTATTTACATTAAAATTATTACTCTAAAAAAGAAGAGATAAGCAAAAAATACAATATTTGTTGGAGCAGAAAGGCGGCAACTTTTGCCCAAATGAAGAAGTTTGTTGTATGGTTTTTGGTGTTATTGGGTGTTGCTTCAGGTCATAGTGGAGAGCAGCCTTTATCAAACATTGCAATCCACAGAGCTACTCTTGCACTTGATGAATCACTCACCATTAAAGCTTATCCATTTATTCTTGCTCCCAAGGTACTTGAATCTATATATCCTTCTTGGCCTTTTTATGTCTTTAATTCACATGACATGACAGGGTGGTGACACTGAATGGGTAACTCTACATCTTGGCAACCCCAACCCATCACATGATGACTGGGTTGGAGTTTTCTCTCCAGCAAAATTCAAGTATGTACACCATCTCTACTTCCTTGTTGTTAAATAAATTTGGAATGTTTATTCTACTCCTTTTGCATCTCAGTGGATCTACATGTTATTTGGAAAATGATGGTAAACAACAGCCTCCATATATTTGTACAGCCCCAATTAAGGCAGGTGACTACAATTCAACTGTAATTAGGAAAGGTGTTTGCAATTTCTAACCTAAATAAATAATGTGTCTCTCGCAGTATAACTTTGCAAATTTCTCCAATCCGGATTATGCAAAAACGGGAAACACTTCTCTCAAGTTCCAGTTAATCAATCAGCGGGCAGATTTCTCCTTTGCATTGTTTACAGGCGGGTTGTCAAATGTCAGTTATATCTATGCTTAATCTTTTTCACTCCCACCCCAAATTTCTATTCTAGATGTATTTGTTTTAAAGCAAATGCCTACAAAAAATAAAACCTCCATACAACTTACCATTCAAATTCCACCATTTGTTTGCTGGTCTTCGTCATGTTTCCTTAAAAATACCATTATATTTGTTGCAGCCAAAGCTGGTAGGAGTTTCAAATTACATATCATTTGCAAATCCTAAAGCACCACTTTATCCACGGCTTGCTTTGGGGAAATCATGGAATGAAGTAAGTTGGTGCTAGCTAATCACCAGTTTTATTTATTTAGTCTAATGTTAAGGAAGGCACTCTGTCCTCACTAGCTATGTCACCATGAAGTAAATCTTCAGTTTCTTTTAAGGTACATTGATGAATTCTAAATGAATCTCTTCTCCTTCCATAGATGACATTGACCTGGACAAGCGGCTATAATTTACTTGAAGCTGTTCCTTTCATTGAATGGGGTCGGAAGGGTGATCCCCAACATCGCTCACCAGCAGGAACATTGACATTTGATAGAAATACAATGTGTGGTATGTTACAATTTTTTAGTTTGAAGTTATGTTTCAAATTTAGAAAGTGAGGGAAAAACAATAAGTATCATAGCTACAAATTAGTTATGGAAGACGACTCATACTTAATTAGCTTTAGCATCAGGTGCTTCCCTGTTCTGTAATAATCATTTGCAAAAGCTCTCAAGTTAGAGAAAGAGAGTCTTCTATTTGCTACCTGCAGGTTCAGCCTGTTTAAAACATATTTAAGCATATACAAAAGACTACACTCCCTTTTAAAAGTATATTACACACTATATGGAGTTCAAGTTTTATCATTTGTGCATATGCATAAAAAACTACAGTTCTTTTTCAAGTGAACTGCACTATTTGGGAGTTCGAGTTTTGTCATTTGTGGATATGCATTTCCACTTTCTAACACTAGAACTAGCATAGAACGCTGTCCCATATTCCTCTTACTGACTGATGCTGCATGTGGTTATGGTCTATATATAAGACAGACTATTGGTGTCTAGTCCATCTTCTGTAAAGGATGTCTACAAAGGTTCTCAGTGAATGTTAGACATCAGAATTTCAATAAAACTTTGAAGGGTTAGAAATCATGATATTTAACCAACTGCTCTTTCATTATATCTCGCGCCATCATTTGCAAGCCAATGAGATATATCAACATGAAGTAATACTTCTCTTATGTATGCTTCAGGTTCACCTGCTCGAACAGTTGGCTGGCGTGATCCAGGGTTCATACATACTAGCTTCATGAAGGATCTTTGGCCAAGCACCTTGTAAGTTTGTTCTCCAAATTGTATTGCGTCAGGGATAAAACTTTTACTTGATATCAGTTCATGTATAATTGTGTTCGATGAAATGGTAAATACATCAGGTACACATACAAGATGGGTCATATGTTGTCAAATGGTTCCTACGTTTGGAGTAAGATGTATTCCTTTAGATCATCACCATATCCAGGACAAGACTCATTGCAGCGTGTTATAATTTTTGGAGACATGGGAAAGGTAACTTCAGTTGCCAATTACTGATGGTCTGATAATCCATTTCTCTGCTCTTTCTGGATATAGTATCAAATTTCTCTGCAGCATTTCACTAAGTGCATTGTAATTCAAGTTTAAGATGTATGTGAGTAGTTTTTCGAGCCAACAAACTGTTCATTTACTACCACATATTTAAACAACAGTCTCTTCATTTACAATCATATTTCCTTTGGAATGTGTTTGATCGGATAAACTATTAACTCTATGCTTGTGTTACCACTGATCCTATAAAAATGTAAAGCCACTTCATGTGGCATCAGTCATTTACTTTTGAATAGAAATTAACTGCTACACTATATATTGATGGCCAAAGACTAAGCTTGGTTTTTCTTCTTTGTTGAGCATTTAACGCCAATTGGGAATTCGCTTGTAGGATTACCTCTCACTGACATAAGCTGAATGTTGTGGTAATCTTTTATGGTTCCCCTATGCTGAGTCTCTGTCCATTCTGGAATAACTGTGCATTTTACAAAAGCATCACCAACCATTTACCAACTTGAAGAAATGTGCTTCATTGAATAGTCTGGTGAATATCAGAAGTACCTTTTGGTGTATTAGTTCTTGTAGTTGTTTGTTTGAGCAGAAGACCTGGATTCACAGAGTATTGTGTTTTTGTCCTGTTCCTCACCTCACTCTTTTTGTCAATACGTAAATCACTAGACTAAACTGCATAGTGATTTTCAGGCTGAGCGAGATGGTTCAAATGAGTATAGTAATTATCAGCCAGGCTCACTGAATACAACGGACCAACTCATCAATGACCTTAAAAACATTGATATAGTTTTCCATATAGGAGACATTACCTATGCCAATGGATACATATCACAGTGGGACCAATTTACTGCACAAGTGGAACCTGTTGCATCAACAGTACCCTATATGATTGCAAGGTTCGCGCCCTTAACAATATTTTCTGTGATTAAGCTTCAATCTTGGCTTTCTCTGTTTATTCTTCTATGATATATATATATATATATATATATATA
>NC_028644.1:70396563-70476071 GCF_001406875.1 Solanum pennellii
TATATATATATATATATATATATATATATGATCTTCGTGCAGTGGTAATCATGAGCGTGATTGGCCTGGAACTGGTTCCTTCTATGATGTTATGGACTCTGGTGGAGAATGTGGAGTGCTAGCTCAGACCATGTTTTATGTTCCTGCTGATAATAGAGCTAACTTTTGGTAATAAACTATTCTGCCTTTCGTTATATGTGACATGAAGGTCTGGAGAATTATCTGTTTTGAGTGTCCTCTCTCCATCTCCCAACACCCCCACCCCCAACAAGAAAAAGAGAATCTACGTTCAGTTGTGACAAGTTCAAAATGGGTACATAACTTTTCTGTATTGGGCAAAAGAGGGGACTTTGAGGATTGTTTAAGTGCTTATACTGAAATACTCAAACAGATCAAGTTCCTTTTTAGTGCAAGGAGCAGTTTGTTAATGATGCAGAATCAATTCTTAGCATCTTAGAATCCCTGTAAGATTAGAAAGTGGTTCATTTTTGGTTTTTGCTCAACCTGTAATTACTTCAGCACTTCGTTAGTGCTGTTTTTATAATACGATTACCTTCCTCTCGGAAAAAAATGTTCAAGTGCTTGTGCTGAAGAATCATATTTTCGAGTCATCTCATGATTCAGAGGTCTTGCTTGGTTTTAATTTGTCCAGTCTCTATAGTGAATGAAATGAGTTGATTGTTTTTAGTTCATTTTGCACTTTTAACATGTTTGAAATACTTCAGAAGCTATAGACGAATATGTTGAAGTTTGGTTGTTAAAAAACAAATTGAGAAGCTAGAAATGAGCAAGTTACGTTCCAAAAGGAAGCTTATTTTCCTTCTCTTTTCAATGCAACTGCGTCTTATATATTGGGAATGTGCTTTCAGCAAATATTATAGAACACCCTCATCCTCAAGAAAATATTATGCAACACCCTCTTCGATAGCTTCTTACATTTTGATATGACCTTGTGTATCCAAACTGCAGGTATTCCACAGATTATGGCATGTTTCACTTCTGCATAGCAGACAGTGAGCATGATTGGAGAGAGGGGTCTGAGCAATACAGATTTATTGAACATTGTCTTGCATCAGTAGACAGACAGAAGCATCCTTGGCTGATATTTGCTGCTCATCGGGTTCTTGGTTACTCTTCAGACAAATGGTATGGCTTAGAAGGCTCATTTGAGGAGCCCATGGGAAGGGAAAGCTTGCAGAAGCTTTGGCAGAAGTATAAAGTGGATATTGCATTTTATGGTCATGTCCACAACTATGAAAGAACTTGTCCCATTTATCAGGTAACCAGTGCTAATTCATTTCAATGTTGAATCATGAAATTTTTTTCTCAAGTTCACAGAACTCAGTACTACAAATAACATCCATTCTCATTGTTTCACTTTTCTATGATGCAGAACCAATGTGTTAACTCGGAAAGATCACACTATTCTGGTATTGTCAATGGAACAATCCATGTTGTTGTGGGTGGCGGAGGAAGCCACTTATCAGAATTCACCCCAATTAATACCACTTGGAGTCTTCACAGGGATTACGATTGGGGATTTGTCAAGCTTACAGCATTTAATCATTCATCACTACTTTTTGAATACAAAAAGAGTAGGGACGGCAAAGTTTATGATTCTTTCACCATCTCAAGAGACTATAAAGACGTCTTAGCTTGTGTTCACGATGGTTGTGAGCCATCCACTTTTGCATCTTAAATCAAACTGTACATGTATACTAGGGAAAAGAATTCAGCTACAGAATTTGTTGGAATTGGTTCCAATACAATACAAGAAGCCATAATGTACACTATCTTTCGTTTTAGCAAATCTATTTTCACTCATGACTCAATACAGTTTTCGAGCTCTCATGTGATGCTCTAAAATCTATCCCAAAATCAGAAATTAGACGCAGCTATCTCACCTAGGACTGATAATTTCCTTCTCAGGGAAAAAATTGGAAAAAGAATTGGAGCAGTTCACAAAGAAACAATAGCAAATTCCAAAAACTTCTGTAGCAGACTAATTATGCAAAGAACAAACTGGAAAGCCATGTGCATTTCTTTTTTATCCACTGATGTTACCTTCAACACTGCCTTACCATAATTTCAGCCCTGTCTGAACAATATTACGTCAATGATGAATTGTTGGACACCGGAGCAAAAGTTCAGCTGTGGGCCTGCATTCAGAAGCTAAGGATTTTCAGAGCCCGTTAATCCTCTTCATGTAAAAGTTTAGTGTGCCCAAATTATGAATAAAGGGTAGACAAGATGAGGAGAAAAGCAGTGAAAGCCCCTTGTTGGATGAAGTCAAAACACTGTATTCTTTCGCACCATTATCCTCATCTTACATGACACAAAAATGTTACCCACGTTCCAAACAAGAAAAAGCATAGGTAAGAATGATCATGCCCATCACTCAGTTAATTTCATGACCATGCAAGTTTATATGGTTAGTTGAAAAGTGTTTCCTGCACATTGCACCTTTAACCAGCCATCTCTGCATCTTGAGTTGAATTTCCACCTTCAACATATGAACTGATTGATGCAAAAAGATGCTCAATTCTCAGAGGAGAATACCGAGCTGCGTGCTGGAACAAGACCTGACAAACAAAACCAGGTTACTGTGTCGAATAAAATATCTCAATGATAACAAGGACTTAATTTGTGAAACAAATTCCATTTAGACAGTGAAGACACATCACAAAGCAAATCATGCAATGACCGGACAAATCTACACGTAGATTAAGACCATAATATGTACTCTTTTTGTGTCTATTTTTTGCGTCTTCTCTTCCTTTTCTATATTGCTGCATTCAAGAATAATTTGCATGGAGGATATTCATGACAATGCAGAGTACATCAACACCAGATTTGAGTGATTGAAATTTTAAACTGGTAACTAAATTAGCAATTCCTATAAAGGGCATGGAATCCAAATCCACCATCTAACCTTCGAGTAACTATCAGCAAAAGCACGTGCACGATTGGATTTGCCCAGGTATTTCAGATCAGCCTTCTCCACTTTACTGTCAACAACAACTAATCCTCCTTCACCTATAGCAAATTTTATAAGATCTCCACGGTGAAGTGCTGTCTGAAGACCATGAGAACAGATTTAGTAATGGATAAGTCAAGACATGACACAGAATAAAGGAAAAAATAAAAGTGGAGAGAGAATAAGAGTTGTAATGAATTACACTCCCCTGGTACCAAAAGAGGGAGGGATTTATTTCCTCTTCCAATTTCAGAGGATTGAGAAAGCTGATTAGGAGGGCCTTTCCTTACATCTCCTCTATCCCTTCCTCCCTTAAATTGCAAATTAATAATATGAACAAACCTTTTGCATGAATTCACCAAGTAAGCAACCAAATATGACAGGAGGGTCATCAGATGTAGCCAGTCTGCCATCATCCAGGAGCTCCAAAACTAGCTGGTTGTACAACCAAAGAAATACGTTAAGACCTGGCTACAAAGATCTCACTTTTATTTCTAATTTAACATTGGCTTTCTTAGAAGACATTGGGAGATAAGATTAACAAAAGGGCAAATGGGTCGTTTCGTTGTTTTACCCCGGGGTTAGCAATCCCAGGATTGTTATCCCACAGAGAGACTAGAGTGGTTTAAAAATACTACAACAAATTTGGTATAAACAATCCCAAATTACTGATCTCACAATAATAAACAGTACCAAACATGGGATAAAATAATCCCATAATGCTAATACGTTATCCCACAAACCAAAACGACCCCTAAGAAATGCAACACAAACTACATATTGTACTTTCAAACACTGTAAAAAGGGACAGCTTTAATTTTTCCAAGGAACAAAAAGGGAGAGCTTTATTTGACTTAGAAAGTACAAAACCAACTTATTCGTATACATATCAAGAGTGGTCTTGCCCTCATTGGAGAAGCAGCTCCAATTGGATTCTTCAACTTAAGGTTTGGGTATTCAACACTTCTAATTTGTACAATTCATTTGTATTCCAATTGGTTTGCATTTGTTTCGGTTTGAGTTGGAAGTTGGTTCGTAGCTGGGATTTGGTTAATAGTGATGCGAATAGCATGTGATTTCTTGATGTTAGTATAACATGTTACATCCGAAAGTTAGTTTTACAATCCTTGCATGACCTTATTGATGACATGCCTGACTTTAACAGCCAAGGGTGAATTTACAGGTATATTATGGAGCACGTGAACCCATGGTCTCTCCGTAATTTATGTATATTTTTCTAAAATTGGTACAACATTATTTGTTGGCACCCATGCTACAAGAAGTCAAAATGGTTTATTTGGTTGAATGCTGAGTTATTTTTTAAAACTTATTTTTAATTAAAATTGAGCAAGGCCCATATGTTCATAAAATAATGCGGAGTTATTTACCTAGAGGTCTAGAGATTAATTCACTTATAAGCATTTTTTCTTTCCTTTATTAGTGGTGCACCCATATTCTAGAAATCTTAGATTGGCCTCTAAATAACAGCTTTCAGAATCAAAAAAGAACATAGTGTAATGTACCTGTTGTTGACTTAGAACTTGTCCTTTATTGTCTGTATCAATGACATACTGACTACAATGTTCATCCTTCCAAACCAATGATAGAGGTGTATTTCCTGTTTGATATTGTGCATGCCTGAGCGGGATGGACAATCATGAGGTACAGAAACTTAAAGTTTTGATTATTGATGATGCTTGAGAAACTACAACAAAACTAGACAATTTAACACTAGGATAGCATACACCATCTAGAGTGCCATGGTCCAACGCATGATCTATAACTTTACCAAATCATGTGAGTGCTGTATTCTAGTTCCATGATTGGTAACAGTGTCAATTGTAGCCACTAAAATGAACGGCGCAGAGAAGGAAAAGGGCAAGATAAACCAACAGGTGAATTCAGTAAAGGACCAAGCTGTTCACAAGCAACTTCTAAATGCCATCCGTACGCAACGTAACTGAATAGTTCACAATATAAGTTAGAACTAATTGGTGGAATAGGCTTTCTTTTTAAAGGTTAAAAGATAAGTGGAGCTGGTTAAGTTGCTGAGAAAGCACATGATTCTAAGGACCTGACACCTGTTACCTAACACCTCAACTAGATATTCATTTCCAATGAATGCACATATATGCACACAAATTGCTTATCATAAGGCGGATGCAGCAATCAAGATTTCAAAAACTTTAGTCGTAACAGCTCCGTCTCAACTTGATTTAAAGGTTTTAGAAAGCCTGCCCGTCCAAGACTAACTCTCAAAAAAAAGGACAACTTGTCTTCTCATGTATAACACTTGAAACATCACACCAAGCACTATCCATTATGTGAAAACTTTAATGGTCAAAGGAAGTAAGGACAAGTCAAAAGAAAATCTTACTTACTGAGTTACCTCCTTATATGCTTGCCACCCCCACCCTTTTTTTATCAGTGAAATAGAGAAGAAGAGCTAAAAACTTTAGGAGCAAATCATGTTCATAGTTTGTATTAAATTGCCTTCTACTAAACAAATGAGAGATAAACAACAAAAAAGATCTTACTTGTTGTAAAACAGTAATCCATCCTTGACATATGGAACTTGTCCTGCATAAGCTGTCTGTAGTCCTTCTGTGTCACAGTTGTAGACAGGAAGAGCACTAAATTTATATTTATGATAAGCTGAGGGAACATCACAAGCCCCCGTCTCAGCAAGCTTGCTGTTTAACCAAAAGAATCTGAATTCGGCAGTGCACTCATATAATGAAATTCCCGCCCAACAAACACCGTCAATGACATAATAAGTCTCATCAGACTGCCACAACAAAGGCAGTGCAGAATATTTCAGATATACAGAACAAAATATGAGCAACAATGTTACATGTTTCAATTGTTACCTCGTGAAATATGCAATCAAGAATACAGTATGATTGAGCAGCTTTACTGTTATTAGTCCTGGCACCATTGGGTAGAGCAGAAGGAAAACGGTGCAAGAGAACTCCATTGCGCAGTCTACTGATTGTTGTTCCATTTGAAGAAACAACGAAACATCGTTTTCCAGCAGGCCTAGCAAATACATACCTGCACAACAAATTCAACCTAAGATTAATAATGTGCTTGATTGTGTTTGTTTAGTTTGAATCAAGCAAGACATCCACAGAAAATATACAGTTCCGACTACTCGTCTGACAAGTAAGTGAAGTTTTTGTGGTAGGCTAAGGTGCAGATAACCATGGCATTAAAGTAGAACAGACAAAGTATGAAGTATTTTATGGTTCAAGCAAAAAGCATTTAATTTTAACCTAATCTCTACAAAAGTTGAACCTCCACTATGTTCAAGAATACAAAGTTGAAATGCCATTATGACTTCAATCTCTGTAAATATTTAACATCAAACATTCAACAAGCATCAACATTTGGAGACTTGTAAGTGAAATTAGAATATAAAAAATTGAATATATAAATATGGAGATGTTATTGAAAAATCACCAATCGGTATTCAATTTATCGGGAACATCAATCATCCACTCAGGAAGCATAAGCTGCTTGGCAAACCATAACCGAGCATCAGGTCCTCTCAGCTTGGTAGCTTGACGAAGATCATGTGCGTCCTTACGATGTCCATAATCGTCTTCGACTTCTTCGGGACAGGATTCAAGTTCGTCTGTAACTTCTAAGTCGACCTGCTGTTCTTGGGAAGAGGAGTTGTAGTCGGATTGAAGAGAGAGGACAGTGGAAGCTAAACGACGGGCTTGTAGCTGAGCGTCGTGGCGGTTTTGGGACTGGCGGAGCAATGAAAGTTCTCGTCGTCTTTGTTGGTCGGAGATCGCCGGGCGTTTAAATGGACGGCGTATGTCGTGTGAACTCATCCTGTATGACGCTAAAGTTTGGAATTCTGGCAATGTTTAAACTTTGCAGCGATTCCTCTTCTATTCCAAAAATCGGAAGTAGCAAATTACTACTATATCCTTTTATGTGTTCAAACATTACAATGATGATAAATGACTACTATATCCTTTTACGTGTTCAAACATCAGAATGGACCTGTTGGGCCCAATCCAAACCACTCTAATTTCATATCAGGTAGCCAGCCACTTTCAAAACTTCGATTTTTGTTATATTTACATTTTAACCAATTCTCTAAATTGCTACAGGCCTCAAAACTGTTTAAACTTGGGATACCCCTTAATTTAGGTCCCTTCAATCTTTGTATTGCACAAGTGGGTCCAAACTTTCAAGTATGAGTTTTGAAAAACTAATAGTTTTTACTCATACTTATATTTAAAAAGTTTAAATTATGAACTCAACTGGTTTCATAATGAAGTTAATGCAGAAATCTATAAACTTCAATATTGGGCTATTGGCAAGGAACATGGTTTTCACATAATCTCCCTGTTGAATGACCTGTTCTCTCCGTCAGGAATAGATAGTTCAATTCCTTCCCTTAGAATCGTAATTGAAAATTTATGGCAATTTTCATATATAGCAAACATAAATTTTATATTTGTATGCTATAGCAAAGTTTATATAATTGTGTTTCATAACAAACATATATATGTATAATTCGCTATACATATATAATTGAAGTGGATTGTATAAAACAAAGTGTATAAAACGAGAAAGAGAAAGCTTGAACAGAGAATTGTATAAAACGAATTGTATAATCATAAGTGTATAGGATGATTATATACATTTTAAATTGTATAAAACGAGAAAGGGAGAAAGGCAAATAAAACTTGGGCAGGGAATATATAATTGAATTGAATTGTATAAAACGAGAAAGAGAGAAATTATATACAATTTGAATTTGTATAAAACGAGAAAGAGAGAAAGACAAAAGAGACTTGGACAGGGAAGTACTTTTATTGTATAATTATAAGTATATAGGACGGGGATATATATATTTGCATGTATGTACAAATTTCTCTCGCTTTATACAATTAGAAATACAATTTATACAATTCTATTGTATAAAGCGAGAGAGGCAAGCGAAGGAAGCGAGCGAGAGAGGGAGAGCGACGAGCGGAAATATGAGGGAGAAAGGAACTGACAAACAGTTTGCTATGGAACACAAATAAATCAAATCGTAGCTACTATATTTATTTTATATTATTAGTTTGTCATTCTATACAATAATTCCAAAATTTTTCATCTCATATCGCTCAACAATCAATTATTTTGGTGACCCATTATGATTTGTGTCATATCTTATAAATTCTAATCAGATTTCTCATGGATCTATCCCAATGTCACGGTTAAACAAAAAAAAAATTGGTTAATTACACGGGTCTCAAACTAAAATTTGGATGAATAATCCGTTTATTTAGTTTCATCTTTTTTCCCACCTTTAGAAGAATAAATCGTAGGCATTTCTACTAGTGTTAGAATTTTCCGAAAGAGAACTATCTTGATTTCATATATAAATTTATATAGAACCTTGTGACAGAATCAATTTTGTATTGAAATATAATATAAAATTAGATTAATTTAAAAGTGTATTGAAAAATACACGAATTATGAATTGGATTAGAGTTGTTGTATAGTGATTCTAATTATATTTATATCACACAAATATATATCCATAATCCAATTTCTATTCTACTATTTAAATAAAGTTAGACCTATCTAAAAAAGAAAAGGGACAAAAGATAATGTGGAGGCTCACTTTACGACAGAAACAGTAAGTTTAGGGGTCGAATTTGAAAATGAAATATTTGAGCGGTAAAAATAGCAAAGAATTTCCATGTCCATTTTTCAAAAATTGAATACGAACTCCTCGAACTCCGCCATTAAACTACTACTCCTTTGTCTTCATCACACTCTTCACTTCGTTGACTCTCTCTTCTGCCATTGCAAATGGGTTGCGTTTCATCCACTTTGCTGAATCAAGAGAATGAATTCACCCAAATGGGTGGCTCTGCTGCCGGTTTTAGCCACCACATTGTCTCTCTAACTTCCACCACTTATGGTCTTTTGACCCTTGATCCACCTTCTACTCCCCCACCCACCACTGTCCCTCCCACCCCTACCCTACCGCCTCGCCACACTCTTGGTTCGCTTTTCCCAAGCCCCTTGTTCGAACCCAGAATCCTCAAGTCCGACATCATCAACTCTTGGGAACTTATGGCTGGTCTTGATTCCACCTCCACCACACCCATCTCTGACAGCTTTCGATTTCTCTCTTTACGCAAATCAACCCCTGATTCTAGTTTCAGATTCTTGAGATCATCCCCCAACAAAGAGAATTCAAGCCCCAATATTCCATCTCTTACCCATGCGCTTGATAAAACTGACATTTTTAACCCCACAAGATTGTCTTCTGCTTCCGTGCTTGATGGGTTTGAAAGGATTTGTCCGCCAAATGGTGACGGTAAAATAGTGATCTATACGACAACGTTGAGGGGTGTGAGGAAGACCTTTGAGGCTTGTAATGCTGTGAGATCAGCGATTGAGGGGCTTGGGGTTTTGTATTCTGAGAGGGATATTTCGATGGATAAAGGTTTCAGGGAAGAATTGAAGCAGCTGATGAAGGGTAAAGAGAGCACTGAGTTAATACCTCCAAGGGTGTTCTTTAAAGGGAGGTACATTGGAGGAGCTGAGGAGGTAATGAGGATTGTGGAGGAGGGAAATTTTGGGGATTTGCTTCAAGGATTGCCTAAGATGAAAGCTGGTTCTGTTTGTGAGGGTTGTGGGGGTATCAGGTTCATGCCTTGTTTTACATGTAATGGGAGCTGCAAGATGGTGAAGGAAGATGTGGAACAGAATGAAGGCAGAGCTGTCGTGGTGCGGTGTAGTGAGTGTAATGAAAATGGATTGGTACTTTGCCCCATTTGCTGCTGAGTGATGCAGGAGTTGTGACTCTCAGGACCTAGCTTGGTTAGTCTCTAATGCACTCTCTTTTATTTGCATATATATCTAAGGATTGAGCTACTGCTACCTTTGGTATTTGACTTACTAACTGGTTATAGCAGAGTTGCATAAATTAATTCTGTACAGCCATAAAGAGAAAGCATAGTTTAACATTTAGTATCACCAGCAGTGCTAGGCTGTTAGCATTTCTAAATACCATGGTACTATTTGTGATTACATTGAACTGCTTCTGAAATGGAATTACTCCAAGAACAGCTCGAGGCTCAGGGATGATTAGAATGGTACTTGGAACACTTATGCTGATTTCTTAACTGAAAAAAAAAGTTCTCTCAAATACGTCTGAGGGCTATTTTAGTTACTAATTAGTGATAGTTTAGGTATGAAACTCACACTCTTAATAGTTTAGGCATGAAACTCAAAAAAAAATGGATAGTTTAGGTGTGTGTTTTTTACACTTATTTTTCTTTATTAAAGGTCACAACTTTCTTTAAAGATCATTTCTACCAAACATTGATATCTGTTGAATGCCTTGAATCGGACCCGTTACAAACAGAAAGGACGGGGGTCTCGCTGCCCGGTCAGCGAGTCGGGGGGTCCAGGGGGGCGACGCGCCCCCTGGCCTGGGGGTCCGGGGGGGCGGAGACGCCCCCGGCCCGACGGTATACAATGTTATTGTATTGGGCCCTTAATTATCTGTCAATTCTGTATGTTGGGCCCAAGCCTGTTAGGGCGTAGCTTAGCACTATATATAGACGCTATGGCAAACCCTATTCTGTAATTCTGTTATTGCTTCTCCTTAATAAAACTGCTCTCCCTCTTCCCGTGGACGTAGCCAATTTATTGGTGAACCACGTAAATCTGTTGTCTTGTTTTTCGCGTTTATATTTTCTCGTATTATCTCGAATTCCGCATAACAATATCTCTGTTAGAACCCCTGTACTTATTTCTGCACCGAGGAATTTCCCGTAAAGAATGACACATTTTATATGTTTGAAACATTTAGCTATGGACTTTACTCTCAATGACATGATTTAATAGCCAGAAATTTCATGGCATTTAGATACCACATGATCCAAGGGTCTCTCTTTCATTCTTTAAATTCCATGCCCAGTCAAACAAGTTCTAATAGAATGTAATAATTTGGGAGCTATTTCAGCCATTACTATTTGGCAGTAGTCAGTCACTTTCCATTTTTAAAGTGTTTTTGCTTTCCCTACAGACCCAGACAGGTTGGTTCTTTAATTTCTTCTTCTACTTTGTGAATGCAAATTACTGGATAGAGTTTCATCACAGGTAAGGCAATAGATTACATCGATTATCCAGATCAGATCAATAAGTTTTAATGATAATAATGTTGCATTTTTCATATACATTTAGGTCTGCCTTTACTAGATTTATATTTTTGACCAACAGAAACTAAGAAAGATATAATGACTGATATCATCAAGCTAAGTGATATATTGATTCTTAAATCTCGGCCAGGGTCCAGTTCTATTTGTAGTGCAATAAATGGATTATGTAGACATCATCAAAATGCAAGAGGATATTTACAGATGAAGGTGCAGTACATGAAGCTCTCAAGGGCAGCTTTTTGTAAGATTTAGCTCAAGTTTGGGCATATTCGGTTGAGATTCAGCACTAAATGAATCAACTGGCTTGTATTATGAGATGCAGTGTAAATTAAAATGCGTAGGTACCAACAATATTCAATAATATATTAATGATATGATAAATTTGTTGCTTTGGATAGCTTTTCAATGGCAAGTGTGTTGTTGTGTGGGTGGATTTTGCTGTTTTCATGGATTCAGAAAGTAGGGAAGTTCCATATTCTACCAGTGAAATGACAATGACTACTACTCATTTTTTATAATGTAAAAGTGGGAAGAGAGGTAAAAGGCCTAATTTTAGCAAGAGATAGATTAGTTATTGAAATGGCTAGCTCCTTCCAGTCATAGGGATATGTTAGCTGCTGCTTGGATTAAGAAAGCAACAATATAATAATGGGTCCTAGCTAGCTAGCTGCATTCACGAATCACAAGTAGGGTATAATCAAAGATTCATAGAGTTACAAGTCAATCCACTTCTTTCAACATAATGGACTAACAACAATATATTTATTTATTCATTTCCTTTCGACGCTTACTTACACGTAGCACTATATTGTATATCTATCGTATAATTCTATTCGCTAGGCTTTGAACATATATATATGTTTTCAGCAGTTAACTTATACAACTGGCGCAAAAATCTTAAATTTTCAGCTAATTAACTACATTCAACTAAACATATCATATTGGATCAAGTAAAAACAATGCCTTTTTTGAAATATTTTTACTAAACCATTATGATCGTTGAAACAAATAACATGTTCCTCAACAATCGTATACATACATAATTTGAAACCAAATATTTTTTTTTTTTGTGTTTTTTTCCCAATAAGAGACCTAATTCATCATTTGTATAGAGGTGATTTTTTATCGTCAGGTGAATTGGATTTACTGATTGTTATCTCAAGATTCTGAAATATAAATATACTAAAGTTATGCATTCTACCCAAATGAATGAGGCTCCAGTTAAAGAAAGGTGTTCTAAATTAATGTCAAGTCTGTACACACTTAATAAATACTTTTGGTAGAATACAATCAATAACAAAAATGTATGAAGTTATCGTAATTAGTCTCTCTCTCTCTTTCTCTCTCTCTCTATATATATAGAGAGATAAATAAAAACGTTAACAAGTTAGAGAGAAGGATAAATAAAAGAAGAGTATCAATTTTATATAAAGATAATATATTAAAAATAACTTTGAATCTCATAAATTTAAATATTTAAATTATGAAATGAGAATTGTTGGAAATTGAAACTCATGAATATAATTACCAAGCTGGTTGTACTAGCTATTTCCTTTAACACACTAAAAAGAAAAAGTAAATTTTGTTTTAATATTTTTGACCAAAAATCCATTCATTGGTTTCACGTCGATCGAGACTCCAGTGATGACAGAAGTTAAAAAGGATATAAGCAAATGGATGGGGACATATTTATAAGTCTAACCACCTTTAAAATGTTAGGATCGTCCTATAATGTTTCGTGATCAAAAGATGTTAGTTATAGAAAAGATGTTACAAGAATATATTAATTACAATTAACATACATGGGGTTTAAAACAGTTTAACTGCCCAACAATTTGCTGGTTTAAAGTTGAATTATGTTTTACCTAACTTTTCTCTTCTTTTTCCACCACCATGTTCAACTTGTTTTATTCCTTTTCCCAAAGTCCCTAGTATTACTTGTGCTCATTTAAAGGAGCTAATCCATGGCAATATATATGACTCACTCAACTCTTTTCTTTTTGGTAAATATATACTCATCCCATTTAAGCGTGCGGTTAATGAGCCGGCTATTTAGTTACTTATTAACTCATACTAATTAACCTGCTCATTTTAATATCTAACAACCGATGAAATATATTTTTTCTTAAAAAAAAATATGTTCCCTTTTTTATTTTCTTAATTTGATGAAGAAGACATATATTTTTTTGGAGAGAGAGAGGGAAGTGTTTGTCGATTTGTAAGTGGATGGATATTGATCGTGCAACACAATACAATATAATATATACAGTATACTAATTCTGTTATGATCATGACAAGTACTACTGAGTCTTAGTCCTAATGATGTTCATTATTCATCAATTCCTTTTCTTTAATGATGATCTCAATAAATTGACGACGCAACCACTTACCTCTTAAACTCTGGTTTTCATGAATTTCACTTTTATTTGTAGTGGCCATTACTATATATTCACCCATGCTAATTATTTTTTTTAACTTACGACTTGATGGATTCCCTAATTTATAAATCAAAATTTTCTCCTATATATTATAACTCTCTGATATATATGACGACAACATTATTATTCATGTACAGAAAAAAAAAAATACTCCCATCAGGAAATTAACTTAGTTATTTTTTAAAAAAAATTTGCTTGATAAGTATTTTAATATCAAGAATTGCTATTTGGCCTGTGTAATTTTAACTTCAATCAGATATCAACTGACATTTTCCGCTTGAACTTACCTACTTTATGTTATTTTACTACATCAGTAATGATATTTATTCCAAAGAAAGAATAATCAGTAAAAAGAACATGTAAATTGTAAATTGTTTGGTCTGTTTAGCTTTCCACATCTTAGCAGATTGCTTTCTTCTAATTAAATCGCGTCTAGTTTTATATTTAATTAAAACGGCTTTTAGGGAAAAATCTCCCATTAATTTATTGATTTTTTGCAATTATTATCATTGAAGATGATGATTTTACAGCGTTAGCTGTGAAGAAATCAGTATTACTTAGCTCTAAAAACTCACTCACTCTCATATTTGGCTCTCTGTATCTTGGCCAACATGTATGTGTAACAAGTGTTAATTGTCCAAGACCACATCCAGACTTTATTATTCATGTAAATTGTTTTCTGGTGTAGCTTTTAACATCACCTTTTATTATCAGACTGCTTTAATTTGCATCTTAATTAGTATATAGTTAAAGCTGCTTTAGAGAGAAAAGTTTGCAATTATTAGTGAATGATTAAGCACTGAACATGATTTTACATCTCTAGGGACCAATTGCTGAAATGAGAGAAGATGCTCTTTCAAAATAGATTGTTGCTTTGTTAGAGAAAGATATCCATGTATCTTAATTAATTAAACGTTTACAGCCATTTTTTTAAGCTGCTAAAATGCATAGAATACGATTCCAATATGGAAAAATTAGGCAGCTAAATAAGCTTATACTACTCAATTACTCTTTATAACTATAGTTTGTTATAATTGTTACTTGCGACTAACATTATACATTAATTTACGTGGACTGACTTCGAGTATAATTAGCCACGTTTGTATTTATATAATTCACCAGAATAATATACAAATATCTAAACAATGTACATATACAATTTACCTCTCTCCCTCGCATCTCTTCTCCCTCTCCCAATCTCGCTTGCCATATATACAAAATATATGTGTAATATACAATGATTTAACCAATGTACATATACAATTCATCTCTTTCCTACTCTTTGCCCTCTCTCGCTCGCCTCTCTACTCACTATAATATGTTGCTAGAAATTGTAATTATCAAATTATATCTATGGAGAATAATTACACTATTTTTGAGTGACTATTGTGTTCTTACGACTTAATATTGGCCCAATATGAAGTTCCCCCAGCCTGTTGTGTTTATATTAGGTTATGGGCTGTAGCAAATTAATTCAAAAATGGGCCCATGGAGATCCAAATGAGAACAGAGAAACGGCAGGCTGTCTTAGGGTGTGTTTGGTAGGGAGAAAAATATTTTTCGAAAAATGTTTTTCAATTTTCTCATGTTTGGTTGGATCAAATGTTTTCCAAATCAATTTATTTTCCTCAAATTTAAAAAAATTATTTTCCAAAACTCTCTTCCAACCTCCCCTACCAGCCCCCCATACCTCTAAAAAATTTAAGTTTATTTTTTAAAAATTATTTTTCAACTTCAAAATTTCATTTTTTCAACTCTGCCCTCGACCCTTCATCCCCACCCCATATCCCCCTACCAGCCCCCACCCCACTAGCCCTCTACACTCCCAAAACAAAATTAATATTATTTAAAAAAACAACTTCAAATTTTAATTTTTTCACCCCTACCCTCGAACCCACCACCACCATCACCACCACCACCACGACCAAAAATATTTTATGTTTGGTTTTTTAAAAAATTTAACTTTAAAATTATTTTCTTACTCTAGTAAAAAGTAAAAGATATTTCTCAAAAACATTTTTCGCTCAAAAATCAAACACTAAAATATTTTTTCGAAAAATATTTTCTACTCACCAATCAAACATGAGAAAATAAATCATATATCTACTTAATTTCTAGAAAAACACGTTCCTTCATACCAAATACACCCTTAATCTATACTCAATTTCTCATTTTATTCACGAATTAATTCAAAGTAATGTGTGAACCATATTACTATTACTTGTATGTTAAAATGATCATCAAATAAGTATGTCTACATTTTCAATTGGAGAATTATTAACTACCTACGTTATATTTTGTCTACTAATTCTATATTGAAAAGATTTTGTATCCAAAGGCAGGGGCTCGAGTCAAAATATTAGGATATTGTATAATATGAAATTAAATTCGTAAAAGCCTTCGATATGTATAATAATTAGATAAACATGTAATGGGTGCGGGCGGAAATGCGTGTACTTTCATTTGCGACTCTCACTTTAACAAATTAGAAAAAGAAGAGTTTGTCCCTTATTCTAAAAAGAAAAAGTGAAAGGCGGCAAATCAGAATATATGAATGAGGCCTTATTTTTAAAAGTCGTGGAAGCATAACAAGTACTATTAGCAGGACACTCACATTATCTACTGCCGCTCAACAAACAAGAAAGCAGCACTAATATTATTTTTAATATACAAATAGGACATGTAAGATCAAATTTAGTGCTTGCACCACCGTATAGAATGTCTAATTTCGATAGGTCTTCCCCATTATTCTATCGCTACAACAACATGAAAGAAGCATAGTAAGAAGGATTTTTGGAAAGTTAAATTGGTCATAAGTCCAAAACAACTATTGGAGATTTTGTCACAAGAGACAAGAGTTGATGGAGAGTGTCGCTAAATGCGAATTTTCGACTCTTCACTTGTGATGCTTTATTTACCTTACATTAATTAGCATATTAATTCATTTGTCTTCGATATGATATACTCTCTGTAACATCAGTCAATATGCAAGCGATGATTTTTTTTAATTTTATTTTGTGATGTTTTTGTTTTAGTCATCTATTAATTGTTCCTTCCGATAAAACAAATCAGTTTAGTACAATAAATTTATATATATACATACCATTGGCTTGGGCATCATAGCAAGTTATAGAGATTATGCTGAGGTCTCTATTTAATTAGTATTTCTAAAGAAAATCTGCACTTTATATTTGTGGATGTACATACATAAACCCACGACTTATAATTAAAAATAATCTGAGACTTGTATGTATTGTCATAGATAGTGCATAAGAAAGCGCAAGGTGTAGGATATGAGACGGACAATTTTACAAGCATAACATATTGGTCCAAACAAAATTGAATGTTAAATAAAAGAGTTAAAATTGAGAAATCTAAAAGAGAAGAATTCTTTTTTTTTTGTCAACTTGCATGTTTCATCATCTTTAGCAAGTTCCACCGCCCTGATCATGATCATGTCATTACCCCCTATTTTCAACTCACCCTTTACTATTTTTTTAAATCAACACATTCCATTAGAGAAAGGATGGTCTTTATCTTTTAATTTTGGTGAAGTAGAACATTATTTTATTTCCATAGAATAAATGCGAAAACATTACTAGTAGTTTTGAATAAAGGCATGTACTTTTATGTTAAAGAGTAATTGGGCCTGTGGGCTACTATGCAATCAGTAGACTTTTGAAGCTCCCTAAAACCCAAATTAGAACCACAAAAGACTATTGCAATCACAACATCTTTTAGCTAATACATAAATTATATTAATAAACAAAAAATGCTAAAACTGTCACTAAATAATTAAACAAACTGGTTATTGTATAAAATGTCGCTTAGGAAAAACTAAACTTTATCTGAAAACATGCATGTTGCTTTGACTAATAATGACAACTATCTACCTTTTTTTGATAGTTAGTTTGTTTGTTTGTTTTTCTCAGTGATAGAACAGGGCAATACTATCTATTTCAATCATATGCTGCAATTCCAATCCTTGATAACTATTGGAGTGTTTTATTCTCCATTCTCTTCTTCAACTCCGTTTAGTGGAAACTAAAAGGAAAAAAAAAACATGGATCAAGCTGACACCATAATACTAGTAATGTGCAGAGCTAACTAGTAGGAGGGTAGGTGTTTAATCGTCAAAACATTAAATTTACTTCTGAAATTATGAAATATTCCAATGTAGCAAAAAGAGTTGTTCCAAGGTGTATATATTATATTCCACTTGTGATATTTTAATTTTAGTACTCCCTCCATTTAAATTTTTTTTTATCATATTTCTTTTTTAGGTTGTTTTAAAATAAATGATTTTTTTTTTTTTGTAACATTTTAACTTTAAATTTTCAATTGGCATGTTTAAGACCACAAAATTAAAGGGCATTTTGATAATTTTACATAACTCTAATTTAGAACCACCAGATTAAAAAGTTTTATTTCTTTTTTTAGTCTCCATTTTAAGTTAAAGTAAATCATCTTTTTTAAAACGAATGAAGTATATTTTATTTTTCAATCGGATGGCCCCGAAGAGACGGTCTTTGAGGTAGTTGAATGGAGTCAGCGCATGTGTTTTGGGTCATTGCTATTTACCACTTTTTCTATAATGCGCAGAATTCCACAATGCTCCTAGTTGTCTGCAAACATCAAAACTAGGGTCAACCATTTTAAAACAAAAATAATACTTTATCTTCGAACAATACCATCTTCGTTGCTTTATGGTAAGTAAATGTGAACCCTTCTTTCGGTCGGTCAGAAGCAAAGTTAGATAGAAGCTTGTAAATTTAAATGGATTAGTAGCTTTATGTAGATTTAATATTTGTACTAAAAAGTTAAATATATATATATATATATTTGTGAATTTTTAACAAAATTAATTAAATTCTAAAAAAAATTTAGAACTCAAACTCTTTATCCCGACTTTAGCCGATAATTACTGATTCATTGCTCTACCACACCAAAAGCTAATGGTTAATCGTCAATCACTTTAACATAAAAAATTTAGCTAGTCCACGCTTCTCTTTCTCCATCTTGGTCGATACATGTTTAGTTAAACTTCTCATATACTAGTGATAGAATGTATGCCTTCACTTAACAGTAATGGACCAGGTCCCTTACTACACTAATGAGTAAAACAGGAAGTTAAATGCAGTAAAATCAGCACAATGATTTTACGTGGAAACCTCCTTGCTTAAGGGAGTAAAACCACGACCTGTCTCACAGGATTTTCAATCGTTTTCACTAATCTTCAAAAGCAAAAGCGAAACACGATAACACCAAACGTAAGAAAGAGTTATCAATCTTACCGTTAAGCAATAGTCCTCTATTGCTTAACAAGCCTAAGTAGAAAAACAATCTACCCACTAAGCTATCCCACCTGGACAACCTAGACTTTGACACAACACACCAATTCCTTTATAGATTCAGGAGTGGTTTACAGTTCAAGAACATGAGAATAAATTCCTAAACAACTAGACGAAGATCTCCAGATGTTGCAGTTGTATTTGGAATTTGATTCTGCCTTTTTCCTTTTTGTTAGCCTTTACAAGAGTTCTTGAAAAGTTTTTATCAAGTTGCAAAAGCTACCAAAAAGTGTTTAGGAAAGTGTCTTTTGTATTGACAAGTCCCTTTCCTAAACATCTTGCCATTGGTTGGAAAGGTCACACTTTCTGACGCCATCGGGAAGTGTGCACCTACTTTCTGTACTATCTCCAGCTGGCAGTCGACTGGCTCATCCTCACGAGAGCCTGGTACCTCTACTAGGTCCCTGGGTTTGTTTCATCTGCAATACTTCAAACAAGACACCTGCAATACTCAAGTAGAAAACCCGGTACCTTTATGAGGTCCCTAAGTTTGTCAAATCATCAAAACTACAAATAACATTTTCCCCCTTTTTGATGATGACAAACAATGATATGATCTGAAATCTTCACCAGAATCGTTCCCCCTGACATTGTATTCCCCCTTTCTGTATATTCCCCTTTTTCTGAATATTCCCCCTTAATGCATGTTCCCCCTTAATGTATGTTCCCCCTTATTTAGCTACTTACAGTTTACTTCCCCCTTTTGGCATCATAAAAAAGATATGCAGTAAACCATTGAGTCAACATAAATACTGAACAAGATCAGAGCAAACAGCAATCAAACAGTAGAGGAAAAGCATTCACAAAAGAAACATAGAAAGAACATCAAAGGAATAAAGTAACCAACATGCCATTATAACATAAATACATTAAAAGCAAACTAAAAATCCATTGACACGATGATTAGCCACAACAAAAAAAAAGACACAGGGAGGGATTGATTGACAGTTTAGGAAGAGGGGGGAGTCTTGGATAGGGACTGGATAACAAGAGTGAGTCGTGCATTGGCAGCATCATTATCCTTGATGGCCTTTTCTTGCAGGGCAGTTATCTTCGCCTTCAACTCCTTGTTCTCTTTCTCCAGAGCTTGTACAGCTGAAGAACCAGGTCCCTCACTTTGTGCAGTAAGCAGCTCTGCTTTGAGTACAGCAATTTCAGCCTCTTTACTACTCAAACGCACAGTGAGTTCTTCAGTCTCATGTTTAAGCTGATCCAGGTCCTCAAGAAGTTGAGCCATCTTGCTTTTTGGTAAGCCTCTGCCTTCAATACATTCACATTCAAACAAGGTATGCTCAGAGATAGTTTGTTTAACTGTCCCCACCTTTCCAACACCAAGAGGAATCCGAAAATGCTTGAATACTTCAGTGAGAAAGTATCCATACCCCATTCCATGTACTCCTTTCCTCTCAATAACTGTTTTGTGAATGTGTTCAATCATGAGACTAGGAAGACTTAGAGCCTCAAAGCTGCACAGCATCTCCATTACGTACAAGTCAGCAGCAGTAGCAAGTGTTCTCTTTTCAGTGCGAGGGAGAATCACTTTGTTGACAAACTCGAAGACCAGCTGATAGTCACTCTTCATAATTTTCTTATAGATCCCAGCAACCTTGGTTGTGGGAGTCTTAGAAATCATAGATGCAAATTCTGAAGAGCAGGCTTTTCCCTGCACGGACCGGGTCCCCTCTGTAGGCACTCTGAGGATTTTGCCCAACACTTCCTCATTCAAAGAAACAGCAACATTGTTCACACGTGTGAGGAGACTCCCATCTTCCAGAAATTGAACATTGTAATAGAATTCACGAACCTCTTCTTCATGGAGGATGGGGGATTTCTTGTTGAACAGGTGCAGCCAAGACTGGATCTCCACCATGTCATGCAGAGAGTCCATGCCCGGAAGAGTAATAATCCCCATATCAAACACTCTTCCAGCGAGAACTGCTTGTTTCCTCAGACTATCAACTACTTCTTGCAAGTTGACATTCTCAACTTTCCTGGCTTGAGGACCAGGTTCCTGTGTCCGCTTCCTCTTCCTTTCAGATTTCTTCCCTTTTGACTGTGACTTTTCAACCTTCTTTGTAACCCTTTCCCTTTTCTTTTCTGACTTCTTCTTGTTATTTTTCTTTTCAACCTCTTCTCCAGACAACTCAACCAACTTTTCTTTAGGTATCCTAAAATTTGATACCTTGAAGGTTCGTGCACTTCTGACTGCAGCAGCAGATCGTGCACTTGCCTTCAAGGCATCTACCATCAGTTTTTGTGCAGCAGACCTTGTATTAGGTCGTCTCTTAGGAGTCTCCTCCACGACCTTTTCCTTCCCTTTTCGACTTTCCACCTTCCATTTTAATGATGCTTCCTCACTTGCAGATTCAGATGAAGAGGAAGAAGAATACCGCCCTAAATCGGGGGTTTTATCGAAGATGGGTTGAGAAGGCCTTACCTCTTCTCTTTCCAGGGCGTCAGTATGTTCTGCTCTGACCTCTTCTCTCATCATTGCCAGGCTCTCAATCACAAGTTCCTCACTTGCTGCCAGAATATTTGACTCGGAAGCCCTGTGTTTTGGTAGGTCTCCCTCAAACATGTTGTCAGGCAACATGTCTTCACATGGACCAGGTACTGAAGAAGTGTTTAGATCGATAGAGAAGAAAGGGTTGTCCGGAGTATTTTGTGGAGGACTGGGTGGGGGAGGAAGTCTGGCTTGAGCAGTTGTTGGAGAATAGAATGCAAGGGGCTCAATTTCACTAAGGGCATCCAACATTTTCTTAGAAGAAGATGAAGAGGAAGACATGTTTGTGATACTGGAAGGTTTCGTTTAAGAGCAAAAAGGAAGAAGAGGACAGATTTGGCCTTTGAATTTGATAAGCCTTTTGATAAAAGGAGAGAAATAAAGTTAAGAAACAGATGAGAGTTCCAAAAAGAAAAAGGCCTTTTTTAAAAAAGTGAAAGGGTGCCAGGTCCTTGATTAGATGCGTCGTTTGAGAGAGAAACGATTGGACTGATCGGTCAGAGCAACCGATGACTGACACGTGGCATTTTTCAACGGTCAAAATTTTAGTTTAAATTTAATGTAAAAATGCTAACCTGGACAGGTACCCGGTACCATGATAGAGTTTAACTTCATTCCTTAATTGTTCTAGTCTCTTCTTTTGCTGATCAGGTCCCTACTGAGAGTATACCTACTAAAGATACAAAAAGAGATCTTGTTCAAATATTTAAAATTCACACAAAGGATACCTGCACAGCAATTTTAGCCATCAAGGGAGTTCCACTGTTTGAGGCTAAAGGCATCACTTGGAGATCAACATCCCCAACTTTAACCGATTCCTCTCAAATTGATCCTTGCTGAGAGCCTTGGTGAAAATGTCTGCAATCTGTTCCTCCGTTGGACAATATGTGAGCACAATATTTCCCTTCTCAACATTATCTCTCAAAAAATGATGTCTAACATCAATGTGCTTTGTTCTCTTATGATGGACTGGGTTCTTTCCCATACTAACAGCACTAGTATTGTCACACATAAGAGGAATTGCTTTGATGTGGATTCCAAAATCTTCTAAGTGTTGTCTGATCCACAATAATTGAGAACAACAAGCTGCAGCAGCTACATATTCAGCTTCAGCAGTTGAAAGAGCCACAGAGTTCTGCTTCTTGGTACCCCAAGAGATAAGTGATGATCCAAGGAAATGAGCCATTCCAGAGGTGCTCTTCCTGTCAACTTGATAACCTGCAAAATCAGCATCTGCAAAACCAACCAGATCAAAAGTATCACCTGCAGGATAAAAGAGAACCAGGTCCCCTGTTTTCTTCAGGTATCTGAGAATGCGTTTTGCAGCCTTCAGGTGTGAATCACGAGGACATGCTTGAAACCTGGCACACATTCCTACACTGTAAACAATATCAGGTCTGCTAGCAGTCAGATATAGCAGGGAGCCAATAATTCCTCTGTACATTGTCTGATTCACAAGGGGATCAGATTCTTCTACTATCATCTTGGAATTTGTTCCCATAGGAGTGTCAATAGGTTTGGAATCAAACATGTTGAATTTCTTCAAAAGCTCTTTGATGTACTTCTCCTGGCATATTGAAATTCCATTTGATGATTGCTTGATTTGCAGTCCCAAGAAAAATGTCAGCTCACCCATCATGCTCATTTCAAACTCTCTTCCCATTAGTGATGAGAATTCTTCACACAGGTGTTCTGAAGTGGCTCCAAAAATTATGTCATCCACATAAACTTGAATGATAAGCAATTCTTGTTCCCTTTTTAATAAGAACAAAGTATTGTCTATCTTGCCTCTTTTGAAATCATTCTTCAACAGAAATTTTGACAGCCTTTCATACCATGCTCTTGGAGCTTGTTTCAGACCATATAGTGCCTTGTTTAATCTGAACACATGATTTGGTAGCTCTGTATCTTCAAAACCAGGAGGTTGCTTGACATATACTTCCTCCTTGAGATCTCCATTCAGAAATGCACTCTTCACATCCATTTGATACAGCTTGAATCCCATAAAAGCAGCAAAAGCTATTAAGATTCTAATAGCTTCCATTCTGGCAACCGGTGCAAAAGTCTCATCATAGTCAATTCCTTCTTCTTGATTGTATCCTTGCACTACCAGCCTGGATTTATTTCTAGTAATAGCTCCACTTTCATCAAGTTTGTTTCTGAATACCCACCTGGTTCCTATTATTGTTCTGCCTTCAGGTCGAGGAACCAGGTACCATACCTTACTTCTTTCAAACTGATGAAGTTCTTCTTGCATAGAGTTGATCCAGTCTGCATCACTTAATGCTTCTTTAACATTCTTAGGCTCAATGGATGATATGAATGCTGAGAATGCAACTAGATTTCTTGTTTTTGATCTAGTTTGAATTCCAGAATTCAAGGGAGAGATGAGATTATCAAGAGGATGTGATGAACTATGCTTCCATCCTGACCTTGCAGCAGACTGATTTGGCAGACCATCATGATCTTCTTCATCAGGAGTGACATCATCTTCTGGGGGTTCTGATGTACTCTGGCTGGAGTTTTGAGTAGTACCAGGTACCCTATCATCCTGTTCAACCTCAGCATCTTCCTCAGGTAGACTGTGATTCTGATCTTCACAATCATTTTTCAGTTGTTGATCTGCATCAGTTTGAGCGCCTTCAATCTTCTTGGATGTTAGCATTTTTAGCACATCATCATCATCATTTGATCCATCACTCTTCAAGCTTCCATTTTCATCAAAAACAACATGAATGCTTTCTTCAATGCATTGTGTTCGCTTGTTGAATATTCTGTAGGCTTTGCTGGATGAAGAATATCCAACAAATACTCCTTCATCACTTCTGGGATCAAATTTTCCCAGATCATCCTTCCCATTGTTCAGCACAAAACATCTGCATCCAAAGGCTCTAAGGTAATTCAGCATTGGCTTCTTGTTGTTGAGTAGTTCATAAGGAGTCTTGTTTAGCACAGCTCTTATTAGACACCTGTTGGTAACATGACATGCTGTGTTAACAGCTTCAGCCCAGAAACTTTGAGGAAGATTTGATTCAATAATCATAGTTCTGGCAATATTCACCAAGGTTCTGTTCTTCCTCTCCACTACTCCATTTTGTTGAGGAGTTCTTGGAGCAGAGAAGTTGTGGCTTGTACCATTTTCCATACAGAATCTATCGAGAGTTGAGTTTTCAAATTCTGTCCCATGATCAGATCTAATACTGCAAACAACTTGATTCAATTTGGTTTGAATCATTTTGAAAAATACCACCAACTCATCAGCTGTATCTGCCTTTGATCTCAAAAATCTCGTCCAGGTGTATCTTGAATAATCATCAACAATCACCAAAATATACTTCTTGCCATTTCTGCTTTGAATCTTCAAGGGTCCACACAGGTCCATATGCAGCAACTCTAAGGTTCTTGATGATGTTACCTGATTCTTGGGCTTGAAAGATGATCTGATTTGCTTTCCTTTGACACAAGCTTCACATATTTTATTTTCAGCAAACTTCATCTTAGGCAACCCTCGGACCAGGTCCTTTGAAATCAATTTATTCAATAAAGATGAACTCACATGTCCCAGCCTACGATGCCAGAGATCAGCATTTTCATTTTGAGCACTGAGACATGTCAAGTCATCTCCATGAGAGATTTCCAAGTTTGCCACATACATATTTTTACTTCTGTGTGCAGTGAGAATTACCTTGTTTGTAGTTAAACTCACCACAGTGCATTTCTCAGAAGTAAACTTGACTTCATTTCCTTTATCACAGATTTGTGAAACACTCAGCAAGCTGTACTTCAAACCATCCACATGGTAAACATTGTCGATTGAATCTTCAAGAGATCTTCCCACTTTCCCAACTCCCAAAATGTACCCCTTCTTGCCATCGCCAAATGAGACTCCTCCTCCTTGGAGGGTCTTGAGTGAGAGGAAGTTATTTACATCACCAGTCATATGTTTAGAGCAGCCACTATCCATATACCAACACTGACTGCTGCTCCTCTCACTCACCTGCACCAAAAGTCACTTGTTAAGCTTGGGAACCCATTTCAGCTTGAGTTCCCAGTAGGCAGACAAAGGAGTGATCAGATTGTAATTTGCCCAATACGGTAGACTTTGAATCCTTCTAACAAAGGACCTAGGAGCAGGAACAGATTTTTTCTTTGAAAATCTGTGAGTTGGGACAGATTCTGTAGGACCAGGTCTCTTATTTGGTACATTCTGTCTTTCAGCATAATTAGAGTATCTTTCACGAGAGTTTTTCCAGCTGACACACTCTTTTTTCAAATGTCCATTTTTTCCACAATGCAGACACAACAGATTATCAGACACAAACACATACTTACTGTGAGGATTATAAGGAGGACTTATGTTTAGACTTCCTAGTCCTTTCTTATTGAAATTACTCTGACTTGTCACATTTGACAATAACTTTGATGATTTGGTCCACTTAAGAGAATTTTCAAGTTCCTCCTTAAGTTTAACAACATCCTGTTCTAATTTGTTATTCTTTTCAAGTGACAATCTGAGATTTGTCTCAGAGTTTTTCAATTTTTCCTCAATTTCAGCTTGCAAGCTATTTGGCTCTCCATTTAGTTTTTCAGCCTTTTCAGTAAGCTCACTCAACTGATACTTAAGTTCAGAATTATTTAACTCTAGAGACACCATTTTTGCCATTGTCTCTTCAAGTTGAACTTTGTTTTCAGAAAGAATTTCAAGTTCAGCATTAATGGCATCTCTTTCAGATGTTAGCTCTATCACAGAATCTAACATGACTTTTGACAAGGTTCTTAATTTCTTAAGAGAATATTTGTCCAAGTCAATTTTCATGTCAAGAAGAGTTACCTGATTGTTCTCTTCTTCATTTTCTGTGTGTGCCATGAGAGCAAACATTTCATTGAAGACAGTTTCCTCCTCATGCACAGCAACCATAGACACATCTTTTGACTCATCAGGATCTTCTGAATCACTTGAAGAATCCCCCCATGCAGCAAGAGCCCTTTTTACAACCATATCAGCAGCAGCTTTACGATCTCTGTTTCCAAGTACCAGGTCCCTTCTGTTTTCTTTGTCACCCCTGTGCTTTTGATGTTCCTTGTTTTCAGTCTTGAGCAAAGGACACTCTCTGATGAAGTGCCCAGATTTTCCACACTTGTAGCAAGTATCACCTTGAGCAGTATTTCGAGTCCCATTAGTTCCCTTTTTATACATTTTGTTTTTTCTCACAACCTTTTGGAATCTACTGATGAGATATGCCATATCATCATCATCACTTGAATCTTCTTCTGATTTATACTTTAACATCAGAGACTTGTCCTTCTTGACTTCCTTTTTTGACAAATCATAGCTTCGATTCATCTCATGTGTTTTAAGATTTCCAATCAACGCATCCATGGTCAGCACTTTCAAGTCCTTGGCTTCTGTAATGGCATCAACTTTGCTCTCCCAAGACTTTGGAAGAATTCGAAGCACTTTTCTGACTTGTTTGGTCATGCTTATGGGTTCACCCAGACTTTTCAGCTCATTTGTAATGGAAGAGAACTTGGTGAACATCTCATGTATTGTTTCACCTTCCTTCATTTTGAAGTTTTCATATCGTGAAGTGAGCATGTCAATCTTGGATTCTTTGACTTGTTCAGTTCCTTCATGAGCCGTCAACAAGCTATCCCAAATCTCTTTAGCAGACTCACAGGCTGACACTCTGTTGTACTCATCAGGTCCTATCCCACAGACCAGAAGAGTTTTAGCTCTGAAACCCTTTTCAATCTTTTTCCTGTCAGCTTCATCATATTTCTGCCTGGGCTTTGGAACAGTAATGGTCTTTTCTCCATCTTTTTCTTCCATCATGGGAACAAAGGGTCCATCTAATATAATATCCCATAACTCGCTATCTTCAGCCATGAGATAGTCATGCATTCTAACTTTCCACCAACTGTAGAAGTGTCCATTGAAACGAGGAGGTCTGTGTGATGACTGACCTTCTTCGAGGTTAAGTGGAGCTGCCATTCTTAGAACAAAATCACTTCCTTGGTGTTAACCAAATAGGTAGTGCCTGCTCTGATACCACTTGATAGAATGTAAGCTTTCACTTAACAAGTAATGGACCAGGTCCCTTACTTCAACTCAGAAAATTACCAGAAAGTTGAATGCAGTAAAATCAACACAATGATTTTACGTGGAAACCTCCTTGCTTAAGGGAGTAAAACCACGACCTGTCTCACAGGATTTTCAATCGTTTTCACTAATCTTCAAAAGCAAAAGCGAAACACGATTACACCAAATGTAAGAAAGAGTTATCAATCTTACCGTTAAGCAATAGACCTCTATTGCTCAACAAGCCAAAGTAGAAAAACAATCTACCCACTAAGCAATCCCACCTGGACAACCTAGACTTTTAACTCAACACACCAATTCCTTTATAGATTTAGGAGTGGTTTACAATTTAAGAACAAGAGAATAAATTCCTAAAACAACTAGACGAAAAGCTCCAGATGTTGCTGTTGTTCAAGGAATGATTCTGCCTTTTGCCTTTGTGTTAGCCTTTGCAAGAGTTCTTGAAAAGTGTTTATCAAGTTGCAAAAACTACCAAAAAGTGTTTAGGAAAGTGTCTTTTGTATTGACAAGTCCCTTTCCTAAACATCTTGCCATTGGTTGGAAAGGTCACACTTTCTGACGCCATCGGGAAGTGTGCACCTACTTTCTGTACTATCTCCAGCTGGCAGTCGACTGGCTCACTCTCACGAGAGCCTGGTACCTCTACTAGGTCCCTGGGTTTGTTTCATCTGCAATACTTCAAACAAGACACCTGCAATACTCAAGTAGAAAACCCGGTACCTTTATGAGGTCCCTAAGTTTGTCAAATCATCAAAACTACAAATAACAACTAGTCATCACATACTACTTCTATTATTATTAAAAAAAAACATATCATAGCGTAGATTTTATCTTTGAGTGAAAAAATGATTTAATATGTATAACTAAGTCTAGAGCCCATGAAGAAAAAATCAAATTAAATCCACATATAACTAATAATTTTATCTGACATATATAATCATTTTTTTCGGGTCATCGCCAATTAATTATTCTAATGTAAAATTATTTTATAAACTACGTATTTGATTGCGTGATATTTTCCCCCCTATTATTAGAGCCTGTTTGGCTCAGCTTAAAAGCTGGTCAAACTGACTTAAAAGCTGGTTTTTGACTTATTTAGCTGTTTGGCAATACTCAAAATAACTTATTTTAAGTCAAAAGTTAAAAGCTGGGGTAGGGGTGCTTTTTTTTTTTAGCTTATAAGCTGTTTTAAGTTGATCACATTTTTATCTTTTTGCCCTTAATATTTTTATACAATCTCCAAATTACCACATAACCTAACATCTCTTTCTTCCATTTTTCTCTTTTCACGTTTGGCATAGCAACTTCAGCACTTTTATCCAAACGCATAACTGCTTATTTTAAAAATAAATTTCAGCACTTTCAAAAGTACTTTTTTAAAGCTGATTTTATTAAGCCCATCCAAACGGGCCTTTAATCTATTAAAAAAATTATTAGAATAGAAGCAGGGTAGAAAATGATAAAAAGGAGTCACGGGCGGTGGGATTTATTTTAAAAATAATAAATATGGGGAGCAGATGAAGCAACAGCCAGGATCAAGTCAATGTCTGCTAATAGTCTAAACTTATACACGGAGGAGATTATGTGCCTTAGGAATACAAGATAACGACTCAGTTAATTAAATAATTCTTTTAAATGTGTCACTGCTCATCAATTTTATAAATGATGATCTTCTATTGATTTTTTCTTTTTTTTTAAGAAAAAAGGTGTTGTGGGAATTTTCAATATATTATCATCCTTATTAAAATAATAATAATTATTTGGAGTCCAATTACACTTTAGTCTAGTGTTCTTGGTTGATTAAGATTCGATAACATTAGAAGAATAAAAAAATAAATTTTATTTAGGCTTGTTAACAAACAGTAGATTTTAAATAATTCTTGTTGGTCAGTTAATTTTTTAAATAAGTAAATACCAGATAATTGTTTGATGTCTCAATCTCAAATTAGATATGGTTGTTGTTACTAGAAATTTTTACAAATATCCACTATAATAATTTAATTATGTTTTATAGCTATATTTACATATTTGTGGTTTGTAGCTACAATTTAAGTCATTTCGTTTGTATAATTTACGGATTTTATATAATTCGCAAGTGAATATATGTAATTTGCGGTTATATTTGTATGATTAAATTATTTTTATATAAATTCAAAATAATAAATTTATACAGCTAAAAATATTTGAACTATAAATATTTATACAAATTTTATTATGCAAAATTACATTTACAAAAGTTATACAACTATATAAACGTATAAATTATACAAAATAAAAATTTCAATCCTATTATCACTAAATATTGATAGCGAATAATAATTATCTAAAACTATAATTATAAATAACTAATTAAGTGTTATACGGCACTAGTTGTACCTTGGTATGCGGGATCATTTGTTTCCTGCTTTACCTTTTATTTTCTTTTTTTTTTCTTTTTATTGTTATTATTTTCCTTCCCTATTTTTTAAAAAAGAATATTATGCTTCAACATCTATTTAATTACAAGTTGGGGATGAGAGTGACATATATATCACATGCCTGTTGAATTAGGTGTATCACACAGTCTTTGAAAGAGGTAACTTGAGATTATCTTCAAATACGTACAATGATATTTTACCGTTCCATAAATAATAATGGTATTATTAGTATGCTTGATGTATTTTTTCATTAACTTATTAATTGGCAAGATCTACAATCTAATGATATTTTGTTGTTCTATTTGTCGATTACAATTTTGATTTGATGAAATAATCATCTGCAGAAGATTGAACATGTAGATAAAGACTTTTGTAAATATAATAAATATATTCAATAAAAAATATTATCACTATAGAATTATTGAGAGGCTCATATAATACTTCTTCGTCGCAAAAAGTGTCGTGGTCTAAACTCTTGAGGTTACGAAAGTCACACTTAAATTTGCGCATCGATTTCCTTATACGACTTTCAAATAGATTTTATATACTTAGAATATTAATAAAAGTAATATAATTGTAATGTTTTAAAAATTCTAAAAGATGCTAATTAGTAAAAGGAATAAAGTCACACGGCTGTAATAATAATAAAAATAATAATAATGCACCTCTTCCAGAATGTTCAAGATATGGTGAATGTATATTAAATTAAATAATTGCTTCAATCTTGTGTTAACTATTCTTACAAAATTATTTGATAATTAATTTAAGTCCACACTTGTAAAATAAATATAAAATTACCCCGCGTAAAAAAGCTCCCTGCATTCATTATATCTGTATTTTACAGTTTGTCGGAATAAGAAATATGGGAATTAGGACACAAGGAAGGGGCTAAAACAGTACAAAATAATAGAGTACTCAATTCTTACTATTAGTTTTTTTTTTTAATTAAGTAAAATATTTGAGTATAACATAGTTACAATTGTCAATATAGGCTAATTTATTTCATCCAGACTAATTCATACAGACTTTAATATTTTACGGGTCAGATCAAATTAGCTTATTTCTAATCTTAGTCAGAAAATAATCGGTTCAACCCACCTGTTATATAACCATCAATTGATGTGATTATTTTACTTTATCTATTTCTATTCTAAAAGAGGTAAAGTAGTTAAGAAATGAAGGATAAATATCAAAAAAGGAAAAAATCTCAAGTTTAAATGCTTATAATTATATTTTACTTAATATGGCCCATTTATTTGCAGTGACAAGTGTAATAACAATAATAATATGTAGATGCGTCGGTATTAATTTTAGTTTGACTACAAGGCTAGTTGTAGCACTAAATATAATGCCCTGCAGTTTGCAGAAATTGACTAGGAAAGAAAGCCCCCAAAATTGAAACATGGCTTCAAAGGGCAAGGTCATCAGTTGCAGAGGTAATAAATTTTTTCTTCTTCTTCTTCTTGTGTATAATAATAATAATAAATTAAACGTTTTGTTATTGTTGCAGCTGCTGTAGCGTATGGTCCAGGGCAGCCCTTGGTGGTAGAACAAGTGCAGGTAGATCCACCTCAGAAAATGGAGGTCCGAATTAAGGTACTCTTTACTTCCATCTGCCACACGGATCTCAGTGCTTGGAAAGGCGAGGTACAACATATATGATTAAGATTGTGATGGATCGATCCATGATATATGATCTAATTTGATTATTTTTTTTTCATAATATAAAGAGTGAAGCTCAACGAGCTTATCCTCGAATTCTGGGACATGAAGCATCGGGGTAAGTTTAATACTTGTAGAGTAGTTATTATTAGTAATGTAAATAAGTAATTATTAAGAAACACATTACAGAGTGGTGGAGAGCGTGGGAGAAGGTGTAATTGACATGAAAGAGGGAGATCAAGTCGTAGCGATTTTCAATGGTGAATGCGGAGAGTGCATATATTGTAAATCATCAAAGAAAACCAACTTGTGTGGCAAGTTCCGCGTCAATCCATTCAAAAGTGTGATGGAAAGTGACGGAAAATGCAGGTTCAGGAACAAGGATGGCATACCCATTTATCATTTTCTTAATACTTCAACATTTACCGAATACACTGTTGTTGATTCTGCTTGCTTAGTCAAAATTGACCCTCATGCCTCACTTGACAACATGACTTTGCTTAGCTGCGGCGTATCCACTGGTAATTACTTAATTCTCTTCTCTTTTTTCAACTTTTACATAAATTTATAATCATGAATATTTTTAATTGGAACTAGATCCACACATAAATTTTTTCTGATATTAAAATACTTGTATATGACCGAGACCACTTTCTAAAACAAATAAAAAGCAATGGAACATGATATTGATTGATTAGTGGGTAAGACTTTGTTGTTTGATTATAAGGCAAGTAGGGCATAGGAATTAAATGGGATGGATGATGCAGGTCTAGGGGCTGCGTGGAACACGGCTGACGTTCAAACAGGGGAAACGGTGGCAGTCTTTGGATTAGGAGCTGTTGGTTTGGCCGTAAGCTTTTCTCTAATAAATAAAAACAATTGTTTTGTCTCCATCAATTAAATACCCTCACATGGACTAGTTTATTTTACTTATAATAATAAAGTCAACAATATATTTCTATTACTTTCAGGTCCTAATTAAAAAATTCAATTTGCTGCAGGTTGTTGAAGGGGCACGGACCAGAGGCGCCTCGAAGATCATAGGAGTGGATATTAACCCTGAAAAACGTATTAAAGGTAAACATAGAGTAATATATGTATTTTAAATTAAGTTACGGATAATATATATACTATTATTTTTTTTATATATATAATTAAGGTGAAGCAATTGGAATTACTGACTTCATCAATCCCAAAGAAATCGATGTGCCCGTCCATGAGGTGAGAGAGGAGTGACTGTTGATTTCTAATTTTTTTTTTACTAGCTTTTTTACTGCTAGTAAAAATAAGGAATTTGATATTGGGTGCAGAAAATAAGGGAAATGAGTGAGGGGGGCGTGGACTATAGCTTTGAGTGTGCTGGAAATATGCAAGTTCTTCGAGAGGCATTTTTATCCACACATGATGTAAGTTTGTTTTTTTTGGTACTATTTATTTATCTATAGAATTATAGAAGATTTAAAAAGAAACCCCTCTTTGTACTTATTATAGGGATGGGGCATGGCAATCGTTTTAGGAATTCATCCGACACCAAAATTGCTATCACTCCATCCAATGGAACTGTTCGATGGCAGAAGGATTGTGGCTTCTGTCTTTGGTGACTTCAAAGGAAAATCCCAACTCCCTTTTTTAGCTGAACAATGCATGGCTGGGGTAACTTCATTTCTACTTATAATATATAATCCACTTTTTTCTTCTTCTTCTACTTCTGACTTTTCAATTGCATGTATAGGTGGTCAAAGTAGACGAGTTTATTACTCACAGACTACCATTTGAGAAGATCAATGAAGCTTTTCAACTGCTTCTCGATGGCAAATCCTTGAGATGCCTTCTTCATCTTTCCTAATAGTAACAAATTTATTAAAGCAATTCCTCCTATCCTTTATTCTATTATTCTGCACTTTCAAATATCTTGTATTTACTTTCTACATGTTTTATCAATGGAGTAAATTTTATAAAAATATATTTGCATAATTTGTTTACTTAAAAATGAATGGAAGAAAAATCATATTTCAATTCAGCATATATATATATATATATATATGGTGTAAGTTCGGCGGTCTTGTAAGTACTGGCCTAACATTGTGAAAATATTAACATAGTTTTGTAATTTTTATATTTGATTGTTTCATAGTTAAAATTCAAATACTTACGAGTCATTATTATATTGTTGTTATAGTATAAAATCAAAGTTTCGCATACACCTTTATGACATCCCCCTTTTTTTTAAAAACTTCTTTGTTAATTTAGTACCGCAATAAAAAAATCATTCAACCTTATGCAAAACGTAATCCTTCATTCACAGTAGAATACACATAATTTCAATGACTATCTATAATGACACACGCATGAAAAGAAAGGGTACTTAAAATTGCAAATTGGAGCAGATTTTTACCTTATAAAATTGAGACAGAGAAGTTGCTACTTGTCAATAACTAAAGAAAATTGTAATAAGCTGAATGCGGAATAATAAGAAACTTAAAAATTAAATTTTTGTTACACCAATTCATATTTCTTATCTTGGAATGTCCCTCTTAATTCCATACTTCCTAAACTATAGATAAAGTGAACTTACAATTCAAATAACAAAATTTTAGACACAATATTTTACAACAAAATTACAGATTCTTGAAATAATTCATAGTAGATAATTACTCAAAGAATTAGATATGAAAAAACAACCAAGTGCATGCTGATGGGTAAGACTCTCTCTTCCTTCTTTTACCCTTTGCTTATTTAACAAAAAAATTTACTAGGAGGAATTGATTAAAATTCAAAAAGAAGAAAAAGAGGAATGAAAAAGGAAATGCATTAAAGCAATATTGAGAACTAAATAGTTAATGGAAATGACGACAATATATGTTCTTTCAAAATTTAAATTCGACCCAAAAAGAAAAAAAAGACACACGATATCAAAAGTGACCGAGTCTTCTAATATAGTAAAAAAAAAATAAAAGAATAAAATATGTATGTTTCACATTTGTCAAATACAATAGCATATTATTATATCTATTTTTACGTTGTTATACAGTGACATTAAACCTCACTAGATTAAATTAATATAAGTGAGATTATAAAATATTATTATTTTGTAAAGATCTTATTTGATTGATAAATTAATATTTATTAATTTAAAAAGTGTTTTCTGTAAACGTCATTTATGAACTTGAGCTTATGATTATCCAGACGAAAGTGAAACATGTTTAGAAGTCCATTACTTAAAAGAAATTGCGAATATTATCGAAAAAAATAATCTTGATGATGAAATTGAAGACGATACATACATATGCAACCGGTTACAAGTAAAAAACACTTATCATATTCAAAACTTTTCACAATTTTATGGTGTAGTTCGAAAAGACAACACAAAAACTTGTTGATGTAATAAGAAAAGTCATAGATGAAATATTATTTTAGAGGTTATTAATTTACGAGTATTAATTTGGTGAAGTTCTGTTGTATCATTGCTTTACTTTTGAATATTGAATTATTAAGCTCAAGGTTCGTTATATATATCTATATATATATATATATATATATATATATATATATATATATAAAGAAATAAAGAATAATTTTCTAAAAAAAATAGTCGTAGATTAACTGAGAAGTAATAAATTGTTGTCTTAAGTCATATGGTCATATGCAGCCCCTTAAAGTTGTACGAATAACTTATTTAAACACATCAACTAAAGTTTATATTTATTGAACACTTGTATTGTTCAAAATAAGTATCTATTGAACACTTTTTTCGCTGANTACGTTGCTAAATTTTTGTGAATCGACTGTAACGGTGGTGCAAACATGGAGACACAAGCGCATATATATATGACATCTACATTTTACGGTGTTTACATAATGCTGTCATTTTAACTGTTTTTTGGTGTTACTCAGCGTCAGACAGAAAGTATCTGTGAAATAAGAGAAAAAATAAATTTAGTATGTAGTTATGGGGAGAAATAAATGTGGAGTATAGTACTGGATTATTTAAGAATTTATTAATAATTGCAAGATCAATGTACCTGTCAATTTTTGAGAAGTAGGCAGCAAAGTCCATGCTATCAACAACACAAGTGTACGCTATCAACACATTGCAGTAGTTGAGCATCCAAAAGAGTGTTGCCAATCATATTGCAAAAAAGTACTACACCGATTAAAAAAGAGGAGAAATTACCAGGTTATGATATTAACATACAATCATTGGATTTAAATCAATATAATATTTGACTATGGAGAAGCTTATTGAGATTCAAATCGAAGTATAAACTATTCAGTTGGTGAACTTCTGAGAGAACATGAGTTCAAAAAACAAAAGAGGAAGCAAAGAGAAATTTATATATTGAATAAAAAGTAGTAAATGAGTTTAAACTATGTGATACACTAACAAGGAAAAATGGAAGTATCAAGACTCTATTGGTTTCACACAAGATAACCAACTCTAAGCTATCGAGAAGTGGAGAAAGCAATCCTTCTGTACCAAAAACTCATTTCTATAAGCATTTAAACTTAGCAAAAGATAAATGCAACTTGATAGTCGGGTATCCTAGTAATAATTTTACTTCTTCTGTGTTTAGCAGCATTTTCCTAACGACAATTGAAATTTTGTGGTGCATCAAAAGATATATTGTTGGATAACTATTGGAAATTGTGTAGAGAGAATACCTTTTAGTCTTCCTTTGTCCTGATTTCTGACGCTGTTAGTGCCGTGAGGGCAGTGGCAGGGGAAGGGTGCCCATAAGCCATAGCATATTTGGGAATATTTAGCCCTTCACCAGTTACAAAGACAACAACTTTGTATACTTAAACTCCTACACATACACAAATTTCCTATTAATCAAAACAGTGCAGAACAGAGTGACTGGACAGCTACTAATCAAGGAGATAAAAGGAGAAAGGAGAACGTAAAATCGTTATCTATAGTAGGAATCACACTAAAATTGCATACTCCATTTCGGTTAAGAACTCAATGAAACAATTTCTAATAAAGCTAAATTACATTAGTTAATTTGAAGTTTTGATTTATCACCAATCTAGTGAAGTCTTTGATTACTTCCTATGGTCGATGGAGCAACGACAATGCATGAATACGTGTTGATATATTTCACTATTTATCTATTAACTCGCCCAGTAACGAAAATCAATTGTTCAACTTTTCCATTTCATGCTTCTGTTAGATTCTAATATTCAAATTATTGAACGATGATTTTAATTCATGGTTTTGAATCGAGGGGCTGATTCGGGGTCAAATGCCCCCGATAGCATATGTTTAGAAAGGAACAAACTCATTTTCATAATGTGTGATATATGTACCGTACACGGTAACTTGTATTTGAGTTTCCTATTAGAAAATTAGCAAAGTTAGAAAAATATTCCAATATAAAACTAAGTTAATACAGAAGACATGCAGTTTATTTATATAAACAATCGATAGAATAGGCTATAAAGTTGATGAGAACTATTCAGCAAAGGATACAACAATATTTAGATAAAATATTCAAAGAAAGAAACCATTAACTAAAAATTTCCAAATTCATTAACAAACCACAAAATAACTATAATTTTAGTGAGCAAAAATTACTAAGCATTATCTCAATAACAAGGGACTGATTGATAACTCAATAAAGAAACATATTGTAGCATACAACATTTACAACATTTGGAAGAATTTATATTTCATAGGGTATATAAAATTTAAAGCATATGAGTACGGGTGAAAGTTTACCCATTCACGTGATATGTAAATTTGATGGTGAGCCAGTGATCAAAATTTTAAAGATCCTTCATTTGTATCAGTGAAGTGACTAAAATCAAACAAGTATACAGAAGACTCCTTTAGAAAAGAATTCCTTGCCTAGTGATGCAGAAAGTTAATTTGTGCTGAACTAATCTAAATCAGTTTGTTTTCATTAGAGGGGGGACATTAATAAACATCAAAAGTTAGGATATATTTCATTATTCGAGAAGAGAGTTTCAATACTTTCAGAATTCTGGAGAACTAAGATCTACTGTATAAGAAGATAATATAAGAACATAAGTTGAAAGAAAGACCAAAAGTTGAATTAAGAGTGTATAGGATTAAAACATTTCTGAATGTAAAGCAGTTGAGGTCCAAACAGATGCAAAATTAGGTGAAATAACTATGGTTCCTTTGGAGAACAAATAACGAATTATATAACTCAGACATACGCGTGTGTATATATGATAGGATGTAACTACTGATTTTGCAGACAACAATTTAGAGCTAATACTTTTCTCACAAAAAGCAACACAGAAACAACATTAAGCAACAAGCTCAATACAAAAACTAATTCTTAAAATCAGTTGATAGACTCATGAGTTTTTCCTGTGTGTTCACAAAATCAGTTGACAGACGATTTTGTTAAGCACCGATCCTCCCTCCTTATTTGTACAAGATTTCACTTATTTTATGATCTCTCAGCAGTGGTCGTCCCTGAATATTTGCATGACACTTCGCTTATCCTATGTCATCTTAAGACTTACACAACAATGTTTTTAAAGCAACAATTGCATTTCTTAAATGGATTGGTATCCATATAGATTTCAATTCAACTTTCCCTAAGTTTTACAAAGAAAATCAACAATATCCAACCCAAACAGTAACTTCCCTATAACACAAATTATGCCTACAAAACAAAATAGAGTAAAACGTAAATTTAGAGTGACAAAAGTGCTCCACATCAAAACTCAAAAGCAACAATATAACGTTACCAAATGTAGCAAGTAAGGTTTAACCAAAAAGATTTACAGGAGATTTCACTTATCAATTTGAAAAGCTTCGGAGATTAGATTTTTTCAGTTTAGCAGGCCTCAAAAAGTTGCTACGACACAAAGTTAAATTAGAAAAATGAAACAATGAGTTTTTTTTTAGAAAAAGAAAATCATAACCACCCCCTGCTCAAATCACACAGAGACAGAGAGAACAAAACTCTAACTTGGAATCAAATTAATCAATAGCCAAATTTAACTAAAAAGAAACCTTAGAATTCAACTTCCCCTAAATTCCACAAAGAAAATCAACAACATTCAACCCAAACTGTAATTTTCATATAACACAAATTATGCCTATTAAACAAAGAGTAAAACGTAGATTTAGAGTGACAAATAAATGCTCCACATCAAAACTCACAAGCAACAGAAAAAAACTTTAGCGTCGAATCAAATCAATCAATAGACAAATTTAATTAAAAAGAAACCTCACAATTCAAGTTTCCCTAAATTCTACAAAAAATATCAACAACATTCAACCCAATCAGTAACTTTCCTATAACACAAATTATGCCTATAAAACAAAGAAGAGTAAATGTAGATTTAGAATGACAACAAGTGTTCCACATCAAAAATCACAAGCAACAATACTCCAACTAAGTAGAAGAGCATGGAATTGAAAATAAATGAATGAAGACAGATTACAGCCAGTAAAAAGCAAACTAAAAATGGTATGCAACACATCTATTTGACTACAAAATGATTCATGAAAGTAGATGGTTATTTGTTAGTTTAGTGGCAAATACCTCTTCATCTTGTAATATCATCAATTGATATTTATTGTTTTATTCACTGTTGGTTCGAGGATGGCCTTTATCTATTACTTGGACTTTACAAGTCCATTATTCTGTGCTCATGTCGATTTATTGATATTCAATCTTTCTGTCATGGCTGAAAACTGAGGAATGAAAAAGGAAATGCATTAAAGCAATATTGAGAACTAAATAGTTAATGGAAATGACGACAATATATGTTCTTTCAAAATTTAAATTCGACCCAAAAAGAAAAAAAAGACACACGATATCAAAAGTGACCGAGTCTTCTAATATAGTAAAAAAAAAATAAAAGAATAAAATATGTATGTTTCACATTTGTCAAATACAATAGCATATTATTATATCTATTTTTACGTTGTTATACAGTGACATTAAACCTCACTAGATTAAATTAATATAAGTGAGATTATAAAATATTATTATTTTGTAAAGATCTTATTTGATTGATAAATTAATATTTATTAATTTAAAAAGTGTTTTCTGTAAACGTCATTTATGAACTTGAGCTTATGATTATCCAGACGAAAGTGAAACATGTTTAGAAGTCCATTACTTAAAAGAAATTGCGAATATTATCGAAAAAAATAATCTTGATGATGAAATTGAAGACGATACATACATATGCAACCGGTTACAAGTAAAAAACACTTATCATATTCAAAACTTTTCACAATTTTATGGTGTAGTTCGAAAAGACAACACAAAAACTTGTTGATGTAATAAGAAAAGTCATAGATGAAATATTATTTTAGAGGTTATTAATTTACGAGTATTAATTTGGTGAAGTTCTGTTGTATCATTGCTTTACTTTTGAATATTGAATTATTAAGCTCAAGGTTCGTTATATATATCTATATATATATATATATATATATATATATATATATATATATAAAGAAATAAAGAATAATTTTCTAAAAAAAATAGTCGTAGATTAACTGAGAAGTAATAAATTGTTGTCTTAAGTCATATGGTCATATGCAGCCCCTTAAAGTTGTACGAATAACTTATTTAAACACATCAACTAAAGTTTATATTTATTGAACACTTGTATTGTTCAAAATAAGTATCTATTGAACACTTTTTTCGCTGACATGGCAAAGAGAGTGCAACACACATGCACAGGAGTGTATGAAGTGATACTCCCTCCATCCGGAATTGTTTGTCATGTTACGCTTATCGAAAGTCAATTTGACTAATTTTCAAAGGTAAATTGGATCACATTAATTCGATATTTTAAACAAAAAAATTAGATATTCTAAAACTATATAAAAAGTACTATAAATTACAGTTTTTTGCATGTTAATATGATGAAAAAATACATGTTAAAATGTTAGTCAAAGTTTTTATAGTTTGACTCTAAAAATAGAAACCATGACAAACAATACCGGACGGAGGGAGTAAGTTTTAGCTAATTTCTTTTTTTTTTTAATATCTCTTTCTTCTTATTTCTTCTTTTACTTTTTTTTTTCCATTATATTTTTTAAAGATAAAATGGCTTTAAAATCTATGTTTCTCTCTTTCACCATGAGATCTTGCTCTACCATTTTTCTTCACAAGAATTCACGTCATTTTATATTATCTTCTTGTCATTAATACTACTAATTTTTCAGATGTACCCATCATTTTTTTATTAGAAAATGGACATCATCATCTACGTTTTTTCTGTCGGAAAAAATGGAGACCTCCATCCACATCCTCTTTGCGGGAAAAAATAAAGACAAACATTTAAATACTTTCTCTTTTGTGTCAACGTAATTCAACAATAAACAATCACATCAATTAATTAAAATTGATAGTTAAAAGAAACAATATCGATAACACCATTTTTTTCGGACATGATGATAGAAATTCATAATTATACGATGAAACATTGTTCATATTCCTTGTACCATAACCAAATAAAGAGAAGAAGATTATAATTCAGAAAATAGATTGTGGGAGGGACCGTGTTCGAGGAGGTTATAGTTCCTCCGTTTGGATCTAACAAGAGAGAAAGATGAGCGGTTGCCATGGATGGGTGAGTGAGTTCTTTTTAAAAAATTCTTTATAATTTGTTTTAGACAAATAAATATACTAAAATATTAAAAAATATATTAGAATTTCATTTTTAAAATAAATTTTTGGATAAATGTCATATGTCATCATTTAATTCATCAATTTGTCATGTCACTATCACGTCACAGCGAGAGTAGTACACACATCTCATATTTTGGTTAATTGTCAAATTTTTTTTAAATAGATAACAATTTTAAGGAGTACAGGTGTTCAATAGTTACAAGCCTTAGTTGATGTGTTTAAATGAATTATGTGAATAACTTTGAGAACCGCATATGACATAAGCCTAAATTGTTTAGAATTGTCTAAGATATGTGATTTTGGCCCAAAATATCCATAAACATGGGAAATCTTAGTAGCTTAGTTTGATCACAACCTAAATATTTACCTTGTTGATAGGAATTTGATTCCCCATATTATAATCTCCTTCTCATTTTCTTTTTCCTACCCCTATTTTTTTTAAAAAAGTAAAAAACTAACATGGTATTCTTATGCGGTTTTCAAAAAAATGTGTGTTATATTAGTAGAACACAATTTTAAAGTGATTATTACAAATGAATGTAAAAAATGTAACTAGCGAATTAAAAGAGAATGATAGCTATATATCGTATTCAACTAAAAGAGATTAATTATAAGTCGCTTTCTGCAAAAGCACAACACATTCAAATTAAAAGAATTGGTGTTTGAAAATTATTCTTATAAGTGTTTATCTAGGTCAATTTAATTCTAAAATCAACCATGTGACCCATAACACAAATATAATTATATTTTTTGTTCAATCAAAGTTCCATATACTTTCATAATTCAGAGTTGAAAATAATAAATCTTCAAATCAGCTAAAAAGTCTATGTGATGTTAAGGCCTTAAAATTTTAATTTGAATCCTCATATTCATCTTAAAAATATGTCAAAACTCAATTAATTATTTTCATCATCTTAATTATCATATATAAATATTTTAAAATATTTTATAATTATCGTTTTAATTTTCACGTCTCGCTCGAAAAGATATGATTATTTAATTTTTCACCCTTTAATTAGCATTGAGTTATACCAACTGAGACGAATATTAATAACTTTAAAGGAATTTATTTTTCTCTTTATACAAAATTGATGATTTTAATTTCATATCTGACTGATAATGAATTTGATAATTAGATTGTTATAAATATGTGTAACCTGTTTCTGTTTTAATTTTTATGTATTAGTTGCAGTCTCAGGGTTAGCTTCCGTAAGACAACAGTTAACAATAACTTATTTTTAGAAAAAGACATTCAAATTCAAAAGCACTCGAACTAGAAAGCCAACTAGTTATACTGATAATTTGAAATCAAGCCTTCAAAGTTTGCATTTGATCCCCTACCGGAATAGCACCAAGACACTTTCCTTTTATTTTTTAGAAGTGCTTAAAAATAAAATCAAGACTTCATTGGATTGAGAATGTTAATTAGACTATTATTATTTTATTTATATACTAATTTCTATTATTTTAAAATTAAAAAAATGAGTCCAAATCATCAATTTTGTAATGATTATTACTTTAATCGAAATTTAAATTTAAGACATTGCATTTTATTAAATTTATTTGTTCAATAATTTAAACATGAAATGTCCAAGAAGAAATTAATGTGGGAAAGTTAATATAAGTAAATTAGACAGATAAAAAATAATTGCAAATTTATGGAGTGAGTATGTACTACTTTAAATCATACAGTAATATATTTTAAAGAGTAATAAAATTTTAATAAAGTATATTCAGCAAGGGTATTCTGGTCTTTACGAGCGGTGGCGTTGATTCTGCTTTGGGTGCTTCTCACATTGGAACGCCATTAACATGGGATTCGTCAGATTTGTTGCGCTCTCTTGTTTATCTCTTTCTCATGTATGTATAAATGGATTTCCTTCATCTTTATACTCGGTCCTTGCTATGCTTTTGGGTGTGATTTCGACTTGTGCTTCTTCGTTTAATCGAATTTATTTGTTTTCTGTGCTTCGGATTTGTATATATATATATATGCGTTTGATTCTCATTCATTCATGATATATATCCTGGCGTTTTTTTTTAAAACTGAATTTGAATTTGGGGCTTTTTGCTTCTTTCGTAGATTTGTAATTGTTGTTTTGGGCCTAAAGCCACTGCTTGCTTAGGGTTGAGCCAACCTTGCAACCATGAAGAGCCGGTCTCACCGGCTTCCTGTTGCAAACCCACAGGATGACTGGATTGATGGTTCATGGACAGTGGATTGTGTGTGTGGTGTCAATTTTGATGATGGAGAGGAAATGGTGAATTGCGACGAGTGCAGTGTGTGGGTACATACACGTTGTGTGCGGTATGTCAAGAGTGAGAAATTATTTGCATGTGATAAGTGTAAGAATAAAGCCACCACGAATAATAGCGAAGAAACTGAGGTTGCTCAGCTGCTTGTTGAGTTGCCCACCAAGACTTTGACCATGAATTCTCCATATCCTAATACTCTCCCTATCCGTAGCCCCTTTAGACTTTGGACTGATTTGCCAGTGGAAGAAAGGGTTCACATGCAAGGTGTCCCTGGTGGTGATCCAGCTTTGTTTTCTGGGTTATCATCTGTATTTGGTCGTGAATTGTGGAAATGCAGGGGTTATGTTCCCAAAATGTTTAATTTTAAATATAGCGAATTTCCTTGTTGGGATAATGAAACAAGGGACGCCCATGATAATACCAGTGACAAAGGCAATGAGATGATCACTGGTAATGGTGCTGGTGCTTTATTCTCATCGTCAAAGGAAAACTGCTTGTTTGCACATGTGGTTAACCCTGTTTCCGAGAAGCATGTTCTTGAGTCCCAAAATGCTATGGATTCAGATGCTACTACTCGCTCAACCAATGATATGAAGGACACAGGTTTATTGGGTTCTAGCATGATACAAGGCAACAAGAGTACCAAAGAAGACTGTGGGATATCCAATGATCAAAGATGTAAGAAGAAGTCTAAGATCCTTGAAAAGGAAGACTATCTTAAGAAAGATGCACATGCTTCTAGACCAGGTGATTAAGCTACTACCCTTTTGTTAAAAGGAACTAATTTTTGCATGTCTAATGCTTTCTTGACATTCAAATTTGGTTTGTGTTACTGATGCTTTATCTACTATTTGAATTGTTACTAGCACTACCATGATTGTTGATAATGGTACTAGTATTCCTTTTCAAGTTATGAGGGAATTGACTCAAAGCAATTGCAATTTTTTTAAAGACAGAAGCCCCATGTCTGTCAAGACAGATATTCAGAGAACAAAATTTGGAAATTCAGGGGAAGTTTTGGCTGCTGTTGACCATTTGGAAGGACCTGGTGTACTGGACCATGACAATACAAGCTATTCTGACATTCCAACTTCAAATGAGCGCTATTCAAAAGCTGCATCTTATGATGTATCTAAACGCTGCTCAACAAGTGAAGCACATCCCCGAGAAGACAAGATTAGAAACCACATTTCTGCTAGGATTGAGGACTCTCCTATGGAGAATGATGGAGCAACATCAAATTTAGAGCGGAGTGACTCTGCTAGTTTACCTATGACAGAAGAGGTATGTGATCGGTTTTCATGCTATATTTTCCTGTGACTGTGGTGACTTCTCTTTGTTTCATTTCTCACAGATTGCCAAATTTATGACCAATTATGTCCAGTTCTGCATTTATTAAGTGGTAGAGTAACTTTATGTACTATTAAGTATTATCCTCTTTTGTACTTCAACTTTGTAAAACAGTAGGGGCTGGAAGACCAAAACTTTATAGGAGGGTCGAGATCGTCTATTCCAGTGTTATTTACTCTTTCCCTTCCCTTTGTTAGAGAGGTAAAATGGATGGGCATATTTGGAATAGAAGCCAGGCGCTTTAACCTCGACGGATTTACGAATATTCCTATTAGAAAATGAAGAGGAGATGAAATCTCTCTTGTTATGGTATTAGCCAATGTCACCAAAGTTTTCCAACATTCAAAGCTAGTGAACCTTCTCTGGTGCTCTAAATATTCTAGCCACTGTTATTTTTGCATAAGTTCCTTCTGCTTTGGAAAAAATTCACACTTAGTGAGGAAGTGCCTTGAGGGTAACCATGCAATTATCCAGATTGCCATAACTCATCTCCTTGATGAGATCGGAGTTGAACCCTACAGTTACATATTTCATGTTTTGTGTTGGTGTAAGGTTAACCATATCTAGAGAAATTGCGAGAACATTTATGAGTATGTTGAAACATGTTTGAACTGGAGCTTGTGGTATTTGCTAAGTGAGTGGAAATATTTAAATCTAGCCATTATGGTGAAGCACATGGATCGACTATTCTAGTAGCGCTACTGGTTGGGATTTGATAAAGAAAGAGAAGGTATATTTTATTGGCTTTCATCTGAGACTAAAAAGAATGGTATATTTTATTGGCTTTCATCTGAGATTGAATGGGAGTGGGATAAAGGTGGATTGTGTTTCTTTTGTTCTCCATTGTCGCTAGTTAATAAACCCGCCCGCGCTTTGCGCGGGGAAACATCTACTCTAGGTAAAAGATAATAATATTAAAATACAAAAATCAATTATATATTATAAGTCATACAGTTTTATATTGCAATTCCAAGCAAATAATAAATATATATAAAGTGAGTGAAGTTGTCAAAAAGGGCCAACCTAGCCCCACCTGGTCCAAGCCTCGTGGGCCAGAAATTTGATCTAGGGAAGGCCAGCCCTTCATTTGGAAGGGCCTGAAAATGTCCAACCCAACCTAACCCTAGAAGGGCCGCGGGCTAGCCCTTCTTTTTTTATTTTTTTCTTTTTCAAATCAAATATGACAAATAATGGTGTTGTTTCAACAACACTAGCAAAAACTCTAGTGTGATTAGCATGTATCAAGGATACTAGATATATGTATCATTGTATCTGGTGTGATGCATCCCAAATGCGCGAGTCAGATAGAAGGAAGGCAAGGGCGCGATATTTCTCTATGTATTCTAGATACATATGAATGCACAGTGAAAGTGTATCTAGAACAAATTAACCTAATTTTGAGTCTATGTATCCCAATAAGATTCGTAATATTACAATATAGCGTGCCTTTTAAGTAATTAGCTATCTATGGTAGTTACCTTTAAATAAAATATTTTTGGCCATGGGCCGACCCCGGCCCGGCCCCAATCAAGCCTCAAGGGTCAAGGGCTTATATTGGCCGAGCTTATAAGCCCTAGTTTTAAATGGGCTAAAAATATCATATCCCAAACCTACCCAATAACGGGTTGGGTTGGGCCGGCGCCATGGGTTAAGTCAATTTTGACGGCTCTTATAAACTAAAATTATATATAAATTGTCTTTGGAAAAAATAAATAGCAGATGAATTTATATAAATAAAGCATGACTTCCTTTTGTAGTTTTATAAGACTATATTCTAATCAACATTTTCAACTTGATAACAAATTATATATCACAAACTCTTGCCTTCCTATCCTAGTTAAATGTTGTTCATAAACACAATATTCATTACTGTAAAATTAAGGGTCAAAAACACACTTATAGTTCAGGAAAAGGTAAAAATTGGTAGTTGCATTGTATTTTGATAAATAGTTAGCAATAGTTTAGGTAGGAAACTCATACACTTGGTAGTTTAGGTATGAAATTCGAAAATCAGGGATACTTGAGGTGTATCTTTTACCATCAACTCTATTGTGAAATATAATGTTTATTAGTATAATAGTAAGTAAAACCATTATTGATCATAATTAGAAACTTCTGCTGTTGTGATTTCGATCTTGTTCACAAGTATCTAGTAATTTACTAACCTTTTCCGGGAAAAATCACCCATGTATACTTTCCACGGTGGCATGACCATTAAAGCCTGAAGTAATGATATAGAAATAAGCATAAATTAACAATACATACCAGGTGAATAAATAAACACCATAAATTTCTAATTAGCTCCCTTCGGGATTGGTTTATGAGATACGAGAGAATTTTGGAATAATGGAGTAAGAAAGATCTCTCATTCACGGCAAATTCCACAATAAATCCTCAACTTCTGTACAATATTTTGCAGCTTTACTTCAGCATCACGGCCACAAAGACTCATCTATAATTAATTAATATATACTCCCTCCGTTTCAAAAAGGATGACCTAGTTTGACTTGGAACGGAGTTTAAGAAAAGATAGAAACTTTTTAATCTTGTGGTTCTAAATTAAAGTTATGTCAAATGTACCAAAATGCCCTTTAATCTTGTGGTCTTAAACATGCCATGTGGAAAGTTAAAGTTAAAGTGTTGCAAAAAAAGGAAAGGGGTCATACTTTTTTGAAACAGACTAAAAAGGAAATAGGGACATTCTTTTTGAAACGGAGAGAGTATTACTCAAATTTTATCCCTTAAATTAGCTAATATTTCCAGAGAATCTATTGTTTCTCTCAATCCTTAATGATTCCCTTTTTCCCTCTTTCATTCTGTTACTTCCTCCATGATTTTCTCTCTCCCACTTTACTTGGACCATTCCAAAAATCAGAAACTTTACTCCCTCTTGTGCTTACAAATGTCATATAATTTTCTTCTCATAATTCTCTGAAAATTTTTCAAAAATGTTTTTGTTTGTTTCAGTATATTCCATCATTCATGGTATAAATTGAAAAAATAAAAAGAAGTAAATCCCCGAAGCGCGCGCACACAAAAAAAATATAAATGAATAAGTGACACAATAAATAAATAAGTAAAGTATTTCAAATGAAATTTATTTTTACTCATAAGATTTGATTTTCTAGTAAAATTTATGTCCAATTACAGTTTCAACCTTATATGTTAATAAATCCCAAAGCATGAGCATCAAATATCATCATTAATGGACAGTACTTTATTGTCCCATAACTAGAAATCTGTAATCTCCACAGAGATACATAAAATACCAACTAAGCAAATCTCAAAAGCAAGGAAAAGGATATTTACCTTGCCACCTATTTCGAGGAGAGGAGGAAGAGGAGATTCGCCTGCCAGGAGGAGGGAGAGAATGGAGCCCTACCCAAGAGGATTAAAAGAAGCAGCGGCTGTTTTATCAGGGGAAAGAGTTGTCTGTTGAATATCCAATTTTCTGTAATGGAACATTTTCTTTAATACTTTTACTGGAAAAAAGGCATAGAATTGACTCCCCAAAAATGTGTATTATATAGGGATGAGTCAACACCTCTATTTGAGAGCGAACAGGAAGTTATGAGTCAAGCAAGTTAGCAGTAACTAAACTACGTAGCCATATGTTTTCAAAAATATATCACTCCCCCACCCCAATTATTATTCTCATTGCAACATCTAACTATCGTGCCACACCTTGAGAAACGGGATAAATCACTCACCTCATCAATAGGTTGACTTTTGCGGCTACAATGCTTGAAGAAGTTTCTCTTGATCAGAGTCCAAAAGGAATGATGCGAAACTGTAATGCAGACATGAAAGGAATTAAATTGCATAAGAAGAAATAGATTGCAAACCCAATGAAGAAGAGATGATACATTGAGGTCTACGTATCGTCTGTGTGTGTGATGAAGGCAGAGAGACATAAAACATGTTCCTTTCGCACTTGCGCCCAGAAAAGTCAAAAACTGCAACAAAGGAAACCCTAAGCAGCAACTGATTTTCTATCCATCAAATTACTCAATTCAAAGTTACAATGCAAATGCTGATACATACAAAAATAAAGCACCCATCGTTGACACCCAAAAACATAATTTTAAAATGAAGGGGAAAAAGTTACTTAAAAGCATAGATCATACATTGGAGAAGATGTCTGATCTGTGACAAATAAATCAATAGAGAAAGAGGTTGAATATCCATATTTTTTGTTTTTCCAGGGTTTAAAACCTGCAAATCTAAATTGCGACAGAAATTCAAAATACTGGATACAGAGATACCCAAAATACTAATAAAACAAATCTCAAAAGAAAGAAAGTGAATATTTACCTTGGCGAGTACCTATGTCGAGGGGAGGAAGAAGAGGAGATTGGTGTGGGTGAAGGAGGAAGAGGATGAGCCCTAATTAAGAGATTGTAAGAAACGGCGTTTGTTTTATCAAAAAAGGAGGTGATTGTTTTGAATCTAAGCTGCTTGGACTTGGGTGCGGGTGTCCGATACGGGTGCGGATTTAAAGGTCGGATCCTTCATAATCTAAATTTTAAGATTTGGGGATATAGATCCATGTATGAATACAGGGGTGGGTATTTGCCTAAAAATAATTAAAGCAATTAAAAATAGAGATATAATACCTAAATTATGAGTTATTATGTGGAGAATCCTGAAAGGAGATAAAAGGAAACAGTGTGACATATAAATTTTACATAAAATGTATTCCATTTCCTTCCATTTCACCTTAGCTTTTGTATTGATTACAAAATTCATCAAAATTGGCCAGATTTCCCCCACCGAAGTACCCAAAATCTGTTGACCAAATTGGACACGGATCTCACACCCACACCCTTGTCGTGTTGACACGGGTGTGGCACCAAAAGTGAAGAGTCCGAGTAACTTAGGTTTGAATATACCCAATTATCTACAATGGAACACTTCTTGAATTATTTCAAAAAGGAAAAAGGCTTAAAAAAGATAAATAGGAATGCTCGTCATATAGGATGTCACGTCACCTGGCTGGTGATTCTCTTATATATGTGCATATTAAGCACGACTATCTCTCTTCTCTTGCTCCATATATAATATAAAGGTAGCAGCTGAAGACATTTTAAAAACTTCAGCATAGGCTCTTTTCCCTCTTGCATGCTTGATTGTCCATAGCACTTCACCTTGTCAGTTCACTGCTTGTGCCTTGCCATTAGGCAGCCATTACATAGCGAAAGAAGAGATGAGAGATGCTTTCATTCTACATTACACAAAGAATGTGTATTATTTGTTCTTGCCTTTTCTTTTCTAGTTAAGGAAGTTTGTAAAATAACGTTGATTGTGGAATTAGGTTGTTACTAATGTTACCAACAATAAGGAAGAGCTTGCGGTTTTAAGTCTTGGAACTGAATCACAAATGGCGGAGCCCATGGTAGAAAATGTTGCGTGTCTTGTCCCTAACATTAAAAGGCAGCCACATGTTGAAAGTTCAAGTGACAACAAGGTTATTTGCTCTTCAGAACTTGAGGTTAAATTGGAAGCCGAGGTCCATGCTGATCCTGCAGCCCTTGAAAATCAACGTTTACTTCCAGGCAAGGGTAAGTTGGATATAACAAAATCACTGGCAAAACCTGCAGGGACATCTTCAGGATGCTTGTCTGAAAAAACTGTAGTAAATATTACCACTATAGTCAGTTCAGAAAATAGTGACTGTAAATTAGAGGAAGGCAGTAGAAAGGCAATGATTGGTAATAATACAACTAATACTGATGAATCACCCAGTGCACTCTGTCAATCTAATCAAGAACCTAAGATCTCTGAAGTTACAGTAGGAGCAAGAAAGAGTTCAGGACACAAAGAAAGTTCAAAACCTCCTGAAGAGGCACCTAAGTCAAGCTTAGCAGTCGCGACTTTGTTATCAGATCCAAATCACCGTAAAGTAGTTCTATCCGTGGGAAAATCATCTTCAGGTACAACAAAGTCTTCTGCTCCTGAGAGTCGAATATTCTCGAAAGCTCATAATCATGATTCTAATGGTAAACTGAGGGGAATTTCTGGGAGCAATCTGAGTAATAAAAGAGAGAGTTCGTCAATGGATGCTGGTAGGGATGAAGAGAGGCGTGAAAGACCAAAGAAAATGTTGAAAGAGCTCCCAAAGTCATCAGTTGGTTCAGCATCGAAGATATTGCAGTCGACCAAGCTCTCTCATGCTCCAGTGAAGAAAACAGTATCAGAAGCCAAGGATTCAGTCCCCAATTCTTCTGCTAAAACATCAACTGTGCGTAGTAACCCTGCTAGTGCACGCTCTGCAGAGTCTTCTAGCTCACTGCAAAGTGAGAGTGCGGCACACATTCAGAATAAAGCTGCAGGTACACATTTGACACAAAAATGCGAGAAGACAAACCAGCCAAGTTGCCAGCCATCTTCTAAACTGAATGCACACCTGATGCATCCTCCGTCTTCATCATCTCCTGCAGCACTAAGTGATGAAGAGGTAGAAGTTGAATTAATGAATGTTTAAAGTTCAATATTTCCCTCTTAGCTTACGCTTGTGCGGCTGGTCATTTTTATGTAGCTCGCTCTACTGCTTCATCAAGAACTTAATAGTTCTCCTAGAGTTCCTCGAGTGCCACGGATGCGTCATGCTGGTAGCTTACCTCAGTTAACCTCTCCAACATCTACAAGTATGCTAATGAAGCGAACATCTAGCGGTGGAGGAAAAGATCATGGGTTGGTAAGCTTTATGATATTTTTACATAATAGGCGATTATATGCCTATTTTGACTTTATTCTGACGTGTTTATATTTTGCCAGACATCTAGGAGAAAGTCAAAGGACATAGGCAAAGATGGTACAAACTGTTCTCAAGAGGTCGTTCAGGAAACTAAGAAATCTGAAAGATCAACTTCCCTTGGTTGTAGAAGAGAAGAAGATTCTATTATTAGGAGAGAAGGAGATGCTGGATCAGCAAAAAGTGTGCAGTCTCTGAAGAAGAGTCACACACTTGCGTCCAATACTTCTGCAAGTAGTAGTTTATGTTCCCCAAATGAGGTAAATGAGCAGAACCTTTCCTCAATGCACAATTCATCAAGTGCAGCTGCTGCTGCTGATGATGCAAAAGGGGTTGGCTATCCTTCACATCAGACATTACCAGGTTTTTGCCTTAACAAGAGTTATATATGTTAGATGTTCTATAAAAAAAGAATATTCCTTTTATTTTGGATCTTCTTAATGTTACGTTGCTACCTTTTTTCTGGATTTGTAGGCTTGATTGCTGAGATTATGAGCAAAGGTCAAAGAATGACTTATGAAGAACTCTGCAATGCAGTTCTTCCGGTACAGATGCTTTAATGAGATAAGATGTGTTTTCTTTCTGGTGTTAACAAAAAAATTAATTTTTCTGTTATATTCCTGATTCTTCTTTAGCACTGGCCGAATCTGAGGAAGCACAATGGAGAACGTTATGCATATGCAAGCCATTCTCAGGCTGTCCTTGATTGCTTGCGGAACCGAAGTGAATGGTCTCGCCTGGTTGATCGGGGTCCCAAGGTTATCTTTAAGAATTAGGCACTGGTTGGAGTCTGAAAAGTGTCTAACGAGTCTCAATTACTTACTTTTGTTTTTTAAGCATTTATTTAAGCTTCATATTCAGTAAGCTAAAGCCTAATCGAGGGTGAGGAAGGTGCTATCTGAATTCTTTGTGCCCATTCAGCTCTTCAAGATCATAACGATAGTTCACTTTATGCTAGATGTCAGTGTAAACCACCCTCCGGGCTTGGGATCAGCTAAATTGCATAAGATCATGTGAAATTGAGGACTGCATTTACATTTCCTATATCATAATTATATGTTACAAATAACATTTGAGACCAATTATGATCCGTCTTCGTGTTAAGCCTCTTTATCTCAAAAAAATATGTTCCGCAACCATAGATAATTTCTCCCAATATTACTCATTAAAAGAAGAGTTTCTACTGGTATGCAGCCCAAGTGGGGAACTGGGAATGTCTGGTTCCCTGGGACTGAAGGAATAGGCAACTGTCCAAGTTTCCTTTTTTATCTTTGACAAATTCTTGCAGTAAATCTGGATAGCTATTGCAATTGAAGAAACTTTTGGCATCAATGGTTAAGCTGATGATTTTTTTAAAAAAATTTATTACTGTGGCCATATTAACTTTGAGGGAGGCAAGGTTTAATGTTAGGCAGTGTTTCTTTGTTCTAGAGTGAGGTCATTGCGAAGGATACTTCAAAAAATATTGTGAAAATAGCTAGTTTGGAAGGGCTCCGGCTGATTTATGCTTCGCCTCGATTTCTTTCCAAAATAGTGAAGATTTATGATCTCCTTGTTACCTTGCCTTCCCTGCCTGACTACCCAACTAAGGAAGAAAAAACACCCATGAAGCTTACATTACAGCAGGAAAGGAACTATGTTGATTATTGCTCGTTAATGAGTGATGTGTATATTCAATTCACCATGTGGATTCAATATTTGGCTTATATCCTTTTAATTTATTTTTCTTTATCAGACGAGTACAAGTAGGAAGAGACGCAAGCTTGATGTTGATTCCCAATTTACTGAATCTGAGGATAATGAAGATTGCATGGATAGAGCTGCAAAAGATGTCAGGAACGAGACTTTTGAATCAAAACAGGAAGAGTTTCCCAAAGGCAAGAGGAAGGCAAGAAAGCGCAGGCGATTGGCTCTTCAAGGAAGAGGCATAAAGGATGTGAGGAGGCGGCATAGGGCTGAGGTTTTCAGTGATGAGGAGATTGGCTCATCCTCGGAATCTGGCAGAGACAGCATGTTCAGCGAAGATGAGGTACAAGGTGGTGAAACTTCTCCTGCTGGAAATGAGGCCTCTGCTAGCTCTGATGAGAGAGCTACCATGTCATGATTTGTGTTAGGTGTTTTTTTGTTGGTTGGGGTGTTTAATACTTGACATCTATCATTAGAAAACTGATTCGCAGATCTTGTCCAGTGGTGCCTCTGCAGATTCTTGCATACATGAGGTTATGGCACTAGAGTGTCATTGTTTATAGGATGTGTCATTGACTGGTAGCTTTGGCAATGTCATGTGTCGATCCTATTGGCATATTTATATATATGTGTCCTTGCATATCAACTGCTTGTTGCTACTGAATGATTTTGTTAATGGGATTCATGACTGAATTGTATCCTGTTCGGAATCTGTAAGCTGCTGTAACTAGTTTAGATGCACAACTGCAGATCACCTATATCGGTTGGACTTTTGTTTTCATGGTATTGAGCCTGGTTGGTACATTTGTAAGCCCCCCTCTGGAAGAATTAATATCTAGAGCACAGAAGTATACAGTATAACATCAAAGACTCTTTTCAGTTGGCCTGTTTCTTTGATTTATTATAACTTGACTAGAAAAGTGGGTTATTTAAAGTAAAATTCTGAATGATTTTGTGTTCCAAGTGCACATTTGTGTTATGCTTTTATAGAGATTCTTTGAGTGCTTTCTTCATTAGTGTATGGGTTTAGGAAGAGTGAACAGCTTACTTACGCAAAGTGCTCTCTATTTGATGCTATTCGGTTGTCATTTCGATATGAGTAGGTTCTTGTAACTTTAGTTTTTTGTGTTAGTCTGCTTTATATTCTCGAAAAACCTTACATGCACAAAAACGTTTTTAACCTCCCAAAGTAATTAAAACATGCACAAACACATCCGTTAGCAGAAGCTGAATTTTAACCACCATCTTTCAATTGTTTCTTTTTTTTTTACATAAAAGTACCCCAAAAAATCAAGAGAGGCTGAATAATTACCACTGGGTTATTCGTGATTCGGTCTACTCGATTTTTTAAGTTTCTAAAACCAAACCAACAAAAAAGATAATTGTCGGTTTGGTTATTGTCTATTTTTTTGATTTGATAGTAATAAAATTTTTGAGGACATACGTATCTCGATAAAGACAAACAATTAGTTTATGAACAATCTATAGAAATAGGTTCAATCAAACAGTTAAACAATACTAGAGTTATTATTACACGAACAAAGTGATTCAAAAAAAAAGGTGCAACTATCTTATGTGAGGTAGGACAGGTAAAGACACGTGACTATCTTATGCGAGATAGGATATGTAAAAACTAAAGTAATGAATTTGATGGACTTAGACTTAGGATTGTAATAGTTGGGCTGAAATTTAAGTATAGGGCTTGAGAAAAAGTGTAAAGTTAGACTTAAAGTTAAATAAAAATTTAACAAAATATTTATATTTTATTTATGAATAATATATAATTAATTATAAAATTTATATATCTAATTTATTAGTTCGATTTGATTATGCGATTTTTATTTTAGTAAAATCAAATACTTTTAAATTTTCAAAATTTAAAATCAAACCTAACCAAACTAAATATCAGTTTTTTGAATTAGTTTTGTTTGAATTGAGATTCAATTTGATTCTTTAACCATAAGCATAGACAATGCTAATTACCATAAATCTTGTAAACTATTATAGGATTTGTAATTTAGAAAACCTTTTACACCTTTTTCTTTTCTAATATATATACTTGATACATACAGTAAATTTAACCAAAAAATGAAAAAGGAGGAGAGAATACAAAACTGGAAACATAAATAAAAAATAGTATTTTATATTCAACCAGAAAGTAGAGGGTCTCGTGATTGGGCATATCATATATAAAAGGTTGGTGGATGAAAATGGAAAACTCAAACCTCACAACTCAAAAGAGAGAGACGCTTCGTGTATTTGTGCAGATCAAAACTCGAATCGGGGAATTTGGGTTTCTCCTGTAATCTAGGGTTCATAACTCCCCCTTTTTTCTATCGCTTTCGGATCTACTAGGGTTCGTCTATTCCTTTTCTCATATTCCTGTTTCTTTTCTTTTTTGTAAATTCAATTTTGAACTGGAATCTCTCTTCTTATTGTTTTTTATTATCATTATTACTAGGTGTTGTGTGGATCATGACGATTCCGGATTCGACCTACATGATGGAAAACGGATCTATTGAATTGCCGTGCACCTCTGAAGAAGAGGCAAGGATCATTCAAGAGCTTATGAGCAAAGCTGAGTCCAATTTGAAACAAGGCAATCTTTACTATGTTATTTCTAACAGGTCTGCTTTTTATTTTGATGTTCCATTCTAGCAAGCATTGCACCGCACCATTTTGTGTTTCTTTCTTTCTTTCCTGTTTTTATTTTTGATTACCTACAAATTCCCATAGGCGCTCTTCTCTTGCCATTAGACCAATGCCTTGGGGACAAATTTCTTTTGCTGCTCACTCACATCTATCAGCTAAATAATTATGGCTTCTGCCACCATGTTATGTTTGTAGTAAATGAGTTAATGTGGTAGTTTTCGATAACTTATCACTACAAGGTATTTTCTTTTTATCAGGTAAAATATATCATTAATACTAACAAGGTATTAGAATATTGATTTAAAGAGCTTAACCTGATATGAACTGTTCCGGAAGTAATTGGGTTATGATATGACTCATTCTAGTCCATGAATTTTAGTTTTGAAACATTAAAAATTTGCTCAAGTTTCCAAGCAGCATATTTTTTTTTGAAACTGGTAACTTTAGTCTGTATATTCACAGGTATACTACAACAAAAGTGTAGTTCCCCTTCAAAAGTGTTACAACTTACAGAATAAAATAGTCTTAGTCTAAACTGTTACCTATAACTAGCACGTCAAAGATATCTTCTGTCCTAGTTAATATATCTTGTTCACACCAAAAATAGAAAAGAGCTCAGCAGTCCATATTGATCTTCTGTAAGCTATTCTGCCAATTTTCAAAACTCCTGCTGTTTCTCTCTTTCCAGATTGTCCACCAAATACATGCCGAGACAAGTTTCCATCTCTTCTCCTTGTCAGAAGCATTGCCATCTCTATTCCAGCTGCTCAAGATTCTTTTAATGCTCCCTGGTTTCACCCATCTTATCCCCTTTAGACAGATGAACATTCTCCATAATTGTTCTGTCCATGTACAATGCAAAAAAAGATGGTTAATTGTCTCAGCATGTTCTCCACATAATTACATCTCGAAGCCAACTAATAGCCTCTTTTCTTTAGATTTTCATGAGTCAAAACTGCTTCTTTTGTTAATAGCCACATGAAGCAATTTACTCTGTAGGGTACTTTTGGTTTCCAGATGATCTTCCATGGCCATTCCATCTCCTGTCCAGCATTCTTGTTGAGTTCCTTGTACACTGTATTTACTGATTGACCTTTGGTACATTCTGCCAAACTAATAAGTCCTTCTTTCCACTGAGGTTGCTGAAAGAGCCTACTGAATCTTGAAATTCTGCCACTTTGTCAATCTCCCAATCCTAAGGTTCCTCCTTAAGAACAAAGGCCATCCTTGTCCGGTCCACATTGTATCCACAGTGGCCTGTTGATGTTGGCATAAAGTGAATAATTCAGGATGTAACTGTTTCATAGGGACAGACCCATTCCATTTATCCTCCCAGAAGGATGTCTTTGACCCATCTCCCACTTCTATCTTGGTTCTGTGATATAGCACTGGCCATAGATTTGTGTAGTGCATTTATATGGAGTACTTATCATTTTAATTATCCACTTATCTTCCATGCCATATTTTGCTATGATGACCTCTTTCCAGAGCATGTTATCTCATTTGCAAACTTCCACAACCACTTCATCATTAGGCTCTGGTTTTGTTCCTAAGATTCTTATGCCTAGGCATCTTGTGTTTTTACTCACCATCAGTTCTTTCCATTTAACAAGATGAAACTTCTTCTTATCTTCACTGCCTTGCCATAAGAAATTTCTTCCAAGTGCATCAATGCTATTAGATACACTAACAGGCATAGGGAAGACTGACATCATATAATATGGTAATGTATCCATCACACTGTTAATTAAAGTCAATCTTCCTCCCAAGGACAAGTACTGACTCTTCCAGCTGGTGAGTCTCTTTTCATATTTCTCCAGTATCCGTTTCCATGTGCCTTTGGACTTGCTTTTAGCTCCCAAAGGCATACCTAGGTAAGTAGTTGGAAGCTCCCCAATCTTGCCTCCTAGTGTTCTGGTCAAAACTTCTGTATTCAGCACACTATTGATAGGATAGATGATAAGTGCTGTTTTCTCACCTATATTATATGTAAGAAAAGGAAGCTACTTGAGAAAGACTCTCTTTGTTCTTCCTCTAGGCAGAATCTACAACATGATTAAGCACTAAGCATATAGAGTTGATAGTTATGTACCAAGTAAAATCATCAATGTGCACCTGAATGGGCTGTACTGGTAGAGAAAGTTTGAGAGCTGAAGTACTACATTGACTATGATTCATTGGATCTGTGAAACATTACCTTAATATTTGTAGAGACCAGGACTGTAATCTTACTAGAGGCAAATAATGCTAGGTGGTTTCTTCTTATCTAAGTCATATGACGCTTCAGCTATTCAGATCCTCCCCTTTGTTGCGGTGGCCATTTTGCAATTTCATTTTACCTTAAAGATTGGTGCTCCATAATATGGTTACAGATGGACACTTCAACCAGTTCCAGATAAGAAATTGATTTGTTGACTACTCTGCTGACTTAGTAGCTGTTTGATTATTTCTTCTTTTTTCTGGTCTGACCTTATGGTATTTAGGTAGTTAAGTGTTTTTCCAATTGCTAAAAAAATAAAAATAAATTAGAACATGTCATAAAGGAATAAACTTGAAAATTCATGCTCTAATTTTGTCTGTATGTTTAGGTGGTTCACGGATTGGCAGAGGTACATTAGGAAGCCTCTTGGTGCTTATCCATTTAACGAGCATGCTACCGAATCTCTGCCTTCTCTTTTACCAAATTCAGCTAATAGACCTGGACCAATTGATAATGGCGATATAATAATTAGAGAAGCTGACAGTGGAGATGATGATCCACAGCTTCTCAGAACTTTGGAAGAAGGGCGTGATTATGTGTTGGTCCCACAAGAAGTATGGGAGAAGCTCTCTGAGTGGTAAGGCTTTCTTGCTTATTTCTCATTCATCTTTCTTTATCAGACAGTGCAGTGGAACTTAACTTGGCAACACCGCTTATGGTGTCTGAGATATACTCCCATTGTTTGTTCATGAGTAGAAGATACTCGATGTTTTGTAGGCATTTTTTGTCGAACAACAGCTATGCGAAATTCCCTATGGTTTTCTTTTGTGAACTTCACTGTTCAGACAGAGTTGTCTGTGGATGGTTATGGTCGACTCTCGTGATTAGAAGTACTATGCTGTTACTTAATGCCCCCTTTGTTTCAATTAAAGTATATTACTTTTCTTTTTTTGTCCGGTTTCAAAATGAATCTCTCTTTCTACGTTTGGTCTTCAATTCCAACATTCTACATGATTAAGTAAAAGGTCTCTCTTTTTTGACCATAAGATTCGTAGGCTATTTTGGTCATTATACACTACATGATTAAAAAATCTCCTTTTCTTAAATTCCATGCCTAGTCAAACTTAGACTCTTAAACTAAAATGGAGTGAGTATTTTTTTTCATTATCAGTGGAAGGGGAGCTGGATTGGAGCAGTAGCTCCCCTTCTTTCTATGTTAGTTAGGGTCTCAAAAAACCCTTTAAGAGCTGATTGTCAAAAACATTTACTCTTCCCTGGGATTCACATGCTATTCTTTTCCCAGGTACTAGCGTACATGTTAGTGATCTGCTAAAATTGTGAGGGATTTACCAGGGTTTTTCACATGCTTTCCATTTCTAATTTTTTTTGGTCTTGCGGTAAACACGCATTGCCTTTAGGTATAAAGGAGGACCAGCATTACCTCGGAAAATGATATCTGTGGGAGATGCCAAGCAACTTAGTGTGGAGGTGTTCCCGTTGTGTCTCAATTTATTTGATACTAGAGATAAAAGCCACAAGGCTTTACGGTTAAGTAAAAAGGTATTTATGGTCTTGTCTCTCTATTTGGTCTCACTAATTTATATAAGAAGATACAGAGTCATTTTTTGCCCCTTCAAAACAAAAGATCACTTATTATCAGGGACTCAAGGTGCACTCTTGTTGCATCATCTTTCTCTCATCTCTAATTATAAATAGTGTACACCTGCTTCTCCATTCATTTGGCCATCTATTGGCTGTTTAAGAATGACATTGGTAAATGCACAATCTGATGATTGCTTTTGCTGTAACAATCTCAGTCATCTTGTTATTATCAATTCGAAAACATGTTTTCTTAGGGATGGTGGGGTGGGGCATAGAAAATGATGTCTGATGTTCTACTGGAGCAATACATGAACTTGCTATTTGAATCATGGTGGTCTTCTTATGTAATTCTGCACCCTTTATAACTTAATAAATGGGTGGAACTGTTAGCTATGTGGAGGTAGATCAATGTGACCGTACTAGCTGTATCATCTGATCGCTTTTTTGGTGTTTTGTTCTGTTGTTTAAATATGTTCTCTTTTCCCAGTTATTTAGCAACTTTAAAATGGTGTGATATGTTTCAGGCATCTTTACATGAACTCTATACCATAGTGTGTAGACTCAAAGAAATTGCGCCAGAAAAGGTTTGTTTCTTTTTAAAATTAGGACATTATCTAGTTTTATTTCATGTCATCAAGCAAAGTTTTCTTAAAATGAGACTAAATCTATACCCTTCTTATCACTTCTTCGATTGTACAGGCACACATCTGGGATTATTTTGAAAAAACGAAGCATACAAAGTTAGTTGCTTCAAACCAAACACTGGAGGACTCCAACCTGCAGATGGATCAAGATGTGAGTTTTTCATACAATATGTCCTCTCTACATTACTAGTGTCGTATGAAAAATGAGAAATACCAGCTGATAGTGATATGCATTAGTAAGAGGGGCCCTTTGGTTTACCACATCAACTAAAATAATCTGAGCATAAAATCTCGCATAAGTAGTACAATGCTTGGTTTGTGGAACAAGAAAAAATAATCGCAGAATAAGTGAACACATGCTTTCTAGTAAATCTTTACTGATGGAATGATCTCCTGCCAGATTCTCCTGGAGGTGCAACCTGAAGGGTCACTGCCTTCTGGTTTTGGCTTCGATTCAACAGGAAACGACTTGGCATTGGTTCCAGTTGAACCTCTGAGATCATCTGTCACAATTGCTGGTGGTCCAACATTGTCCAATGGTTTCTCTACTGGATATAGCTCCAATGCATATCAAGGGAGTTCTTTGAACTCTAGTTATGGCGATATGGAGGATGGATATGATAGTCTGAGGCCTGCAAGTAAAGGCGAAAGGGGAGGGTTGGCAGGATTATCCAATCTGGGAAACACATGCTTCATGAATAGTGCACTTCAGTGTCTGGTTCATACACCTCCGCTCGTCGAATACTTCTTGCAAGATTACACTGATGAGATTAACAGACAGAATCCTTTGGGGATGCATGTAATGTTGCTTCTTTTGTCTATGTTGTGAACTTTTCGTATGGAAGAGATTTATATTCAAGTTTCTAATATCTGTTGTAGTTTTACAGGGTGAGCTTGCACTTGCATTTGGTGAACTATTGAGGAAACTGTGGTCCTCTGGTCGAACACCCGTGGCACCCCGTGCATTCAAGGGAAAACTTGGCCGATTTGCTCCCCAGTTTAGCGGATATAACCAGCATGACTCTCAGGTTGGTTTGGCTCGTCTTGGCTGAGATTGTCATATTTTCCACAGGGTTTGCTCAATGCTAATTTTGGTCTTTAGGAATGCTTCTGTATCATCTGATAATAAATGTACCATGTATTAGCTACTTGTAGAGCCTGTTGTTTTTGCTGCTAGAATATTGCGGGTAGTTTTTCCCACTATAGGCAGTAGGCCTTAAGTTCATATGTTTCCTTTACCTATATGTTCCGAAACACATTTCTCTTGAAATGCTGCTAGATTTTCAGTAAGTGATATGCTTCTATTTATAGGAACTACTCGCCTTCCTCTTGGATGGATTACATGAAGATTTAAATCGCGTCAAGCAAAAGCCGTATTTTGAGACAAAGGACTCAGACGGTCGTCCAGATGAAGAAGTTGCTAACGAGCTTTGGAGATACCACAGAGCCAGAAATGACTCTGTTATAGTTGATATTTGCCAGGTTCTTAGCTTTTTGTCATTTTCTTTCTATATCGACTGGGACTGTCTTGATTGACCTTTATGCAAGTGGTTTTATATTTTTAGTCCTGGGAATTGTTATTATCTTTTTCTTTTTCTCTTCCCTATGTCAGCTTGAGTTCGACACTTACTGGAGGCTGATAGTCACTTTTTTTTTCTTTCTGGTGACAAAGGCTATTTCACTTCCAGTAATGTTTGGATAGAACTTTGTTGGGATATAACACATCTGAAATTGATGTTTGTTTTCTTGTTAGTGCATATGGCCATCAAGTTCACTCATACTGAAGCTATTTATTTCAGGGCCAATATAAGTCTACGCTGGTTTGCCCTGACTGCAAAAAAATCTCTATTACGTTTGATCCCTTCATGTATTTGTCTCTACCACTTCCTTCAACCGTCACAAAGACAATGACAGTAACAGTGTTTTATAGTGATGGCAGTGGCCTTCCAATGCCATATACTGTTACCGTCTTAAAACATGGTTATATTAAAGATCTTGCACAGGCTTTAGAAAATGCATGCTGCTTAAGGATTGATGAATACCTGCTACTTGCAGAGGTAATGTTTTTTTTGCTATTTGTTCACATTATGTATGGGTACCGGACATGTGCATGCCTATGCAAATGTTTGTACCAAAATTGTGTACACATGTAAATATTTTGTGTTGGTTTGTTCGAACTGTGCTACTGTTTGTTACATAATATGTCTCCTGAACAGGTCTATGATCATCGGGTATTTCGATACTTTGAGAACCCTACAGAGATTTTGAATTCAGTTAAGGATGATGAACATATTGTTGCGTACAGGCTCCCGAAAAGGGGGGCACAACTGACAATACTGGAGATTAGTCACAGGTACCGGGAAAAGTAAGTTTAAATCCTTGGATTATATTGGTACTTAATTTTTTTTAAAAAAATTCTCGGATCTTGTGCTAATTTACAAGCTGTTAAAATTAAAAATTTTGTTATTTTTTGCCCACCAGCTGTCCCATTCGTCATGGTCCATTTTTCATGCATTTGATAATTTACTAGGTCTTCTCCTAGTATTGCTTTTTAGCAACTTGAGTGAAAATGTGGACTCATGAATTTGTGATTACTCTCAATTTGGTGTGTCAGGTGTGTTCACATTCAATAGTATAAATTCGTTATTGAGGTTAATAACTGACAAAGAATGAAGTTAATTCTGAATTTCTTAGTTGACTTTTTTACTAGTAATTATACTAATCACTCGTCAAGAAAAGTAACTATTCAAGACTGGTGTCTTGACTATACTTGTGTCTTCACCTGCCGTTAACCATCATGCATTTTCTCCAGGTGTATCATAGACAGTTCGAAGGCCAGTGAGAGGAAGTTGTTCTTGACACCCCTTGTTACTTTCTTGGAAGACCCACATAACGGAGCTGATATTGATTTTGCTGTCCATAAGGTACTTGCTCCATTAAGAAGGAAATCATTTATCTCATCAGCACCTGGTCTTAAGGATGGTTCCGACAATGGTTCTCCCTCGGAAACAATTGAAGTACCAATGAACAGCTGCACTATCCAATTTGGTTGTGAAGGTCAATCAACAGAGTGCATAGATCCAGTGTGGAATTCCAGCATGGAGCTGACATTTCATCTTTGTTTAACTGATGAACGGGGTACTAACTGCAGGCCCGTTGCAAAAGATACGGTGATAGAACCAGTTAGAATGCAAAAGGTTATATTGGATTGGACTGAGAAGGAATATGAGCTATATGATGCGAGCTACCTCAAAGACCTTCCAGAGGTTCACAAAAGTGGACTTACAGTGAAGAAAACCAAGCAAGAAGCTATATCCTTATTTTCGTGTTTGGAGGCCTTCCTAAAGGAGGAACCTTTAGGACCAGATGATATGTGGTATGTCATGAGATGTTTTCTTTTAAGTTTTGTCCACTTGATGTGGATTTTAAGTGTATGTTTATGATTTTAATTCAGGTACTGTCCTCGCTGCAAGGAGCATAGACAAGCCTCCAAGAAGTTAGATCTATGGAGATTATCGGACATACTTGTTTTCCACTTAAAGCGGTTCTCTTATAGCCGATGGCTGAAGAACAAGCTTGATACGTTTGTGAATTTTCCCATACATAATCTGGATTTAAGCAAGTATGTGAAAAGTACGGATTTATCTGAGAGCTCCCATGTGTATGAGCTATATGCAATAAGCAACCATTATGGTGGACTAGGTGGTGGGCATTACACAGCTTACTGCAAGGTACTTTTTATTTTGTCTTGTTCTTTTGTTGAATATTGTAATTGCTAACTAGAATATATTCTTCTTGAGATAGCAAGAAATCAGGAGCTGTTAATATACTATAGTGAGAATATTGAGCTGAATCTCGGCCAAGGGGGTCGTATGGTCTTGGTTGACTGTAGGTTCATTGTATACTTGCAAACAACTGATGGGTTCTTTTAATTGTCAGTTGATTGATGACGACAGATGGTATCATTTTGATGATTCCCATGTTTCACCTGTTGCTGAATCGGATATCAAAACATCAGCTGCCTACGTGTTGTTCTATCGAAGAGTTAAAGCTCAACAAGATGGAGTTGTGGGAGGGTCCTATCAGTGCCATAGAAGCTCTTGAAGATGCTCGACTGGTATCTCTTATCCCCACTTGATAAGGTCTGAATTCTTGGCTGTCCGGCAGGGGGCTAACGTGGTTGGGGCTCATCTTATCCCTAGGTAAATTAGAAGTAGGTGCTCTATCAGTAAGAGGCGCACCAAGAGGAAAACAGAAATTGGGTGAGGCTCTAGTGTCTTTTTTTAAGAGAAATTTTGTAAGTCTTGGGTATCCGTAATAGGCATTATACTCTTGTAGAGTAGTAGTGTTCTTATCATTTTTTAGTGAAGAAGTTGTACTCAAGGACCAGGCATTTTTTTTTTTAAAAATCTAATTACATATAGCAGCATGAGAGTTTGATGAAGAAGTTTTTACCACGACATTTTCTTGTAGATGAAAACAATGGACATAATTGAATGAAAGCCATAAAGTTAGAACAAACCGATTGGAAGCTATTGTATTGTCTTATAAATCTAACTAATAATACCATAAAAAATAATCAAAGAATACAAACATTTGTATTACAAGTGGTAACCAAAGCTCACAAAGTGTGCCAGTGAAATAAAAGGGGCAAGGTAGAGAAGCTGCACGGTAGAAAGACTTGTCACCTGAGAAGGAAAGGAAGAATATTAGTATATCTAGAAATAATAAAATAACATATATAGAAAAAGAAGAAGAAGCTCACCGAATCAGAAGTAATGGCTAGATAACCGGAGGAGGAGCTTGCTGGCGGCAGTGGCACTGACGCTGATGGTGTAGATCCAGACCCACCGGAGCTGCTGCTATTCGTACTCGCTGCGTTGATTGCCGGGACTCCTAAGGGGTAAGCCTGAGATCCGTCCGGCTTGAACAGGCCATAGTTTCGCTCAGAACTAGGACCAGGCTTGAGGTTCTCATTGAACAAGGCAAATACGTATATGTTCAAATCCGAGTTAGGCCTCATGGGTGTACCTTTCTTCTGACCAATAAGCTTCATTAGATTACAGTTGTATTTCCTAGCATTCTCCGGTGTAGCTCCGGCCTCGTTGGCGTCTCCCTTTGACGGCCATCCCGTCTCCGAGATCTGCACGCAGACGTTTTTGTAGCCGATGGAAGCTAAAGCAGAGTGAACAGCATCGATCTGAGCGAAAAGCATGTTGTCGTAGTGTAGATTGGACTGTGGATCGACGATACCAGAGTTGGGCTGAAATAGCACGAAATCAAGGGAGACCTGCTTTGGATTTCCCTTGTAAGCAAAGTAAGGATAAGCATTAATAAGAAAAGGTGAGCCAGTTTTGCAATGGAAGTCCACGATCCGGGTAACACAGTTGACAAGATCCCGACGGAAAGCTCCAGCAGATGGGGGATAGGAAGTTTGTAGAATAGCAAGAGAATGTGCGGTGGTGACAGTGACTTGCTTGTCCAATTTGAGATTAACAAGAGCAGTGTGGACACTTTGCATTGCAGGGAGGAGGTTGTCGGTGAGGATGGTATCGTTAAAGGTGAGAACTTCATTACCGACAGCGATGCAGGTGATTTTAGTAGCAGGTAAGTAAGGTTGGACATTATTTTTAACCCATGATTGAGCTTTAGAAGGATCTTTCATCTTGGCAAGGTACTCATTGCCAAGACTGACGATGAACTCAACGCCGGTGTTAGCAAAGGCTTTGAGGACATGTGGGTCAGCATCATAGAGCTTGATTCTGGTAGCTCCGATGGATTTGACTAATGGTACCACGTTTTCCGGTAAGGGAAGATTGTTGGCAATTTGCCCGTAGTTGATACCTAGAGGAGCCACCATAGTTGGAGTAAAAAACAGCAGAAAAAGGAGAAGAGAAGAGGAGATGGGATTGGGATTGGATTCCATCATCAAATGACAAGGAAGGAGCTAAAGGTGAAAGAACAGAGTAAAAGCAACTAAAGTGCCGCCGAGTGGTGGTGGTTATAAGTAACGTAGCGCCTGCCTGCTTTTTTTTTTTTTTTTTTTAATCTTCTCTTTACTATAAAAATACCATCAACAATCTTAGTGCTAAAAGTAGCATTTTAAGTTTAATTGCTTTAGAGTGACGAAAGAATAATACTTACTTTAGTAAATAGAGAGCATCTTTTTACTACTATTCAATTTGGATTGTAGCATTACTACTACTAGCTGTACTAGCAATAGAGTAGTAGACAAAGAGACAGGTGCCGTTATGTAAAGGAGATGCTTTGCTTTGATTGAGCTGTAGTCCATTCAATCATGCTACCTTACTTTATGAATTAATAATGTGTCATGGGCTCAAAAATATCTTTCTTTTCTAATTTAAAAGTGCTCATTGACATACTTGGTTTCGATGTTGCATTGTTTTCACTTTGAAATTCAACAACCATCTCCTCAAAGTTAGCCAGCTTCTTTCTTTCATATGACCAACCAACTAGTTTGCTTCTTTTAAACAAAATTTATAACTTACCACACTAGCTCTGTATTCATCAAAGGAGGACGGAGCCAGAAACATTGATTCCTTGGGTAATTTTCATTATATATATGTACTGCAAATAATTATGCAAGAAAAAGTATAACAAATTCACGCATATTAGCTACTAGTATTATTTATGCTAACATTACTAAGTATTTAGTTGCAAACATTAGTAATAACTATTTTCTATTGACCGTTTCCTACAAAAAACATTAACCTACTGCTCCCCAGCAAAAACCATTCATTTTATAGATGATTGAGACCCCATAATAGGGTTCTACATAATTAATGACCTTATTGTTGAAACAAGGATAAGACCAAAGCTCATTTAGGGAGTGGCTACATTTTCCTTGGCAAGTGGAGCGATTTCTTCCCCTTCGACACCGGGTTCACTGCCAGAAGCTCCTAAGCCCAATAGCAACGTCTCCCATTTCTTGGCAGGTTCCTGCATGAACACCAGTTGGCATCCATCAGTGCTGACGAGAACAACAAACTGAAGTGCCTACACAAATTATCAAATTGACACCTACCTTCCAAGAGAGCTCCTCTGACATGCAATTTTTTATCATCTCAGCAAACGCAAGGGTGCCATAGACTGCAAGAGCTCTAGTTACTGTCGTTACTATCTTAAGCACATCATCTGGGTCAACAACATCGCACTAACCATATTCAAGAAGCAATAAGTTAATGTCAAGACGAGAATGAACCATGTACAAGTACACAATTGATGTAAAATCACATACTTCAACATTGAAGGCTCCCATATGGAATCCAGTATAGCCTTCTTTCACAGTGTCAACAAGTCCACCAGTTGAGGCACAGATTGGCACCTGACTCATGTCACGTGTGATTATGTTAAAATAAGATATTACCAGTTTTCAGAAATGAAAAGCTTGCTGCAGTAACATTTAGTTGGCATTTATCATTTAGACGAAAAACAAGGTCTTGTGATTCTTTTTTTAAAACTCAGTAAAAGGGTACAAGCTCTTATGGTTCTTACTGTTCCATATCGCATAGCATGTAACTGAATGAGACCACAAGGTTCAAATCTGCTTGGGACCAACATAAAATCAGCACCAGCAGTGATCATGTGAGCCAAAGGGACATTGAATTTTGCCACTCCTTTAGCTTTATTAGGGTACAACACTTCGAGCTGTTCAATCTCCTGCTCAAACTCCTTTTTGCCAGTTCCCTGATGCATAGGATGAGCAGCAGGTCAATTTCAGTTTCAGCACAAGTAAACTCAACAAGAAAGATAGCATGATTCCATTTGGTACTTACAAGGACTACAATTTGAACATCCAATTCGATGAACTTGTGAATTGCAGCAACAAGAATATCTGAACCTTTCTGCTCCTCAAGTCTGCCGATGAAGCCAATCAAGGGGATCTTCTTGTCAACAGGCAAGCCAACTGCTGCTTGAAGAGCCTCTTTTAGTAAAGGTTTTGCGTCCATGACCTGTATAGAGATTTTGATCAGCAAGAAACTCTTTAATTTCATAAACATACAAAATAATTTAGTATATACTGGAGTGGGGAAAAATCTTATCTTACAGTGGTTATATCGTATTTGACATCTGTGTATTTGTCAGTCGCTGGGTTCCACTCTTGTGTATCCATGCCATTCACAATCCCAGTTATGCAAGTCTTACGAAGGACACTGTCCAATTCAACACCCTTGTCAACAGCAGAGACAAGTTCTTGGGCATAGTATGGGCTTACTGTAACCACCCTATGTGATTCTAATATCCCAGCTTTCATCCAGTTGATTTTCCTACCCTTAACAGGTTTCTCATATCTGCAAAATTTTAAAAACTGAATTTACTAGCATCAAAAGTTGGTGGTCTGATTTCAAGCATTAAATACATACCCATCAATGAAATCAAAAGAACCCCTGAATTCATCAGGAAGATTGAGAAGAGGGAAGTCAGAGAAAGAAAATCGGCCTTGGTAGGCAATGTTATGGATGCAGAAAGCGACCTGGAGGCAATGTGAAATTTATCATATATTAATACAACCTTACTGATATGAAGGGTAAAGTGCAATCAAGTGTATACAAATAAATTTTACCTTGGCATTCAAATAGATTCCTCTGGACTGGTACATTGACTTTAAGTAGCAGGGAATTAGAGCTGTGTGCCAATCATTGGCAATGAAGAGAACATCCTCTCCTGCAGGAACAGGCGATGATTACCTACAATGATATACTATGGTTGCTAGTGAAACTAGGATGTGTTACCATATGGTCCTGAGAAGTAGTTGCTACTGTTCAAATTCAAAACTCTAGGTGCCTCTAGGGCTGCCTGAGAAAATAAGGTTAAGAAAACGATTAAAGACAAAAAGTAAAATGCCACATAAAATTCCAAGACAACAGTATAACAAGTAACTTACTTGACACAACAAGCTGAACCTAAGTTCATTGTCCAGATAATCCAGTCCAGCTTTGGGGCCGTAGATTTTTGAACCAGTTTTGCCCCAAACCTTAAAAGCACCAGTAGAGTTAAAAGATGTTCAAAATGTATTCATAATCATAATATGCTTGCTTACTTTCTCCAAGAACATTGGGTGGTCAACAAAAACACGATCAACCCCACGTTTATAGCAGTGAAAGAAGCGAACAATTTCAATGCTGTCTCCAACTTTGACCTGCAGATAAACATTCTTGAATATATTGTTGTATGTATGAAAAGTATTTATATAGGAAGGAGTACCTCAAGGGCAACGCTAGTATCCCAAGCATCTTTGTATTGGTCATAACGGGGGGATATTGTCATTACCCGATGTCCGCGGGCCTAAATGATAATCAAGCTGTAATTGGTGCCGTAGAAACAAAAGAATGAATCATGAGTAGGTAAGACTTACTGCAAGGGCTGGTGGTAGTCCACCAAGAACATCACCTAGTCCACCAGTTTTGCTCCAGGGACCAACCTCAGTACCCACAAAGATCAAGTTCATTCCCTTTCCACAAACAATGGTAGCTGACTTGGTGGATCTCATCATGGGTGTTACCTTAGTATTAGTTCTTGATTGGAGCCCATCAAGCTTGTTAACAGCCCTTAACCCATTGTGTGTCAGAGTATGGTTCCTGAGTCCTATCTGTGACAAGGTTGATTTGGTGTCTAGTGAAGTTTGGACATTTGAGCTTCTTGACACAAAGTGTGAAGCTGTGATGCTTGCCATGTGTGGTCGAAATCTATAAATAAGTACCTACAGATGGATGAACAAAAACAAAACAAAACATGCAGTTATTATTATCATTATATAACACTACTATAACATAAGAAATTCATAATAGAATGATCAGAAATCTCTAGTTACCAGTTGAGGAGACGCTGTGTGTGTGAGTGAGGTGCCTTATTTGTAGCAGGTTTCAGTGACACGTGTCAATTGAATAGCGGGTGGCTATCCCTAAGCGGAAGGCAACTGTGGACACTGTATTATAGGGAAATAAATGCTCATGGATGGGCCCGGGCCTTCACGGCTGGACTTCAACTTGGGCCTGGCAATGGGCCCCTCCGTCCGCTTGGTGTTATATGCTCTTCTCTTCTGTCTCCTAGTATATCTAAAACTAAATAACTCCTTGACAAATAATATATAGAATTTTCTTTTTGTAACGCCCATATTAAGATTGAGGTTTGTTATGGATTTCTCATTCTCTGAGCGTCCCTGTTACTTAAATAAGGGATCAGCAAAAAGTCACAACAAGTTTCCATGATAACAAACAGGTTATATGCATAATTCTCTTATTTAAACATAACATTTATATTTGGGAAAACAAATACTGTTCTCATACTTACTTCTTCCTCTCTTCTATATTTATTTGAAGAACCCTTCATTTACCGGCTGGTGCATTGGGGCGCAAGGATTAAGGTCAGCGCTTCCATGCAGAAGAAACATAATTCTCACCCAAGGTTAATTAATTGCTGCTCACAACTATATATTTCATTTGATTCAGCCAACAACTATATAGAATTGCATTGCAAACAGTTCAAGTGATCCTATGATCATAACCATTTCTTTTTTTTAAAAGTTTTTTAGAGCTTCCACTTCAACAAAGTAGACCAATATCCAGGACCGATACAAGCATATATGAGGCATGCCTATCATATCGGCACTTGACACGGGAGGCTATAAGAGTATAATGAAAAGGCCATCCCATTTTTTAAAAAAATTTTATTTTATGATACCGGTAATTCTATTAGGTATTAGATAACAAACTCTAGGATTTTAATTTTAAAGGAAGCAATTCTCAACTAACTCACCACACATTTGGTGAGGTCAATCAACAGAGTGCATAGATTCAGTGGGGAATTCCAGCATGGAGCTGACATGTCGCCATTCCAATTATGAGCCACTCTTTTCAGGATAAACTTGTTTCAGAGAACGCTCACTCCATTAATAAATAAATAAATAAACAAAACAACTTCCTCAAACTACTAAAGAAAAATAATTACTCATTATAGTAAAGACGGACAAAAAAAGTATATAAAAGAATCAGCTTTGCTTTTTATTTGAAGCATGACATATTCAGTGACACCAGAATTTCAACGAATACATGTATAGTATAATCTGGATTCTCCTGAACAGTGGCTGCCTTGCAGCTCGACAGAAGACAACATAATATAACTATGGAGGAGGACCTAGCTCTTCACAGTGGCTACCTTGCTGCCAAAGTATGTTCTCTTATCGATCAAATGATGTATATAAAATGCCTCGACCCATACTAGAGCAGTTTCACAACCTTTTCCCAATCCCTGCAAACCTTCTAGCAACTCCAAATATAACCGCTTTTGTCAGGAGTCCACGATCAAGACTACAAGCAAGGGCAATTGCCCCACCAACAACTAAGAACCGCGGTATGATCCTCCCTGCAGGCTTCTCAGGTGAATCCTCACGCTCAATCTCAGAAAGATTGGTTTCGCTCTCCATTGATCTGAGATTCTCAATAGCAACTTTGGTGTTGACTTGCGCCATGAAAGCACATCGTGAAATTGGGTCTCCAGACGCTCTATGTCTCTGGTATGCACGTAAACCAGGGTCAATCTTCCTCACAGCTCCCCACATACCTTGCCTTACCCCGAGTTTGGCAATTTCCCAAGGTATACCCATGTCTTCATAATGAAAGAGTAATACTTCACAGGCAGTCATCCGACCATCTCTCTTGGATTCAGCTGTTCATGCAAAAGAATTAAAAGGCAGTTTAGATGTATAGTCATAAAATAACTCTTCTCAGTGATTCAAATGAAACATCTCCAGTTTCAGTCTTAAGACTACATTTGTTGGTTGATCATCATAATTGGTTCAGTAGATTCCATAATTTTATTGGAAGTTTAGCAATCAAGCTAGCAATATCACTTCAAATTACCTGCGCGGATGAACCAACTTGAATAGTAGAGATCAACACGTCTTGGTTTGTTGCGACGGGGCACAGAAGGGCATGGTACACCCTGAACCATGTAAAAATCAAGATTATTCAAGATTTCAGCAAAATGATGTAACATCGGAGAGTATGAAGTGAGTGACGGCAGCTAAAAAAAATAAAACAGGAAGCACCGTCAGGTGTCAACCAATATCAAGTCAACCCAGACAATGAAAAACATGAGGTAGGATCTCCTATTAGGCTACCTGCAATTTAATCTTGGGTCTTCCCCTCTCCTACAGGTATAAACATTCCTCCTTTGAATGCTAATTATGAAGTATCTTAACTATTCAAATGCAAATCTGACAGGAAATATCCAACTCCAGTCAACTAATAGTAAGTAGGAGAGGCTTCACTTTGAAGACAGTAAGTATCAAAGAGCGGAGGCTTGACTCAGATGGTCACCAAAAGTAGTATGAAATGGTTGATTGAGATAAACATTGGTATATCATATAAACAATTTATTTGTTAGATCCTGATGATAACCACGAAGGTAGGAAGGAATAGGTCTTGTATGCAATATGTACAAGGTATGAGTGATTCCTCATCATCACCAGAGAATCCCTATTTAAGTATTTCACACAGCCCCCATGGACAACTATGGGAAGTGACAAGGATGAAGAAAGTTTCATTGAGGGGGAAGGTTCATCCGTTTATCTCCAAGTTACTAGGGTAATGGAGCCTTAGACTGCTCGCTGCAGTCTTGTTCACTGCTACCTTTGAAGGGAACACACCATCAAATCCATTTTTGCCTTTCTGACCGTTAATGAGTGCAGATTAACACATGCACAGCATAGTCTATCCCAAAAATCTCAAAAAAAAAAAAAAAAAAAAAGATGCCAAAAGCAGGGTAGGAAAATGGTTTGGCAAGAAGTTACTGCACTCTCTTCAATTTCAATTGCATACTTGTACACCAATTTCTCTGTATTTACTTAGATAACAGAAAACATAACTTTGCTTATCATTCTTCAGTTCACAACTAATATACTAAGTGCAAAAGAAACACATCAGAAAGAGGAGGACCCTCTTAAGCTGATTTGATACAACTAACTCCACTTCTTTGAGTTCTACTCAGATAATGAAAAATTTAAAATAGCTCATCAGGTTCACAACTAACCTACAATGTCTAAAAGTATGAAACTGTATGACACACTTAAAAGCTATTCATCAATTTCTATCTCTTATTATCTGGCTTTCACTCATATAAGAGATATCGAGTTAGATAACAAATGGCATGCCATGTTGAGAAACATTGTTTACCATAACAAAAAAAAAAAAAAGAGAAGATGATTCTAACAGTAAAGTGTATGCTTGTTTGACATCCACAATTGGCACATACTACTTGTGCACTTATGACAAGCCTTCATTCTCTTACCTTAGTGACGCAGTAGTATGTCCGCCCTGACTCCCAAATTCGACGGCCTATAATGTACTCTCTATCACTGCAAAAGAAGGGAAACTGGACCAGAATGATTTTGGTTAGTCATACTTCAATTAGGCTATCCAAGAGTATGCACAAGTGAAGACAGACCACTATAATACCTTACGCACCCACTGAACCACCATGGTTCCAGTGGTAGGACACTCTTCCAATGTTTCAGCATGTATAAGCATGTCATCCCACTTCAATCGAAATTCATCTTCCCAGAAGAAATCCCTCAACATTTCTGGAGTGGCATCCTCATATACAGTTCTGCTACGATATTGTGGAGGTCCAGTCTAGCATGACATTAAAATGTAATCCAATTAAAGGGAAGTGCAAACTAATTAAATCCCTCCTATCATTACACATACTATAAGGCCAGGGGAGAGAAAGCTACCTCGGGATCTCTACGCCAAGCCTGATAGGACATATTTGGGGTAGAACGATCCATCATCTGAATCCATGCAGGTCCTCCATCTTGCTCTTCAACTAATCCATCTAAGTAACGAAGGTCTGCATCGGTTACTACCGATTTTTCGGCTTCCAGCTGCAATGAACTGATAACAGCAGATTAAATAATTATTGGGGTCAAGGATTTGTGTATCTACTGTTGAGACTCAATTTTGATCCTCCACAATTTAATTAATTTTCAAGCTTCTTCAATTTCAAACAATTTGAAATAATTGTTTTCGAAAATAAAAAAATACTTTTGAAATCATTTTCAAGGCCATTTTGCCATTTCCCTATAAAATACATCTCACTATATATTAGATTCATATACTTGCTACTTTTAATAAAGATTAGGAAAATTTGTTTTACCAAAAATTGTGTTTTAGTCTGTTTTATTTCCCTAAACTAATTTGTGATTTGATTGGTATAGTTGATCTTTTATTTCAAAATAATTACTTTTATCTTGTTGAAGTTAAGAAGCTTAATAATTAGTTAAATTTATGATTTATCTCCTTCCCGTTTTATCAAATTCGGTTTAATTTGATAAAATATAGAAACCAAACAACCTGTTCCTTTCTTTCTTCCTTTTAAGACCATACATTTGGCCCATTATGAAACACCCGGCCCAACTCCAATTCAACCCAGACCCCTCACTCTTTCTTCTCGCTCACAACAAGCACAACGCCAACAATGCTCAACCAGATGAACCCAGCCCTAAATCCTCATTTTGCCGCCTCAATTTCCTCTTTTTTCCTTCAATTCATACACTCCGCGTGCTTAGCACGACTCGAGGACGCCTAGAAGCTTCCAACCAACAGACCCCTACATGATATAGCTCTTGTTGGTTAAAGTTGGTGCAAGAATGCTTTTAACTATGCCTTCCACACTTATTTGCTGACTAAAATTGCGATTATGTTGACTTCTATTATGTGTTAGGATTGGAAGTTGTACTCCTTGTTTCCTTTTTTTCCTCTTTACGCTGGCAGACTTAATTTGCATCATCAAATGTTGATTGAGTTTGTTTACATGTTAAATTAGTATCAGCCCCTTCTTTATTAGTTATTAATTCTTTTTCTTTGTTTTCTTTGCATGCACTCTTCCATTTGAGTCCATTGGTCTCTTGCATATTCCTCTCTTCGAGTCAACCTCCACCAAGTCGCTAAAGGGAAGCAAATACTATTGGGTTAAAACTCAAAAACCAGCAGCAGCTGAAACAGGTAGCGGCAGTCCCAGAGGAACTCATTGTTTACTGTGATTACTCAACTTATTATCTAACTTAGATGAATTCCCGGGAGATTTTTTAATGACCTTTCTTTCACTATTTTGTGACAAGTATTTCAATTTTCAAAACCCAATTTAGTTAAGGCAAACTTAAGCTTGTAGAATAACTTAAGAACCAGCTGTTTCATAGTTATTAAAAAGCTTTAATTCACGTTAATGAATTTGAGCTAACCATTTGGTTCAAAATCTTTAACTTGGATATAGATTATTATTAAGTTAAAAACATTTCCAGGCGCTTGAACTTTTAATTTTTCATTACTTGATAGTACAAATTAATATCTATTCATTTTTATAAAGATTTTTAAAACCAACACAATTCATTTTCTTTAATAAAGTTAGCCAAATTTTTAATCCATCAGTCAACTGGGATCGCATTTTTAAAAGTTAGTTTTAGAAATCGGGTATGTAAAGGAGAAATACAGAAAATGAGAAATTAAAGAGAGAGACTTTGGAAGAAACCTGGAGGTAGAGGATGAAATGGAGGGTGGGGAGTGAGTTTCCTTGATCCAAGAGGGAATTTGCAATTTGAGAGTTGAAAAGCCAGAAGACAAGTTTTGGAGAGAAGGAACATGTGTTGTAGGTACAGAATCAATGGCAAGATTGGCCCAATTGGGCTTCCATGACCATCCAACCAAGACCCCAACAAGAACAGCAATCCAGATGGGTGCCATAAACATCCCCAGCTCTAATATTACCTCCCCAAAAGTTGGTCTTTGTAAAATCTCAAGCAAAGCCGCTACCAAGCCCATAATAAAAAAAGAAGAAGAAGCAACCCCCGATTCAATCGTAAATATAAACTTTGAACACGGCGACGAGTCGAGGGTTTCAAAAAAAAAAAAAAGAAGAAGAAGAAGAAGATAGAGAGATAAAGATAGATAAAACCAACCCTAAAGATAGATAGATAGCAGGAAAGAAAGAGTAAAATTTTACTAAAAAAAAAAGGAAAGAAGGAATCGATTTAGGGAAAAGAGGATAAGGATGTAGAGGTAGAGAAACGTGTTAGCCGATTGCTGGTAGGCCCTCTTTCATTTTTGCTCCTCAGGATTTTAGTTTTTATGTTCGACCAAGTGCTTCTGGTGGTTGTGCTTTACAAAATGAGAAATTGTAATTTTATGTTGTGATATTAGATTAGAAAAACAAGTGGTGGGTGCTTATATATTATTTAAGTTTGTGTTGGAAAAAAAAATGTGTCTCTTTGACAGAGGGTATGGGGTCGGTTATTTACAAAAGTCAAAGTCTTGAAGTAAGTAGTATCGCCGCGTTTTCATTCCTCGTTCAAATCATTTGACCAAGGCTTTTTGTTTTTTGACCATCAACTTTTATTATTATTACATTCAGGGAGATAAAATAAATTTTAAATTAAATTATCTCATAATTAAATTTAAATTAAATTATCTCATAATTAAATTTGTGTTAAAATATCTCAGTAATAGCCAACTCAATTAAGTTCGTTTTTATTTTTATTTTTCTAAATTGGTAGGTTGGTGAATGATGGTCCTTTGACATAAAATAAAAGAGTGAGAAATAGTGTTACCATCAAATTGTCACGTTTAACACAATTTGGATGTTTAGTGATAGTGGGGTATCTCTCTTCTTCTTCATAAGTGAAGTCCCTAGAGATGAGCAAATCGAATAGTGTTTCATTAGAGTGTGCACCAACACAATCAAAAAAAGTTTTATTGGATTTTATACATGAGGAAGATGTGTGAGTGATAAAATAGTGGAAATATATACATATATATTTTGCAAGCTAAGTGATAGAGTTTAGAGATTAAAAAAAGATACAACTAGTATTGTATTAAAGGGATGTGAATAGAAGATTAAAGAGTTTAGATGAAACTTGTAACATAGATAGGGTTTAAGGTCAAATTCAAAAGGAAACCAAAGATGGTGCAATGATTTATCTCCGACCAAACCTAACTCTTGACAACATGGAAACAGTGGTCGGTGCATGTGGTAAATAGTCTTGTTTGTTAATTGGAGTAATTTACATGGACCCCAGTGTGGATCCATAAACATGTCATTCATCATAGCAAATTTTGCTACCTTATAATAATTATTGCAGTTCCCTTTCACTAACACATTGAACATGCATATTCCGTCCACTCAATTTTTTTCAACGATCAATCAATGGTAGTAACATATCTCTTCGCCCTTAACCAGCTTTGGAACATCAATTTTCTGCCCAATTCCAATTAAGTTAATATTCATTGCAGATTTCAAGTCAAAAATTGGGGCTACGATTAGACTGACAGCCAAAAAAATTAAACTGCATATGATCATAAAATTCCAGAAACTAGTATGCCATATTGCTCCATTTCCCTCTTCCATCCTTTCCACTGATTTACATATTCCACTACAATTCCAATCAAACGATGCAGCACAAATGTTCCCAGCTAGGGCCTTCCACTCGCAATCTTTCAATTAAGAGGCCAAATAATCAATCAAATGATGCACCACAAGTAGAATTTTGTGTTGGAATTTTCATGCCATAATATATAATACCCAAGGACTACTTGGCTACAATAAATTATTAATAATGTTATAGACGAGCAATGTCAACTCTTGTAGCAGAAGCCCAAGACCAGAAACCAGTATTCGAGTAAATCTTACCTGGGGGTGTTCTGCAGTACAAATTTCGTTCATCAATATGTTCAACATCAAGCCCAATCAACCAAGAACCAAGAGAAACATCTTCATTTGCATACCTATGTAGAATGTCCCTGACAACAAATTCTTTACGAATAAACAGTACATGTCACAAATAAATCACATGGATATGCAATCAACAGAAACCTTGAGAAAAATTTATCAAGCGAAAAGTGTACCCAGTGATCAATATGTAGGTAGCCAAATCCTTGGAGATCGCATATATTTGTCCAGTTGCATGCCTAAAATACTTATTTCCCTCCTCACCAAATTTCCAGTATTCGGGTTCATGGTAATTCACTCCTCTGCACAAAAAGTATGTCATACTTGAAAATTTTGAACCTTGAAGTACAACTGTAGAAGCTCATTATGGATCTAGAATCTTACTGTAGAAGCTCATTATGGGTCTAGAATCTTACTTCTGTGAAAGAACGGGTCCAGATTTCATGCAACCCACGTACACACAAGGTTTAGATCGATGACGGTCTAACAATGAACCTACAACACCTGTGACAATATATGGAATTAGTACATATTCATCCCTCTCCTACTTAGTGTTGGGAGGATGCATCATTAATTGACTAGCTTAATGCTTAACATAGAACTACAATAATTCTCTGCTTATATCTGTGCAAGGGACTAGCACTGCGAGCAACCTACACAGGCAAATATTTGCTAGGACTCAAATCTTTAAGAGAGATTTTAATGAAAGTAGAAATGTAGAGAACCTAAATTTATAGATATTGGATCGAGCATGCTTAAATGGAGCAACATGGATAATTGAACATCTTATAGGTGTAAGAGTTAGTGTTTCAATTAATTTTGAAACAAATTCATCCGTTTTGAAATAACAAATTCATGAATGTGAGTTGTAACATTCATTTAGTTTAATTCTTTGTTATAAACTTTTGCAATAAGTTTTTTTTAATTCTACGTTATGGGTTTTTGAAAGACAAATTTTTTGTTTCCAATTCATGAACCTAATAAATTCTATTAATTAGAAATCTTCTTCTTGCAAAATTTTTTATCCTATAAATTGAATTTTCTTTGGTTGAAAAAGAGAAGCATTTTAAAACAAAAAAATACTTTCCCTTGAAAACACTTGTGAGACATTGATCAAAAGGTGATATCACCAATTCAAGAATAGAAGAGCAACATTCTTGAATGCTACTTGTTTTGTGGCTTAGTTGAATCCCGAAGATAGAGTTGTTATTTATTCTTCCGATTGCTCGTGGGAGAGACTCCAACTATCTTCAAGAAACGTATTAACGTGCCTCTAAGCCAAGCAAGTTTTATTTTGTATTCCTTGTAATTTTATCATTCTTGTTCATTTGTTCTAACAAT
>NC_028644.1:70480999-70487928 GCF_001406875.1 Solanum pennellii
CTTGAAAACACTTGTGAGACATTGATCAAAAGGTGATATCACCAATTCAAGAATAGAAGAGCAACATTCTTGAATGCTACTTGTTTTGTGGCTTAGTTGAATCCCGAAGATAGAGTTGTTATTTATTCTTCCGATTGCTCGTGGGAGAGACTCCAACTATCTTCAAGAAACGTATTAACGTGCCTCTAAGCCAAGCAAGTTTTATTTTGTATTCCTTGTAATTTTATCATTCTTGTTCATTTGTTCTAACAATAGGCAGTACGAATTAGCTCAATTTTGTGTAGTTCTTGTTGTACTCTCCTAATTAGTGTGGACTCAGTATTGCTTAGCATTCAGATAAATAAGCTTCTCCTAACCCAGATTGACATGCACATTGTCGTCAACTTTAATAAAGAAGTCAGCATCCCATTTTGCTGCTGCAGTTGAAAAGTATATTTGAGTCTTAGAGGACAGCTCATGATATCCCTCCACATGATTCTGCAAGGCAACATGTCTTTATCATGTAGTAAAATGCTATTGTGTATCCTCAGCATCTATAGCACAATCCAAGACTCCACCTGGGGTTGCGCCTGGCATCATCACAGTTCATTATTAATATGAAAAGAGAAGAGTGACTGCATAACAAAAATTGTTTCTAAGAACCATTCAATCTCCAATGTCAATTTACTTGTGCCCTATTACAAACAGTATGATAATGCTTCTCCTTTTCCAACTTTGTTAGATCCTCCCCTATATGGTTAATCAAAGCAATGTTAACCAACAATATTTCTTGGTTTAAAAAAATTTTCATACAAGTTTGGTAATCAAACCTTGAGGCATCCAAGTTTCCCTAATTGAATCCCTGCATTTTCTGCTGCTGAAAGCAGTAATGATTCCCATTACATAGAAAACCTTAGGGCGGTTATTCAAAGGCTCAATTACTGGTTTCCTACCAACAACAGCTATTTCATCATTAGCAGCTCTAGCAGCAGCGAGCTTCATTTCCAAAGAAGATATTATTTTGTCCAACCCCCTAATAATTTTGTTAACACAATGATTACGCAGAATCAAAGATGAGATTCAGACTTAATTCTCCTTTCAATGAATATAATCACTAGCTTGGAACCTGTATATTGAAGGGAGGGCACAGAAAGTTACATGATTACATCTTGTGTTTTAGAAACATTGAAGAGAATATCTCCTGCTACCAGGGAAGTATCCTGTATCAACATCAACCAGCCCAGGAATCAGTTTATCTACTTATTTTGTGTAACTAAAACGTCACATTCCAGCTGACTTGCCTTTTTCTCACACTCAAGAACAGGATGAAGTTCCTGTGACATATGTATAGATAGCATCGTTCACTGTTCTAACAGTACCAGGCACTGTCAATAACCTAAGAAAAAGTAACTCAAGGTGTTGTCAAAAGGGCATACTAGATGTTGCAAGAAACTAACAATACACATGTAATACAACTAAGTAGCAACGATCTTAATGCCAAAACTATGTAAGATGTTGATTCAATGACGTCTGCAGCTAATAACCAATACTGACATTCAATTCAAGCATACTACATAAAATCCGTAGAGGTCGGTGCCCCAGCTTTATCATACTAGTAAACATGTCGCTTTGCACATTCACACTAGTAAAATAGTCTGTACCTGTCGACAACAAAAACACCTAATCAGAAGCTCGCAATGCAGAGTAGAGAGATCCATCTAGCACCCTTGTACGGTGGTGACCTGTTGGATTTAAAAAAGTGGTGAATGAAAAATGAAGAGTTGCGACTTTTATTAAGAGTTCTGAATTTTATGAAATCTTGCGATTTTTATGAAAAGTTGTGACTTATGGAAAGTTGTGACTTTTATGAAAGGTGATGACCTTTCTGAAAGATTGTGACTTTTCCAAAGGTTTGTGACCTTTCCGGTGAGGCGCAATAAGGATTTTTTCGCACTATCCTTTGTTTTCTATAAATTGAGAAATTTTTTCTCATTTTAATATAAAATTTATGGACTTCTTTTTCAACTACTAAATCTAATATTCTAAGTGTATTTTACTGCCGTTGGGTGGTTCACAAACACCGGAGTTTTTGATATCTATAATCTGGTGATTGAGATCATTTTACCCTGGGAGGGTCATATTCCGAATCAAACCTCGAATACTAGAGGGGAATAATTTCCTTAAAGAGACACTGTGAGTTCATTGGACTTCATCTTTTTCCTATTAAAAATTTTCTAGATTTTGGTACGTGTTTTACAAATTCTAGATTTGTGAATTAAATTCAGTTCTTCTATTCTTTTGTTCTTCATTGGTTCATTAAACTTGATAACTTCGTGTTTCTGCAAAGTTTTTTGGAATCAGTAAAATTCTTTAGACACATATTAACAATAATTCTTCTTTAAAAAAATATTTCGTATATTTTTTTTAAATCTGTTTCTAATTCTAGTTTCACTACTAGCTTTAATTTTCTAATTGTGAAAATATTCTTAAACTTTGTTGTCTTACAAAGATATTCAAAGTTTTATTCTATTTATGTTTGAAATACGAGATGACCAACACGACCTTCCTACCTTCAAACCCATTTTCCTTTCCAATCCACTAAACTAATTTGAAATGAGAGTCAGAAGCACACGCGCTATCATAATATCATACTATGCTAAAATTGGGAAAGCAATGGATTTTCAAATAACACAATGGGGACTAAGTTTGCAAATACAGGAGACTTTATGCCCTCTGCTCACAATTTCAAATTTTAAACAACAAAAAATCAATTTCTTTTTTTTTGTAAAATATCAAAAATAATTATCTAAATACACAACTTATTTTATTATATTCTTTAGAAAAAATCACAAAAATCCCTATTATCTCTTAATCTTGGACTTCACATGATGTATTTGAAATTAAAACGTGATGTATCGGATATTAAGTCATGTATTCGAAATTGAGACAAATACTTTAGGGTGTATCTATATTACACCAAATTTAAGAAATTTAAAAAAAATTGAAGCAATCTCTGGAATTTTCCCTTATCCGAACGGGTCTTGCAAGAAAATAGAATTTCATATTGAGCTTCAAATATATGCTATTGGGCTACCTAAACGATCGTTGAAAGGCTTAAGAGAGATCAGGAAGAACAAATCAAAGAGAAGGGTGGTTCGTAGATCAGTATAAGTATGAACTTACTGTTATGAAATGGGTACTAGTTAAGTGACAAGCCCAAAAACATATGTTTGTGCACTTGGTTCTGAATTAAGCCCTTTCTTGGGCCTTGTATGTGTGTTGTTGTAGTGCAAAAGTGTCATGGGGCCCTTTATTAAGACCCAGCCCAGAGGCTCAGATAGGAATCTGGGTAGAGATAGGAGAGGGTGCCGAGTGTTATCCACTTCCTCTCTCGTTCGGCTTTCTTCTTCTATCAGAAAGAAAAGAACAGAAAAATGGCGTCTTTATCGAGTTGTAATCATCCAGGGAAACTCTGTTCCTCGTTTTCACCTTCATCCCTTAAGTTGTCATGGGTCCAACGCGTGTCGGGTCAGTTCATTCACACCCAAAACCACACTTGTTCCCTTCCTTATGCTCCAAGGGCTCTCACTGTCATTTCCATGGCCCCCCCTAAGCCCGGTGGTGGTAAAGCGAAGAAAGGTATTACTTTTACTTTGCTTTTTTAGTTTGGGGTTTGAATATTTTTACTGATGGGTTGCATTTTTTTTTTGTTACAGTCACTGGTATTATAAAGTTAGCTCTCGAGGCAGGGAAGGCAACCCCTGCTCCACCCGTGGGGCCGGCCTTGGGTTCCAAAGGTGTTAACATCATGGCATTCTGTAAGGATTACAATGCCAGAACTGCTGACAAAGCTGGTTATGTTATTCCTGTGGAAATCACCGTCTATGATGTCAGTTCTTCATTTTTATTGTCAATTATTAAAACATGATTAAAGTCTCATTGTGCCTCTTCCTTCTCTTCCAGGATAGAAGCTTCACTTTTATCTTGAAGACCCCACCTGCTTCTGTTTTGCTGCTCAAGGCTGCAGGTATTTAGAATTTTTCAGTAAAAATGTGAAGGTTTAGTTTAGAGGCAAGTCAGGAAAACTAAATGATTCTTTTAGTAGTTACCATTTAGCTTGAATATGAAGGACACAAGAATGTATTTGATTTACTGATTGATGTACGATGCTCAACTTGGTGCTGAATATATCAGGCTAGTTTTGGATGAGTACATCATATCCTGGCCTATTACTACCACACTCTTGCTTGTTGTTCCAACATCAGTCACCATAGTTGTATGAGACATATGGCCCATGGGTCTCTTACAAGGGCAACTAGCCGACCTCTCTGCCGGAATTCCATAAATATTTGCTTGTAGTTTGAGATCAAGAAATTCATAAAATCCTCTTTAGCTCTGGACTTATAGAGTACTTATAAGGACATTAACATTTATGACAGCAAGGAAGGTGAAGGGTTAAGCACTCCCCTAAACAATAGACACCCTTGAAGACTACCACTTGATATACTACCCCATGATCTTGGCTTGAATCAGGAACTAAAACTAGTTTATGCCTGATATTAGTTAACCACCTCACCTGTGCACTTTTTAAACAAAGGACGCCTGTGAAGACTACAACTCGATGCACTATCCAATGATCTTGGCTTGAATTGGGTATTAGAACAGGAAACTTTAGAGTCTTGTTTATGAAGATTTTCATGATATTTTTCATAGTAGGACGTAGACATGTAAAATTACAGAAAAACTAGACTGAAAACTCCCTTTTTTTAAATTTTCCATGTTGCTCTGCTAGATGGTTGGACAAAAAGGGAGAACGAAAAAAAAAGAAATATTGAAATCTGAATTAGAAAAACAGTTGAGACTCTCTTTCTTTCTGGGTGGAGAATGATCATATATATATATGCTCTGGCTGCGGTTTTCTACTCGTAGACTATAGTTCTATGCTCATCCAATATAGGCAGTAGATTTAAACATTTCGTGTTTGGAATGGCAAAATCATTGGGCATGCTGTCCTTGCTTCAACAATAGAACTAAAATGAACTCCTTCGTTATTGTATAAGCACTGTTTTTTGGGTTACAGTTGATTATAATAACATGAAAGGTAATTTTTGAAGTAGATAACAGTGAGTGAAATAAATTTGCTCAAAAAGTTAGAATATTAGCTTGTTCTACTAGATGTTTATGCATACTGCTGATATCCCCTTTCTTTGGTATATGGGGTCAAACCCCCTGTTTTATTCAGGGAAAAATGCCAGCACTGACTTGGTGCTTGATCATTTTGATGAATAAGATCTTTGCTTATCCCATAATAAAAAGTGTAATTTCACAATTTGGAAATCAGGCGTTCAATCAAAATAATACACCTTGTAGATGTTAATGTGAACTTGTGCTAGAGTTTAGCTTTTTATGGTGCAGTTACTCTACCTTTGCTATAGCCTGGTTGTCATAAAGTTGTGGTGCATACAAAAGTTTGGATAGTTTCCAAAGATGTGAATATGTATATATGATTAACTATTTTATCACTTTGTAGGAGTGGAAAAGGGCTCGAAGGACCCACAGAGGGAGAAAGTGGGGAAAATAACTATTGATCAATTGAAGGTAATTGCTCAAGAGAAGTTGCCGGATCTTAATTGTTCTACTATTGAATCTGCAATGAGGATAATAGCTGGCACTGCAGCAAATATGGGAATTGACATTGACCCTCCGATTCTTGAACCTAAAAAGAAAGAACTTGTGTACTAGTTGTGCCTTCTCTATTTCCATGTAATGTATCCCTGTATTAGAAGCAAAAAAGAATTGGAAGAGAAGTAGATTGACTTGAGATAACCTATTATCTGTTTGTTTCAATTCTTTGGACTCTTCATTCTTTAACTATGATGAATAAATACCATTCTCTAGTGCAAGATGCCAATCCAACTTTTCGTCCAGGTGCCATAAATTGAAGATAATTTGGCACAAACATTTACTACTAAGAAAGCCTATATATTTCTTCAAAAGAAAGGACTGATTGTGGCACACTTGGGTTTTTTTCATTCCTAACTTCAAATGTATGTCGTTAAAAGTTTCACGTATGCATTGAAAAAGAGACTAATATAAAGAATATGCCAAAATGAAGGTATTTTTTTTTTAATCTACTTACAAACGTTTTTAATTTGGTGATAGGTTTTGGGGCAGCCAAAATGTCTGGCTGGAAACGTGGGCCTTGCATCAGGAATGGATAATAAGTAAAGATAAGGAAGGAGAGCCATCCACAACATTTTATTTATAGAAAATATTGTAAAGCTCCATTGCTGGCAGTAGCAGTGAAATGAGAGCAATTGAAATATACTGGTATGGGGGCTTAGCCGCTTCCACTCTATCACAATCATCATTGTCGTGTATTTCCAAGGTTCATCAGAGATGCCTGCGAACAAAAATCAAAGCAGTTGCAAGTAGTCATGAGAAGGAAGAGGCTTGTGTGAAGTTTGCCTTTGTCAGCGTGAGTAGTCCAATTCGATCATCATGAGTTAATTAGTACCCATTACTAACTGCTCGTAATTCGTTCAGTCAGTACTCCTACCAGATGGGACACCAGATGTGCAGCTAAGGAAAGCATGTGGTGGCCAAAAACTTAGGGACATAATGCTCGATGCTAATGTCGAGTTGTATGGACCTTATGTATGTACTACTACTATATATATAATTCTTATCATCCAGTCCAGCTACTTATGTATAATTATTAATTATTATTACTCCTAGGCAAGACCTTTGCTCAATTGTGGGGGAGGAGGAACTTGTGCTACATGTTTGGTTGAGGTGAGTGTGAACACTTGGTTTTGCTGCTCTAAATTAAACATATCTCACACCGACAGACATCAATTATAGGTTGTTGAAGGAAAGGAGCTACTCAACCCTCGCACAGACAAGGAGAATGAAAATTTAAAACGGGTATACATATATATATATATATA
>NC_028644.1:70496323-70514792 GCF_001406875.1 Solanum pennellii
TTAACATTCATAATTAAAACATGTGTATTACTTATTTCAAGTAGTTAGTTAGTTAGTTGCTTTCCATTTTATAGTTGATGATGTCATAGTTAGTTACATAACTAATTAGTTTGTTAGATTGTTAGATTAGTTACTCTTTTCTTTCTCCACTAGATTGATTCATACAAATCACATGTATATATACACCTCTTGGGTGATTAATGCAATCAATCAATCATCTTCTACAATACAATCTTAAGAATATACATTACTGTTTTTGGTTACAGAACTTCACAGCCTCATCAATGGCTGCTCAAGTTCAGTTTGAAGATTTCTAATAGCAATGACGAATTAGGACTGATAGATGGTATTGGTATATATTACAATAGCATGCATGGAAGTGGAACCGTTGCTTTTTTTTTTTTTTATATATATATATATATAGTATACTTCAAACCTAGCTAGCTGGTTGCATGGGTGGATTGGGCGGCAGGGGCGGAGCTACCCTTAGTGAAGGGGGTTCCGAACTTCTTCGGTGGAAAACTATATTATTTATACATGGTTAAAATAAGTTTATATGTATATATAGTAAAAGTCGCTATCTATTTCTATAAGTTTTAAATCCCTTATTAAAAATTCTGACTCCGCATATATTGGGCGGATAGGTAAACATCATCAAAATGAGATTGTAGAGTTGTCAAATTATAGGCACAGCTAGCTCATGAATATTATAATTTTATATTTAACAAGCTAATATAATTAACCACAAACATGCATATTTGATAATTTATTGCATGCTATCTGGTATTTGGTCCATGGCATAATACGTGGTCCCATATCCATCCATGACCATGAGGTAGAAATTAAGGATGCAACTTGAATTGGTCACCCTTAATTGCCATCTCAAACTTTGTTTTCCATGTGGAGCTTTTTACATTCCTTCTTTCACATCAATCTCTTTATTCAAATTTGAGACTCTAATTTGTTAATAATATATATCTCAACTACAACATATTCTTAAATTTCCTCATATCGTTCGCAATTATTAAGTTTGATGCGTCTAGCCGACTTATTTTTTATATTATCACGGAATTAAAGGTTTTAAATCTTTTCATTTGTTCTCCCTCACTTCAGTGTATTAACAAAAGAAAAATAAAGTCATTACTGAACTTACATTTTCATATTAATAAAATCACCCAATTAAATTTATTATTAAGAAAATTAACATAGCAAAATAAGTTGTTTTTATGCTATGTAATATGAACTCCACTTATTAGAGTTGTCAATATGTGCTAGTCGACCCCATCCGGGCTAACTTATACAAACTTCAACATTTTATGCACCAGGTCAGGCTAGTCCATTTTTTATAGGCCAAAAACCGATCGGTCCAACCCACAAGTACGTGGGCTACAGGTTTGCTGGGTCAATCCACTTTTTTAAAAATATATATTTTTTATAATGGTTAAATTAAATTATAAATTATAGTTTAAAAATATTAATGTTACTACTACTTGTTAATTAAATTCACAAATAAAATTATCTTTATAATATTTATTAAGTTTCTTTTTAAGTAAAATATAAATATCTCAATAGAAATATTAACTTTTTGAGTTCGGACTCTCTTTAATTTTAAAATTTAATATTATATTATATTTTAGATTAATTTTTAATGGCCCACGGACCGACCCAACCGATATTTCTCATGCCCCACAAATCAATATACTTATTCAGACTGGGCTAAAAAACTCTTTTCTTAAATGAGCTCTAAAAATTTTAGTCTACTTCTATTAAATTCCGGATTAGGTCAGGCCGATCCAACATGCCTAACCCATATTGATGGCTCTACCAATATATTCAAAATTTGAAAATGTACTATAATGGATATTTTCTATCCTAAAAAAAAGACTCGTAATCCTTGCAAATAAGTGGCTCAATAACTACAATGCTAAATTGATGCAGTCCCTGGGTAAAAAAAAAAGAAAAATTGTTGAGCTACAATACTAATTCCATGTGACCCATGTGAATTAGTTAGTTAGTATACGTAGGACAATTAATTAGTTACAGAATTCTGTTGAGTAGTTAGAGTGTGTAGAAGATTCCGTGTGCCTCTATATATAGAGGTGATTATGTACAATTTCTTGCTGCTTCTTTTTGAATGAATAATCAATTCAGTTTTATGCTTTATTATCTGTCAAATGGAAGCTCCATTAATGGAGTCTAGAGTTCTTTAAATCACAATTTGATATGGGATTAGAGCCAGCTATGTAAGCTGTGCCAGAGTTTTTTTTTCTTCAATTATTTGAGACTTCATTGCTTGTCATGGCAGCTACAAAGATTGATTACAATCATCCTTTATTCATATGTCCTTCTGATACATCAAGTTCAGTGATTATTCCTATTAAACTCACTGGATCTGATAATTACAGTATATGGAGCAGGTCAATGAGGATTACTCTTCTAGGAAAGAGAAAATTTGGATTTGTAACAGGTGCTTGTTCGAAGGATTCATGCAAGGATGAGTGGCAGGAGCAGTGGGAGATTTGTAATGCAATTGTTCTTTCGTGGCTGATGAATACAGTGGGTGAAGAGCTCCTTAGAGGGATCGTGTATGCTACAAGTGCTCACAAGGTCTGGGTAGATTTGAAGGAACGTTTCGATAAGGTCAATCGAGTTAGAATCTATCAATTGCACCGAGAAATCACTACTCTTTCCCAAGGTACTGATTCTGTCTCGACTTATTTTAGCAAGTTGAAAAATCTCTGGAATGCGTATGATGCAGTAGTGTCTTCACCAAGCTGTGAGTGTATTAGATCCAAGGATTACATTGATCATCTATATCAGTTGAGGTTGATACAATTTTTGAGTGGCTTAAATGACTCTTACGATCAAGCTCGAAGACAGATCTTATTGAAAAGTGTCACTCCATCTATCAATCAAGCCTATGCTATGGTGATTGAGGATGAAGTTCAACATTCTGCTTATTTAATGACTGCAACTAAAAACTCTGCTCCTGTGGCTATGCAATCCAGTCGAAATCAGATCTATAACCAGGGTAATCAATCATTTAGAGGAAGGAAGGTATAATGTGATTATTGTCACTTTACTAGTCATACAAGAGAAAACTGCTACAAGTTAAATAGTTATCTTAGTGACTGGAAACACAAGAAAAGAAATGAGTTTGGAAATAGTGGTGGTAGAGGAGGCAGGACACAAAACTATGGAAACAATGAAGGTCACACTGCTTACAATGGTACACAATTATTTTCTTCTGTGAACAATATCTTTGGAAAGCTTGATGATCCAGGTCAAGTTGCATCATCTAGTCATGCTGTGAATAATGCATTTGTGACAAAAAAATCATGGGTTCACTGATAGTGAATACCATCAAATTCTGGGATTACTGAATAAAGACACACATGTGACTCCTAGCAGCAGTACAGGTAATACTAATGCTACATGTTTAATGTCTGGTGTATTCTCAATTGACTGGATAGTAGATTCGGGTGCTTCTCACCATGTAGCAGCTAATAGTCACTTGATGACTCAAAGTCATATTAGTGAGACAAAGGGTGATAAGGTGAACTTACCTACAGAAACTTCAGTTGCCATTTCTCACATTGGCAATGCTCATGTTTTTTAAAATGAATTCGTACAGAATGTTTTATTTGTACCAGATTTCAAATTTAACTTGCTATCAGTGTCCAAGTTCACCAAGGAACTATCATGTTTTGTCCCCTTTTACCCTGATTTCTGTGTATTTCAGGATCTTCACAGTGGCAGGGTGAAGGGGATTGGTAAGGAAGATGGTGGTTTATACATTTACAGAAGGGACAGAAGGTTTTATATGAAAAATAAATCACAAAGATTAGCAGCTGCTTTACCAGTTCAGGATTGCAATTTATGGCACAAACGACTTGGATATCCCTCTACCAAGTCATGAAATGTCTAAATTTCCTTAAGAATGATAGAGATAATGAGATATTACATAATTGTTCAGTATGTCCCCTAGCTAAACAATCAAATTGCCTTTTCCTACTAGTTCTGCTAGAGCTAATATACCATTTGATATGGTGCATGTGGATTTATGGGGTCCTTATAAGGTTTCTACTTTTGATAAGAAACAATATTTTCTTACTGTTGTAGATGATTGTAGTAGATTTACATGGGTTCATTTGCTGCAACTTAAGTCTAAAACTGTGGTGGCAATAAATTTTTTTTGGCAATGATCAAGGCTTAGTTTAGTGCTCCTGTCAAAATATTTAGATCATATAATGGCTCAGAACTCTTTGATTCTCAATGATCTGATTTGTTCAAGAATTTAGGCATTATACATCAAAGTAGTTGTGTACACACTCCACAGGAGAATGGAATAGTTGAAAGGAAACATAGGCATATCCTTAATGTTGCTAGAGCACTCAGGTTTAAGTCCAACATGCCAATTCATTATTGGGGGAAATGTGTAGTAGCACCTGTATTTTTATTGAATAGATTATCATACTCAGCCATCAATTGGAAGACTCCTTATGAAATATTGCATTCAAAGTCTCCTTCACTTTCTCATTTGCTAGTAATTGGTTGTCTATGTTATGCCCTCTATCCCAAAGAGTGACAAATTTGCAGAAAGAGCAAAGCCTGCTGTTTTGATGGGGTATTCTGAGACTCAGAAGGGTTATTTGTTAATGAATCTCAATACCAAGTCTTTTTTGTAAGTAGAGATGTAGTCTTTAAAGAACATATTTTTCCTTTCCTTCAGTCAAAGGATGTAATCCCACCTTCAGTTCTTTTGATGTTTGAGTCAGATTTTTTTTGAAGAAAGTGGTGACGACAGTGACCCTGATCTCTTGAATACTACTGAAGTTTTGCCAATTGATGTTGTTGTTGATATTGCTGATACGACTGCTGATGTTTCTCCTGCTACAACACCTGTAAATTTTTCTATTCCTCAACCTGTCAAACATACTAATAGAACCACTAAGCAACCAATTTGGATGAAAGATTACATAGCCCCAACCACAAAGCATGCTAGCAGGTATCTTAGTGCCAATACTCTTTCCTAAGTTCATACTTCCCTTACTTATCAGAGTTACTTGGCAAAGTTTTCACATAAGTGGAACCAAGAATTTTAAGGAGGCATCTATAGATGTGGCATGGGTCCAGGCTATGCAACTAGAGATTCAGGCTCTTGAGAATAATCATACTTGGGAGGTTGTTAATTTTCCACCTGGTAAGAATGTGGTTGGCTCTAAGTGGGTATATAAGATCAAGTATCAAGAAAATGGTGATGTAGAAAGGTTCAAGGCTAGGTTGGTGGCCAAAGGTTATAGTCAACAAGAAGGCCTTGATTATCATGAGACTTTTTCTCCAATTGCAAAGATGGTTACTGTGAGATAAGTTATTGCTTTAGCAGTTTCTAGAGGGTGGTTTATGTACCAAATGAATGTCTACAATGCTTTTTTACATGGTGATTTGTGTGAAGAAGTCTTCATGAAAATGCTTGAAGGCTATGAGCAAAAGGGACAACACAAAGTGTGTAGATTACTTAAGTCTTTATATGGTCTTAAACAGGCTTCAAGGCAATGGAACATTAAACTTTCCACTGCCCTACTGAATGCTGGTTTCTCTCAAAGTGGACATGATTACTCTATGTACACTTTGAAGAGAAAGGAGGAGATAGTTATCTTTCTAGTCTATGTAGATGACTTACTTATCACAGGAGATAATGCAAACATGATTGAGGAAACAAAATAGGCATAACAAAGTCAATTCAAACTAAAGGATTTAGGGGAACTCAAGTTTTTTCTGGGCATTGAAATTCTAAGATCCAAGTCTAGGGTTATTCTGAATCAAAGAAAATACCCCCTGGAACTAATATCTGATATGGGACTAAGTGGTCCCAAACCAGCAGCCACTCCTTTGGAGTCTAATTTGAGACTAACTACCTTGGAATATGATCAATCCATTGGTCTTAGTGAAGATAAACCACTAAGTGATGTAAGTACTTATCAAAGACTTGTAGGAAAGCTTATGCATGCTACTATCACCAGACCTGATATTTGCTATGTTGTTCAAACTTTAAGTCTATTTATGCAGACCCCTAAACAGTCTCATTATGAAGATGTAACTAGAGTGGTCAGGTATCTCAAAAGTACTATAGGGTAAGGTGTATGGCTTCAAGCTAAGGCTGCAGATACACTAACTTGCTGGTGTGATTCAGATTAGGCAGCCTGTCCTAATACAAGAAGGTCGGTTACTGGCTATATTGTCAAATTTGGTGACTCTTTGATTTCGTGGAAATCAAAGAAACAAGACACTGTATCAAGGAGTTCTGTTGAAGCGGAATACATAAGTATGGCTTCAGCTGTAGCTGAAGTTACTTGGTTACTTGGTTTGTTCAAAGAGTTAAAGGTGCCTCTAAAGTTACCTGTTTCCATTTTGAGTGATAGCAAATCTGCTACACAAATTGCAGCTAATCCGATATTTCATGAACGTACTAAACATATAGAGATTGACTGTCATTTCATCAGAGACAAAATTAAAGCTGGCGTGATTCATACAGTATATGTTCCTACTCAAGATCAGCTTGCCGACTTGTTGACCAAAGGGCTAGGACATGTTCAACATCTACATCTTCTCAACAAGATGGGAGTGCTTAATGTTTTTTTACACCCTCCATCTTGAGGGGGAGTGTTGAGCTATAATAGTAATTCCACGTGAACCATGTGAATTAGTTAGTTAGTACACGTAGGACAATTAATTAGTTACAGAATTCTGTTGAGTAGTTAGAGTGTGTAGAAGATTCCACGTGCCTTTATATATACAAGTGATTGTGTACAATTTCTTACTGCTTCTTTTTGAATGAATAATCAATTCAGTTTTATGCTTTATTCTCTGTCAAATAGAAGCTCCATTAATGGAGTCTAGAGTTCTTTAGATCATAATTTGATAAAAAAATCGTCTTATAAAAAAATCGTTACAATCATTACGTCAGGGATAATATCATAAATTTATTATTATTAGAAGTCATTTAAATTGTAAGTATATAATAAAATTATAATATTATTTCACTGATTAAGTTTATTCATAAAAATTTTGTTGAATGATTTTTCTTTAATTTTATTTATTTTTGGAATTTATATTTACATGACATAAAAAATAATTTATTCTGTTATGTCAATGTTTTAAATGATAAATATAATTGAGTAATTTTATTGATGTAAATATTCAAATAAAATAAAGTTTAATAACTTTATTGACAAATTTTTAAAATTAAATGACCTTTTTAAGTAATTAACTCAATTATAAACTACAAGTTCAGTTTTCTTTTTTAAAATATAGACAAAATTCTATTAAAGAAATAATTGAGAGATAATTAATGATCGTATAAGAAATTAGTAAGTATATACAGTAGTACCTTCGAAGTCTGACTAAATATGCTCTTTAGATACGAGTTACGCCAACAACATGGGTAAATGCTTCTAATATGTCACCTTAATCTACTGGTGCAAACTTGTTTTTTATTTGTTCTTTAATCAAGTTAATCCCTCGTATATATATATACGATCACTCATCTTACTGAAATAACCTAGTAAAATCATTTATGTTTTGTTGTCCCAATAAAGTCACTAAAATCCACATACCTATCTTACAAAAGTAATAATTGCCCCTTGAAATCATTCTTAATATATACTTTCTCCGTTCATTTTTATTTGTCATATTATACTTTTTAAAAGTCAATTTAATTAATTTTTAAATTTAAATTAATTTACATTAATTTAATATTTTAAATAAAAAATTTAGATATTCAAAGACTATATGAAAATTACTATAAATTGCAATTTTTTGTATATCAATATGATGAAAAAATATAACTTAAATGTTAGTTAAAATTCTTATAATTTGACTCTAAAAATAGAAATCATGGCAAATAATAGTACACGGAGGGAATAGTAAAAATTTTCATCTTGAACCTTAATATATTTCACTTTGATTAAAATATTCTTAATATATATAATATGTGTTCATTTGATCCTTCACCATAAACTTAACAGATTCATAATAGAAAAAATATATTAAACTCAACTCTGTTAGATCCACGGAAAATTAAGATTTCATAAAATCTAACACCATTTTTTACTTTTTCTAACAATATTTATTTTTTTCTCTTGCTTAAAATCTAAATGGGTATTAGGCCAGTGTAATAATATTTTTTAAAAAAGAAATATTGAAAAAACAAGATAAAATGGTTTTAGATTTTGTGCAGTTTTTTCTTTGGAACTAACACGAGAAAAATAACAATGGTAAATTTTATTAGCCACATGGGGTCTATTGTAAAAGTTAACAATTTTTTTAATACATCTCTTAGGTTTAGAATAAAGAACCAAAATAAACACCTTTTGTTATTTATTAAAGACTATTTCAGTCAAGTTATTAAATATCAAAATGAACACTTTTATCTATACATTAAAACCATATCAAACAAGTAAAATATATGTATCAAAGATCGAAATAAAACATTACCTATATTTAAGCACCATTTTAATCATTTTGTCCATTAAAATACATGTAGTGTTTTAGTGTTTCATGTTAGAACTATTTTGATTCAAATCTTAAATTTGAGGGATTATTTTGGACATTTTCTCTCACTTTAAAGGGGCTTTCTAGTAATAGTGATTTTGTTGGGACAAAAAAAATAGTAAACAACTTTACTATAATTCAAAAATTAACTCTCCTTTTAATTCAATCAAATAACTCAATGCAACTGCTCTCTTGATAATGAACTTCAATAAAATAAAAATATATCGAAATATACATTTATGTTGGAGCGTGACAAATGAATAGATGATAAAAGTTTAGAATTTTGTATATGGTGGGTGAAATTTTATTTTGCATCCCTGAAGACTTGGCCATAGCATGCTCAACTATCTGCTCTAACTAATTTGGCGTATGTATATTTGGACCACCTATAGCACGCGCAATTATATATTTATTTACCATGCTTTAGGATTTACACCTACTAATATTTGTTCTTAATAAAAAATATATATGTATAGATGGAGTATTCAACAAAATTGTACTTTCAAGGAATCATAGTACCTATAATTTTAAACCAAGATTTTCTAATATTCACTTTTACTACGTTAGTATATTATAGGTACGTGGAAAAAAAGATATTCCATCTATTTAAAAAAAAACGTCCTCTATATCCTTTTTAGTTTGTTTAAGAAAAATGATCCCTTTTTTTGAAAACGCTTTAATTTTAACTTTTCACGTGGCATGTTTAAGACCACAAGTTTAAAAGACATTTTGCTACATTTGTAACTTTAATTTAGAACCACAAGATTAATTTTTTTTTTTTAAATTCCATTCCAAATCAAATTAGACCATTCTTTTTTAAACGGAAGGAGTATTAGGAATTTCCACGTGGTCCATGAGGATGGCATCATTGGCCTCCGATCCAAGGCGTAGGTGGTCCTCTCCCTCTCTATGATAGACTGTCTGCTTCAAGCAACCAGCCAATCCTGAGAAAGGGATGCGTCTTCCACCCATCTCTCTCTTTTTTTCCCTTACACATGCATTAGCATTCCTATTCATTACTTTACTATATATATATATATATTCGAACAGAACATTATTATTATTATCATTATTTCATGCCTTGCTAATAAATAAGTAGTTAAGGAGACCTACCTGGTCCCTATCTATCTAGCTAATTCAATATACATTGAAGAGCTACCACTTCACTCTAATTTATTCATTATTTACCACCTACTACGTATATATTTACTACTAATGACTTCCATTATAATTATAATGTTCAAATAGCACTTGTGATATATAGAGCTCAGAGAGTAATGGAATCTCATGAAAGTAGTAGTAGTAGCAGCTAGTCCATTAGCAGCCTATCAAGGCCCAGCATCGACTTAATTAATTAGTACGGATGTGTAGTGACAGCAAGTCAATAATCCAAATCCTGTGGCTGTTTAATGAATATACTAGCCTATACGAAAATGCTAGTTGACGTCTACGTCCTTGTGTCTTATTAACAAACCATCTGCAAATATATATTTTTATTACTTATTATTACTATTACTATATTACTAGATAACTATCACAAATAATTAAATACTACCACACTGCAACTATCTCCCAAATTTAAATGCCTACGCCGCCCTCCCCAAAATCACAAAATTAAAGTGAATGAATAAAAACAAGCAAGACGAGGCTAGTGGCTTTAATTAGGATTATAGTAGAAACTCGTGCTTTAAGCAACAGCTGGCCTTGCCGTGAGCCTAAATGCAAAAACAAAAGATTTATTTCTATTTTTACCCCTATGTTATGCTAGTCTAATATACTAATAGTAATTTTTTCTTATCGGACATAAATTTATTTTTGGAAAATATATTAGAAATATATTCGAATTTTAATTGAAAATTATTGTAATAATATCGAATTTTTGAAATGATTTTTTTTCCCATGCACTATTTAATAGTGTATTTTTAATGTATATATGTATCCTCATGGTCATCAAATATATTACATCATTATAAATATTAGTGTGTCCACGTGAACTCATATATACCTATAAAATACACTATTAAATAGGTAGGGGTAAAAAATCTTCTATAAAATTTGATATCGTAACATTAATTTTGGCCAAAATTAAAATATTTTTAGACCCTTTTCCTTTAATTTGCTTCATAAAAAATAATAATCACAATTTATGTCCTAGTATAAAAATGCTTATTATGGAAAAGTGAGGTGTTTGATCAAGTTATGAAGAGAAAAAATAAATTCTTTAGCAAGTAACAGAATATATTTTTTAAGAGCTAAAAATAGTTTTATCTTCAAAAATACATAAGAAGCACTTTCCAAAAATTATCTACTTTGGAATTTACAATTAGTATATTAGTTCACGACTGTGGATATATGATACATACGAACCGCAAAAAATCACAGTGAAATTACATGCAAACACCGGCCAATTTTTTACAATTTTATGCGTCAAAACCAACTACTCACAACCCCATAGCTTATCCAACCTCTATTTTGGTACAGACTCGTGAAAACTTTATGGATTTTGATGCCCATTCGTATTTGGACGTTCCTAGCTACATTCGAATATCCTGTGATTTTTTTGCCTTATATTCAAATTTTGTGTGTTCTAAGCTACCATAACGATGATCTAACATCTTAGACTCACAAATAGCAAGTAAAGTTAGTATGTGCTTATCTCGATCAAATAGTTTGAGTCAATTTTGAGAGAATTGTGAGGGAGATGGACAGGAAACAAAGATACTATCAGGAAGCGAGGGATATGACAGGGGGAAATAGTGAGCAAAGGATAGAAGGTTTTAAAGCCTTCTGGGTTAAAGTTGATTTTACGATCATAAAATTAATTTCTATCAAAAATAAAATAAAAAGATATTGTGCTATTTGGATTTGAATATAGAACTCCTTTCAAATGGACACCTATTACTAGGAGAAAATAGTCACTCTCCAAACTTAATTGGACATTAAAACAAAAATCACAAAAAATAAGTGACATAGCCACTATTTTATAACATGATCATCCACATGCTCTAATTGACACATACAAAAGAGCTCTCTATGTTTTAATATCTCCTGTTTGGTCCCCGCCTTCTTTTTCCACTAATTTGGAATAATATATATGTATTTGTATTTGTTAAAAATTATTATAAGAAAAAAAAAGGTCAAACAAATGGGAGAGAAAGTAAAGCTCATTTTGCTGTTGGCTATCAAAAGAGTGACGATTCCAGCGAGTTTTCCGGTCAAAATATCTATTTTCAAGTAACATCATCATCACCTCCTACTCCATAGTCATGTTTTATCCGTTTTCTTTTAAAAAATAAGCTTCAAAATGATTTTTCCGCCATTTTAGATATTAGCGAAATCTTCCATAATAAACACTTTATAATTCATTATAGATAAATTTTAGTAGTTGAAAAGCATTAAAATCTGTTTAGCTATTGCAGGAGCTGCATTTTGTACCACGATTCCATTCAGTCCTGTTTCTGTACGGATGTCAGACTTCATGGATAGTTAACGACTGATGTATATTGTAATCTATTTCATATCTTTGTAGTCGGTTATGGCAATAACTGAATTTGTTCTTGCTGGTGGTGATTATATGGGAGTTTGGGAGACTCCCAAAAGCTGGAATTGAAAATCTTTTAATAAGACGACAGTGCTCATTGCATTACGTCGCAATGACTCATATGATGATATGATTGCAAGCGTAATTGAGGCCTGTGAGTTAACGTGCGAGCCAAATGACTTGGTGATTAGCTATCAAATGAATGGGAGGAAAAAAATACATCCCACATTCATAAAAAATGATAGACATGTGAGCTTGTACATGTAAGATATTGGTATTGATGGCTCTAGGCCTACATTGAGAATAAACGTCAATGTGAAACCTCCAATTGAACCAACAAATTCATCTAATTACAATAATGATTTGATTGAAAATGAAAGATTGGGTGATCATCCCAAGGAGAGCTTGGGTGATAATTTAAAAGAAAACTTGGGTGATCATTCAATAAATATACATGATGATCCAACTAATGTGGAGGATCCCAAATCCGAATGTTGTGAAGAAGTGTAGGGAAAAAGGAATTGGGATCACAATACAATCATTCCTTCTTAGATGAAACTAATTTATGTATAAACCAAACTTTTAGTAACAAAACCAACTTGCAATTGTTATTAGCCGAAATGACGGTAAAAAAGTCTTTTGATTTTGCTACTGTGAAGAGTTGTACTAAATACTTAAAGGTAAAATATGTATCTCACAACTGTGCATGAATGTTCGAGCGAGAAAATATGAGTATTCAGATAGATTTCGTATCTATAAGTGCATTAGCAAACATAGTTGTGGGGTAGAACATGCCAACAATAGCCATAGAAAAATTTCAATCAAAGTGATTGCTTCACTTTGTGTAAATATGTATCGTGATGACAAGGGTCTAAATGTTAAAGAGATTTAGAGATTTTTCTTACATGTTTGAGACACTTAATATTTGTTCTAGTTATTGTCTTATTATAAACGAGGATAGTTACAGGTTCATGCATTATTTCTTGGCCTTTGGTGCTTGCATTAAGGCATTTGCCCTTATGAGAAAGGTAATTGCGGTTGATGACACTCATTTACGTGGTAAATACAAGGGCATATTGTTGAGCGTTGTAGTACAAGATACGGAGAATCATGTTTATACGACTGCCTTTTGTGTTGAGGACAAAGAAAATGATGCATCTTGGACATTTTTCTTTAAGAAATTGAAGGAGGTTGTCGTTGATGAATCAGATTTGTGTTTTATCTCCGATAGACACAAGAGCATCACTAACGGTATTGTGAAGGTTTACAATCATGCTCATCACAGATATTGTGTGAGGCACCTCAAAGAAAATCTCTGCGTAAATCATCATTGTGGAGATTACCTTTATCTTTATTACAATGCGGTAAAGGCTTATTCTTTGGAGGAGTTTGACAATCATTTTGTAGAATTCAAGAACAAATGCCCCGTGGTAGCCGTCGTCCTTGAGCATTATATTGATTTTGAGAAGCGGAGTAAGGCACATTTTTCTGACAATAGATATTGATGTGATGACCACGAATATCGTCGAGTCACTTAATGCTATATTAATAGACGAAAGAGAGTATCACGTGGCATCTATATTTAATTCAATTGGTACGAGGTTTGGAGAATTGTTTAGGGAAAGACATGCATATTTCCTCAAATACATGGGTAATTAAATGGTGCCGACTGCGGTAAAAATCGCAAGAAAAAAAAATGATTGAGGGCGACTCCTTGTATCTGGAGAATGTAAACGGGGACAACAATCAATTTACCATGTTGAATGTTTGTGTTACTGCCTATGTGGACCTACTGGAAAATTCATGCTCATGTATGGAATATGACTTGATCAAGATACCTTGTGCTCACGCGATGACCGCTTTAAGACAGAAACATGAAAGTGAGCATGGTATGAGCATCTATATGAGTACTTTTCGCCTTTGTATAAAGTTGAAGGATACCTTCTTGCATACATGGATTATATTAATGTTGTCCCTCTCGAGTCGGAATGGTGTGTTCCAGAAGAACTGCTTAATGTAAAAATTCATCCGTCTCTTGTCGATATCAAACTTGGAAGGAAAATAAGGAAACGTGTCAAAACCATCGATGAGAATTTCAAGAGCAAGAGAATAAACAAATGTTCGACTTGTAAGAGAACCGGACACAAGAGAGCTACATGTGTGAACAAAAACACATCTTAAATAAGCTTGATAGAATTTATTTTTATAATGAAGCTACTGCTTGTTTTTTGCAACTGTAATCGAGCGTCTGTTTTTTTACTACTATAATCAAGCAATTGCCAGCATTTTGATCAATTTATTGTCATCTATTATCGTAATTACTCATGATCTATAGATCATTCAAAAGATAACATACATTTTGTGCACTGTCTATATACATGAAAATTATTTATATATGAAAATTATTAACATATTACAATTATTAACATATGAAAATTATTAACATACGAAAATTATTAGATCAATTGTGGTTATACAAATAACATTCTTAAAACATTTTCATATACACATTTCACAACAGTAACAATAGTTCAAATTTCACTTTTTCAACAATAACATCTGCTTATTTTTTAGTATATAAGGAGCAATTCCTCATAAACAACTCAAAAATCTCCACTTTGCTCAAACATCCAAAGCAAAAAGTCTTAAAATTGTCATTGTGGTAAACCAGCTACGTTGAGGATGTCACACACCTATACAAATCCAGATCGATAATTCTTTAATTGTGCAGTTGACATATGCCCATTTTTTAGGTGGCATAAAAATGAATCATCAACGAGTAGCCCATCAAATCTTCAACACATTATCAAATTTGAATTATTACAAAGCTACAAAAATTTGTAAGGATATGCTAATGAATTTCTTAAAAAAGGTCGAAGAGCAGAGGAATCACTTGAAAGTGTTGCTAAAAGATGTTGAAATAAATCGAGATCAACTAAAAAATTGATTTTGGCAGAATAAAAAGAAAAACGCCTAAAAGTTATACTGTGTGATTTATTTTTTGTGTTTGCTTTTTAAAAATTTGTAACAAATGAGTAACAGAAATGTAATACTAAATGAATAAATTATTTCTCTCTATTTGTTGCAGTATTATATCTTTTATTTTGATTTATAATGTTGTGATAACAATTTATAGTATTAGACATACAAGTTTATTGAGACATAGATTCATAAGAAACATAAAAACCCTTCATGATATAATATATAATGCCAGATGTACATTTTTGTCTTCAAAAACAACAACAAAAAACACAGACCACTTTAACCTTGTCAAAAAACATGTCTTCAAACCAGGAAAAAACCTAACTATCACAAAACTCACCCCAACTATCATAAAAATCAATTGTCTTAATAAAAGAATAAATTCACAAATTGTCTTAAAATACCAGGATATAACCATCCCAAAAAATCACAACTGCACTTAATCACCACCAATGTGAGCAATAAGCTCCATCACAATACCCATCACATATATTTTCACTTCAGTGGCCAACCCTTCTTCTTCAAGCTTTTCCTCTTCTTCATTCTCTGTTATCTTCTCTTGTTGTTGTTCATTCTCTTCTTCTCCATTTGCTTTATTTTCTTCTAGTTTCTCCTCTTTTTTTTCTTCATTGTTCTCTTCCATCGTGTCTTCTTGTTGTTTCTCTTTTTATTTTGTTTCCTTTTGTTGTTTTTCTTCTTCTGTAGTCTCCTCTTTATCAACTTGTTCTTCAAAGTATGCATCAACTGCATCAAGATGAAATTTGTCATCCACAACTAATGGAAGGATGTTGTCATCCACCGTTGGTGATGAAAAATTGTCATCATCTACTACAAGATCAGTGGCTAAGCATTAATACAAATACATTATACTATACAACTAAAAAATATATGAATTTATCGACCTTTATTTTTTTTTCTTTTTATTTCTTCTCAACTTCTCCTCTCGTACAAAAACAATGATTTCCACCATTGATTGCTCGAGGGATGCAACATGCTCACCCATGTTTTCATCTTTAGAAGTACTTGGTATAGAATTGTTCGAGGTTGATTAGGAATGTGTTCGTTTGAATACTCATCCTCCACATGACCTAATGCAGAAGTGAGGACAGTGACACCTTTCAAACTGGCCTTTAAGGCATCAATAATTGTGTCCTTCACTTCATCCGTATATGACTTTAATGTTTTCATATAATTTTGTTTCTTCACACTTAGTAGGTATTAGGTACGGATGTACAACCTACAAAAAAATATAATTAGTACAATACCTTCACTAATTTACCATTATATAACAAAATAAGTTTGTACCTTTGTATACTTAAATGGATCACCTTCGATAATGTTGTCGCTCTTTGTCGTGTGTCATTTAAGTAAACGGGAAATTTGCAATGGAGAATCCAATGACTTCTTTGTGTATATACCAAGATGAGGAAAAACCTCATATCCAAACGTGAAATTAATAAAATAACAAATAAATGTAATCAATTTCATTAATGATAAAAATTACCAGAAATGCCTAGTGGAAGTCATACAAAGCATAAGATGCTCTTTTCTTGTACACATCACATTGTTTCTTCAAATTAACTTTGGTCTTCAAATACTTAAGTGTTAAATCAAAGCATTCTTTTCCCTACAAATAGCTCTTGAAAAACTCTAAATCATCGGTCATCTTAATATGGTTTGATTTTACAATCTTAGATCGATCGTGGGCAAGTAATATTGAGTAGACGAACCAAACTAATTCAATTTGAAATCCTTAATCAAACTCAACAACTTCGAACCACTAATATTCTTATTCTTGATTACTTCATAGTAAAATTTCTCACCTTTGTCAAACAATTTTTATATTTTTATATCGCGGAGTATGCCCCACAATTCAGACCATAATCAACGCAAACTCTTTTAAGCCAAAACATGCAGCCTTATCATTCACACAAAATTACATTTCATGCAACTTTTATCATGATTGACACGAGCAACAACATGTAATGAACCATCTGTCCATTAAACTTGTAAAATTCTGAAAAATGCCTTGAATGATCAAAACAACTACCTTTAAAGTCATTATAATTTTTTTCATTAAGTAAAACATTTCTAAAATCATTATACAAAGTCATTCTTGCTCTCACAGAAATCTTGAATGGAAAAGATCCTAACTCATCCATACACGTAGTGAGATTATAGGACTTATCTGAGATTTCTCTTGCACAAGTTGGCCAGGACAGAGGATCATCATCCTCATCTCCAGTATCTCGGCTATCTTCACTAGTGGACTCGTCTCCACTGCTCTCTTCACTAGACTCAATCTCATGAAAAATCTCCTCATAGTTGTCTATTTCATCCATCGTATCAGAAAACGAATCATATTTGGGTTCTTCAACAACAACTTTTTCTTTTTTTGAACACCTTGTTGAAGCTTGAGGTTTAACCTTCCTTTTCTTGTTTTTACCGGGCTTAGGGACAAATTTTTTAACCATACCACCTCTAGTTTTAGCCATAACCACAATAAACCTATAATACTAAAGTAGATCAAAGTCTAACAAAAGAGTGCAATGAAAAATAATGCACAACAAAGAAAACAACAATCCATAACAAAAGTCAATATTCAAGAATAGACAGACAAGATACACAATTTTTTTTTTAAAAAAAGCAATCAAATAGGATTAAATATTTATATCCAAACAAAAACGTCATTAGAGACCACAAATATTCATCCTAAACAACAACATGAAGAATATCATCCAGAAAAAGGATTTATTAAACTACTATAACAAAATAAAAAATCAAATACGACATCCTAAACAAGAACATGAAATAAAATCATCCAGAAAAATAGTTTATTACACTATTATAACAAAATAAAAAATCAAATACAACATCCTAAATAACATAAAGAAAACTCATCTAGAAAAAGATTTTATTACACTACTATAACAAAATAAACAACCAAATACGGCATCCCAAACAATAACATGCAGAAAAATCATTCAGATGAAGGGTTTATTACACTATTATAACAAAATAAACAATCAAATACTGCTAAAATAACCAAAAACTACCATTAAACTCAAATGAACTTACCAAAGATGAAAATTTTGAACTCGGAGAAGAAGAAACAAATGAAGATTTGACCTTTAGGACGATGAAATGGTTGAACGTTTGTTTAATGGACGATGAAACGATTAAAATGTATGTGAAAGAGAATCGATGATATGGGAAAAAGAAACAGATGATTTCTTTGCTTTCTCTTGAAACGTTTCGAGAAGTGTATAGGGAAGAGAGGCGGAAGGGGATGATAAGATTACTAATAGAATTGATGTACATGGAAGAAGAAAAGTTAAGAAGAGGAAATGTCATAACAGTCCCCAAAAGGTGTCTTTTTGATATATATATATA
>NC_028644.1:70515584-70522496 GCF_001406875.1 Solanum pennellii
ATAGTATATATATATATATATATATATATATATTGAGATTATAATATATATAATATATATATGTTAACATGTCCCAAAAAGGTGTCTTTTTGATATATATATATATATCTTTTGATAAACATATATATTTTTTCTAAGTTTTAAAAACACTAAATAAGTCCAATATATATCTCTTTTGGTAAACATATATATTTTTTCTAAGTTTTAAAAACACTAAATAAGTCCTTGACCCTACATTCACAAATATACCCCAAGTTTTAAAAAAGTCGAACAAACCCATGGCCCCACACTTTTTCTTCTTTTAGAAGCCTAACCCTAGAAAATAAGATAAAAATAAATCAAGTGTCTATAGAGTGAATTAAGTTTTATTGTTGTCCCCAATTCCAATTCTTCTCCTATTACTACTACTATACCAAAGACATGAAGTGTCCAACTTTATATATATATATATATATATATATATAAAGTAGCGTTAGAGATTTTTTTTCGAATAAAAAAAATTCAGTTGTGATACTCTAACATCGTATTGCCATCTTCTAAGTCTTGCACCGCTAAACACATCAAAGAATAAAATATCTATCCAAAAGAATCATAAAGCTTGATTTATCGGATTGGAAGCGATGTTTTAAACCTCAAGTAGCGTAGCCTCACGACACGACATAAATATCACAATTAGGTGGTAATTATATGTTTCTTTTTAATTAACGTTTGAATTATCACCGTGAAAGTCACAACAACAATCCGTATCCTGAATAAGACAACCCAATACACGGGTTTGTCTTTACACTCGCTTTTCACTCAACACATTTTGTTGAACGGTTACGGGGTAAATTTGTACAAACCCGCTAAGATTTCAATCCCCCGCTCCATCCCACATAACATAATTTGTTATTTTTATCATGTCCCGCACCAATTCGCATAAACCCACTCCACCTGCCTTACATAATTTCTAAAAGAAATTAAAATACTGAATACAGTTTGTTTTTACCTTACTAATTCTACTTTATCAATTGCTTCATATGTTTATGTAACTGCTAAAATTAATAGGCTAGTGTAGAACTATAATGCAATTTTATTATACTCTTTTAAATATGTCAGTAACATTTTTTTTTGTGATAATTTTGAATTGATTACATAAAATACTGAATGCTAGTAACTTTATTTTTCTTTCTAGTTTTTGGCCATTCAAAACGGTTTTTTCATAAACTCTTTTGTTCATCATATGCAGTGCCCAAAAGGTGTAAAACTGGTATGAAATGTGTGAATTTATGAATTTAAAATATTCATTTTCAAACCCAAAACCTGCCCCGCCCCACTTGAATTCAAAAAAAATCTATTTAAACCAATCTCGCCTTGCCCCGTCCGCTCCACACCCGCAAAAGCTTTGACCTGTCCCATTCCACTTCTGCCTGACTGCATTGCCATCCCTAGTACTTAAATGGCACTTTCATCAACGTTTTAACCTTAGGCAAGGTATTTACGGGCCGATTTGAGTTTTTGTCGTTGATCAAAATTTTAAATAAAATTAATTTAATTAAATATATTATTTATCAATTACTAATGTTACACGAAAATAAAATACAAAGTGGAATAATAGAAAAAAGCAAATTATTTTGCAAATATAGGATAACAAAGCAACCCATCAACCACCAGTTATGACCTTGAAAACCTTGAAGAGGTTTAACTTTTATCCCTTCATTTTAAAAAGGATGATCAAATTCGACTTAAAATAGAGTTTAAAAAATGAAATAAAAATTTGTAATCTTGTGGTTTTAAGTTAAAATTACGTACCAAAATTTTCTTTTAATCTTGTGATCTTAAACATGTTATGTGGAAAGTTAAAGTTAAAATATTACTTTTGTTATATTTTTTTTTGTTTTTCGGCTTGGATTCTAATTGACCTTTTGTTGGACTTTTTTCTTTTATTTTTTTTCACTTTCATAAATATCTATAAAATATTCAAATTATTCATAAAACTTAATATATTATGTATATTTAATTAAAGATATGTATATTCTTTTGTTTTGTTTAACTCATTAAGATATTATTAATTTATTTTTTTGAACCAAAACCAAATAAAATGAATTATTTAATCATTCCGATTTAGTTTATTGGATCGGATTTTACCCTCACAATGAATCTCTACGGTATGTGTGAGTTTTGTAGGTATACTTGATCCCTTTATTATTAATTAAAATTAATAAAAAAGAAATAAAAGTAAGGTTAAGATAGTTAGAGAGAAGGAGTTCAGTTATATTGTTTAGTAGGAGTTAAAGAGAACTTTAATTGGGATGATGACAAGGACGAGCTCACATGAACCCAACCAGATAATTCGTGGGCCCCGACCCAACGAGCGAATGAACTCGGAAGAAAGTCTAAAAGAGAATAACTAGAAAGAAATTTACCTAACTTAAAAAAAAGAAGATTCCACCCACTTAGACAAATTACCCACGTACCTTGTCTCTTTCCCTCTCCCTCTCACACACAGACACAAAGAAGAGAGAAGTAAGAGGCGGCTTTTGAATCTGACTACTCCGGAATGGGTGATAATTAATGAGAGTCATCACGGAACGACGACAAAAAAAAATTATATATTTTTTTTGTTTCAACCCTAGCTAGTTGCAGCTCCTCTCACACTAATAACTACGCTTTTTGGGTCCTATCTGATTAGATCTATGCTGGGTCCTCAATCATGAATTTCTTCTCAGATGGACGTGGCTTCAACGATCAAGGCCCATTTTCTCATCCTGATTTCTCCCATCAGCAAAGAAGCACCACTAATAGTAGTGATATGGCAGATGAAGTGGGTGAAAGTAACACGATTGAACGAGAACACATGTTCGATAAGGTAGTCACTCCCAGTGACGTCGGCAAGCTCAATCGGTTAGTCATCCCCAAACAGCACGCAGAAAAGTATTTTCCTCTGGATTCCTCTACCAACGAGAAAGGCCTCCTGCTCAATTTCGAAGACACGAATGGAAAGCCTTGGCGCTTCAGATATTCCTATTGGAATAGCAGTCAAAGCTATGTAATGACCAAAGGTTGGAGCCGCTTCGTCAAGGAGAAGAAGCTCGATGCTGGGGATATTGTCTCATTTCAGCGTGGAGTCGGTGAATTGGGCAAGGATCGTCTCTTCATCGACTGGAGGCGCCGTCCAAACGCCCCCGATCATCTCCACTTCATGACTAATCATCATCTCCATAATAACTTGTACCGCTCTAATATTCAGTACCCAGCTGCTGCTTGGGATCGTCCTCTCTTTTTGCAGCCTCCTGACCAATCACATTTACAATATTCCCTGGAACCTGCAACTGGCAGCATGTCTCATCAACAACAATCTCACGGATCCAGTCCTAATTATTACTACGACACTTGTAATTTCATCAACAGCCGTACAACTGTGGTAAATGGAAACCCTTGTCCGAGCGGATCAGTAGTTTATCTCAGATCGGGGTCAGCCCAAGTTCCACAGCAGGCTGGGTTAATGCAATTAAGAGGTCATAGTAATAGTAGTACTAGTGGCAGGGTTGTGGAGCCAGTGGTGTTCGACTCCGTACCGGTTGTTCAAGGCAAGGCAGCAGCAAAGCGATTCAGGTTGTTCGGTGTGAATATGGACTGTCCCATCTCAGACTCATGTGAAATCACGTCCTCATCTTCTTCCTTGCCTAATCCCGCCGCTACAACAACTTATTCTCATGTCCCCCAATTTTCATCATTATCATTCAGGACTTCTAACGACTATGATACCAACCGGCCGGCAGCCACCGAAGAAGAATCATTTGACAAAGGCAAGGCATCCATGTCCTTGAATTTGGATTTGGACATTTGATGTGTAAATTGAAGAGAATTAACCTAAGTGGTGGACTGGTACGGGCCATCCCGCACAAAGAAATCCCGTCCTTGAGTGTCCAAGTTAAATTTGTGTAATAATACGATTTTGAAATATTTTGCAAATACTAGTAAAATATCAGGTTATTTTATGTCTGATTTTTCAACAAGAGGAAAAATACTACATATATTTTCTATATACTTATATTCATAAAAAAAAAATATATTTCCTTATCTCTCTCGATCTAACAAACTTTGCTGTATTGATTTCCTAGCAGTGGGAATGCATAGCTAGCTCCTCACTCAGGCTAATGAATGATGGGATCAGAAGGGAATTAACAAAAGTCGTGCTATCTTTTTCATCATTCATTCATGAATTTTTGTTTTTATTACCTTTGGTAGGTTCTTGTTCTTGTCGCTGCTTCACTGGGCACGCCCCCCAGGTACTGCGGTTGCTCCAGATCTAGCTAGCTAGCTTTTATAAAAGGTACGTACATAACATTTCATCTTGACTAACTTGGCCATCTATCATCAACTGATCATACGAGCTACCAGCTACTTCTACTAATATCTATGTATAGTTAATATCTTCATTCACTAGTCACTAGTCGTCATTCATATATATTATTCTTTTTTAAAATCTTAGTAACTTCTTCCTGTATGCCTTTTCTATTCTAAAAAAAAAAAAAAGAAGAAAAGAGCTAACATATCAACAACAATAACATGCCCAATAGAATCTCACTAGTGGGGTTGGAGAGAGTAGAATGTACACGGATTTTATCACTACGTCATGGTGATATATAAACTGTTTTCAAAAGAACCTAGCTTAAGCAATTCCAAAAACAAAAACAAAAAATAAACATATCAAGTCACAAAAAATAAAAACAATCAAATTTTACTGTGGCAAAAGCAAAATAACATAATAATTGAAGCACCATACGCAACATATTAAAATAGAGTAATGGAAACAATAACAAATACTGATGGTTATAGAAAAACGAGTACTAGTACTAGTAAGATGACAAACACCGACTACTCTAAGTACGACAACACTACACTACCTACTATAACCTTCTACTCTGATACATGCCCGTTACACCCTCTTATCTAAAGTTATGTCCTCAATAATCTTGGGCTGAGTCATATCGTGTCATTCATCTTTTCTCTAATACTTTTTCGGTCTATCTCTGCCTCTCCTTGTACCCTCTAACCAACCTCTTGCACCTCATCCACTCATCTCCTCTTCACATAATCTAACCATCTCAATCTCGCCTCTCTCATCTTGTGCACCACGGAGGCCGTTCCCACCTTATTCTGAATATTGTCATTTCTAATCTTATTGTTCCTAGTATGACCACATATCTGTCGAATATGAGAGTTTTGTTTGAAAATGGTACTTCTATGTATTTGTATCTGAAATCAAATACGGGGAGGAAGGCAACAACCCCTTTTCTAAATTTTCTTCTTCCTTTAAACAATTAATTAGCTGTCTCTAACATAATTAACCCCTGCGTCTATTTTTATTTGTTATGTTGTGCTTTTCGAAAGTCAGTTTGATTAATTTTCAAAGTTAATTAGATTATATTAATTTGATATTTTAAACAAAAAAGATTAGATATTCAAAACTATATGGAAAGTAATATCAATATAATGAAAAAATACATATTAAAATGTTAGTCAAAATTTTTATAGTTTAACTCTAAAAATAGAAATCATGACAAACAGTAGCTGACAGATGGAGTATCTTTTTTAATCTTTCCTAATAGTGCACATATATTAAAGATCTCTACGATGTATATTTACACTACTCAGGGTTTGTTATCTGATCGATTTTGAGCTTGGATATACATACAAGATTTTGCTGGTTTGATATTCCAAGTAATTAAGCATCTGTCTTAGGTTAGTCCTCTTTTATTCATTTTGTGATACAGAGCATAATTAGTATTATTCCTTTCGTTTCATCTTTGATGAGTGCATGTGGAGTTTAAGAAAAAAAGAGTTGTTGCACATATCACAAGTACATTAAGAACTTGCAGCTTAAACATGTTATATGGTATTTGTATGAATATAAGAGCATGTGAAATGTCAAGTGTAATGTTAAATAGTTTCCAAATACTGTAGGGTGTCGTTCCTTTATTGCATTGTTTCGTTCACTCCAATTTTATACCTCATAAATTCAATGTTAGCCTTAAAAATTAATTAACTACCAATCCTGAGCATGTATTTATAAATCCAAAAACATATTTGACCTTCTAATAATATAATTTCTTTTATTCTCCAGATCTAGTAATTTCCTAACCTTAGCATCTCTATGTAAATTGGTATGGTGTTTGCAGAAAGTGTTGTTATATGTTTCTTATACACAATTAGTAATGGGATGCGGTAATAATTATACACAATAACAAAAAGAGGGCTAAATCTGTTACCGGCATTAATTGATTGTCATTGGATTTAATGTTGCTTAAGACTTTAGAGACATTTACAAAGAATGCTAACTGCCACTAAAAATACATTTTTAGTGGCAATTAAGCTATTGTCATTAATTAATTGCCGCTAAAGATCATTTTTAATATATCGTAGCTTTCCCTGGGCCAAAAGAGAGAAATAGATTCTCAGGTAACTGAAACCAAGCTAAGTAGAAATAAAATAATACTAGCTGGCTCTTTTCAGATAATAAATAAACTTAACAACTCGGTAAGTTGTTTTCTTTTGAATAAAAGCACAAAGTTAATTGTGCTTGTTAGTGCGTGTTAACATTAATCTGGATTGAATAGTACATACTTTAAGGGTGTGTTTGGTACGGAGGAAAATGTTTTCCATGGAAAATGTTTTCCTAGAAAATGTTTTCCTGGAAAACAAGTAGATTTTGGACTTATTTTCTCGTGTTTGGTTGGTAACTAGAAAAATATTTTCCGGAAATGATTTTTAGTGTTTAATTTATGAATTAAAAATGTTTTTGAGAGACATCTTTTATTTTTACTAGAATAAAAATTAATTTATGAAATTAAAATATTTTTTAAAAATAAAATTATTTTTTTTGGGTGGTGGGGGTGGGGTGGGGGTAGTGGATGGGGGCAAGGGGGA
>NC_028644.1:70523193-70546659 GCF_001406875.1 Solanum pennellii
AAATTATTTTTAAAAAGAAAAATTAATTTTTGGGGGAGGGGGTGGGGTTGGGGGGCAAGCCGGTGGTGGGTGGGTGGATGGGGCTGTCAGGGATCGAATGAAAAATAAAATTTTGAAATTGAAAATATTTTTTTCAAATTAATGTTTTTCCCCAAAAAAAGATAATTTGAAATTGGAAGAGAGTTTTGGAAAATGTTTTCCTTAATTTTTGAAGGGAAGTCATTTTCCTTAATTTTGAGGAAAATGAGTTGATTTGAAAAATATTTTCCAAGATTTTGTCCCAACCAAATATGAGAAAATTGAAAAACATTTTCCAGAAAATGTTTTCCTTCGTACCAAACACACTCTAAGTTGTAAATTTTTCTCATCTCTCAAAATCTTAGCTTAAATTGGATCACTCTTTTTTTTTGTTGTTGTCAATAGTTCTCGTGAGGATATATAAATGATGTCAAAAGGTACAAAGCACCTGACCTCTTCAAATCATTACAAGAAAAGAATGAACAGTGTTCCATTTCTACAAATTGGATCTCTGTTGAAAGCATAACACAAATTACATATTCAGAAATGTGCATACTTAATCCGTATTTCCATTTAGGTATATTTGCATGAAGAATTGAACTTTTTTGGGCATATATATCTCTTTCTTCAATTGTGTTTGGTTCTTTGATCCAATGTTATTTTGATAAAGGTTCCTTTCCTTGCTAGCAAACACCCAGTGCACTTTAACCCTGACCAGCGTACTGTACCGAAATAGTTATACTCTATAAATTTTTAGGCATGGTCATCCAAATTGTCATAGCTATACGCTACCTTCAAAAATGTATATAGTGAGCCCACCTTAAACATATCATGTAAATTCAACGAGAGAAGTAATTATATATAGATGGCTCTATTTATGAAGGGGAGAGAGAGAAAAGAATTTGAGGAGTAAGTCCAAAACATTTTTCTTACACACATGTACCTTTTCGGCTAGGTTTTTAATGGATTTAACTCCTCTCCATTACTTATCCTTTCTATTTAAAAATTAAAGGTGGAAATTTAAAAAAAACAAATAGATCTCCAGCTTTAGTTTTTAATTATGACACATGACTTCCATCCAAGTGTATATTTGAGGGAATAGAGAGAATAAGTAATCCGTTTTTGACGGGGCTAGCTAAAAGTTTCTAGTTTACTGGAAGGTCATATCAATACGATGATAGAGAGATTTTGATCTCAAGTAAAAAATTAGCCCTTTTTCTTTAGTATCATCAAGTATAAATTTATATCATATGTAAATTTATTTCCAAACTTAGTTCTATCCTTCGTCTTCAAGAGGGATTTGATCATCCTATGAAAGTGACAAGCCAGAAAGATGTTAGGTGTAGAGTGCTACTCTACTAATTAACTCATACCATCAACTTTAATTAATTACATATATACATAGATGTCTTGACTGCATCAAAAGGCGGTTTCTCATTTTAAGTGCATTCAAAGAACACCATATATGCCTATTTCTTGTTAGACTAATGATGTACACCATAACTTGTGTTTTGACATTTGTCATAATTGCATTGGCTAAAGAAAGCACAAATGCCTTCATTCTCTAACGGTCTCTCATGTACTCCGGTTTTCAACTACGTCTGCAATGTTCAATCTATTTTTTCTGGATGTGCAAAATTTGTTAATTATGGTCACAGTAAACATTGTTGTTAATTCAAATCTCATTTTCATTTTTTTTTAAAGAAAAACAAGGTCTAAACTACATATATTCTTTAAGTCATTTCGTTGGTTGTACCATTGTTGATAAATTTATCTGACAAACAACTATCGCATGTAGTCGTAAATAGAGAATAAAATAGGGGTTTGTGGATGACTGAGATAGCTCATCGCTATTTGTTATCTTAAAAAAAAAAAAAGAGACTTGCCTAGAAAATGACGTATAAAGCCATATTTACCAAGCGTAACAAAAAACTTTAGAAAATCGCATAAATACTGTAAATAGGCCTCTTAAGGGGTCGTTTGGTACAAAAACTGATAATGAAGGGATTAGTGACGCAGGGATTAGTAATGCAGTGATTAGTAGTGCATGAATAATTTTTTGTCAAGTGTTTGGTTCACTACTTTCCACTTAATTTGTATTTTATTTAAAAATCTATAAAATATTTCTTTCCTATTATACTTCTGTTATTATGAGTGTTTATTTCATGTAATTAATTGGTTCAAGATAGATAATCACCGGATCGGATATATTTTTTTCAAAGAATTTTCTCTTCCATTTAATTAGTTAAATGAAATACATATATACATAAAACTCTTATTAATTTTAAGGTGTGATGTACCACTAAAAAGATCATTGATGGCACAATGTATTTCTAATTTTTTGTTGGTCAAGTATATATATTAAACTTAACATAGATTTAAGACTACTTAAATTGTCCAATACCTGATTATTTTTTTAAAAAAATAGTTCAAGTGGGTATTCGACAAACTATCTTGAATAAAAAAAATTGAGAATGGTGAGCCTGAACATACTTCTTGTTTACATCCCTACTCTATTCAAATAGGGTGAAACGTCGCAGTGACTAAAAATATAATCAATTAACTTAATTTTAAAGAATTTAAAGAACAAACAAACTTTAAAAGGAGTCGCCACCTAATTTTGGGAAAAAACTAGGAAACTATTAAGTGATCTACGAAACTATTAGATTCTCGGAATTTTGGATGACCAAAACAGATGGTGGATTATTGTACATAAAAATCGGCAAAATAGGGAATTTACTTGCTTTGGGACTCGTTTGACCTTGAAAATGGATCGTTTTTGTTGTGGTGACTAACCGACTCCATAGATAAGGTCTTAATGAACGTACGTGTAAATTTTTGGCAAAAAATATCTTAGAATTCCTGATAACCAAAAAAAATAATAGACTACAGGACTTATAGTTTTACGTTTATCGGTTTTTGATCATATATAAGGTAAATTATAAGGCAAAAATGAAAGTCATATCGGTCAAAGGGATTGGGTCTACCGCGCAGATCTCAAAAAAATAAGCAAGTTTTAAGAAAAATCGCCCCCAAAAGATGCTCAAGGAAAAATCTACGGCCATTTGAAGTTTTCACGAAATGTGACTTTAAAGGGGTACTTGTGAAAATTTGAACTTCAAACGGACATAAAACGCGCATCCGATGTCCGATTGAGCCGATCTTTTTCCAAGCTGATTATTTTTTTGATATCCACGCGAAAAATACCACGCACTTCCATAAGACTTATAGTTTTACGTTTATCGGTTTTTGACCATATATAGGGCAAAATTATAATGAAAAAATGAAAGTTAAATCGGTTAAAGTGATTGGGTCTACCGCATAGATTTCAAAAAAAATAAGCAAGTTTAAAAAAAAGAATCGCCCCCAAAAGATGATCGAGGAAAAATCTACGGTCATTTGAAGTTTCACGAATGTGACTTTAAAAAGGGTACTTGTGAAAATTTGAACTTCAAACAGACATAAAACGCACATCCGATATCTGATCGAGCCGATTTTTTTTCCAACCTGATTATTATTTTGATATCTATGCGAAAAATACCACGCACAGCCATATGACGTATAGTTTTAGGTTTATCAGTTTTTGACCATATATAGGGCAAAATTATAAGGAAAAAATGAAAGTCAAATTGGTCAAAGGGATTGGGTCTGCCGCGTAGATCTTGAAAAAATAAGCAAGTTTAAAAAAATAATCACCCCCAAATGATGCTCGAGAAAAATCTACGGCCATTTGAAGTTTCACGAAATGTGACTTTAAAGGGTACTTGTGAAAATTTGAATTCAAACGAACATAAAATGCGCATCCGATGTTCAATCGAGCCCGACATTTTTCCAGCCTTATTTTTTTCCGATATATACGCGAAAACACACCACGCACTACCATAGGTTATAGTTTAACGTTTATCGGTTTTTGACCATATACAGGGCAAAATTATAAGGAAAAAAATAAAGTTAAATCGGTTAAAGGAATCAGGTCTACCGCGTAAATCTCAAAAAAATAAGCAAGTTTAAAAAAACAATTTCCCCCAAAAGATGCTCGAGGAAAAATCTACGGCCATTTGAAGTTTCACGAAATTGACTTTAAATGGGTACTTGTGAAAATTTGCACTTCAAAACGGACATAAAACGCGCATCGGATGTCCGATCGAGCCGATTTTTTTCCAATCTGATCATTTTTTCGATATCTACGCGAAAAAACACCACTCACTGCCACATGACTTATAGTTTTACGTTTATTGGTTTTTGATCATATATAGGGTAAAATTATTAGGAAAAAAAAAGTCATATCGGTCATAGGTATTGGATCTACCGCGTATATCTTTAAAAAATAAGCAAGTTTGAAAAAAAAATCGCCCCTAAAAGATGTTCGAGGAAAAATCTACGGCCATTTCAAGTTTCACGAAATGTGACTTTAAAGGGGTACTTGTGAAAATTTGAACTTCAAACGGACATAAAACGCGCATCCAATGTCCGATCGAGCCAATTTTTTTCCAGCCTGATTATTTTTTTGATATATACGCGAAACCGGACTACCATAGGACTTATAGTTTTATGTTTATCGGTTTTTTACCATATATAGGGAAAAATTATAAGGAAAAAATGAAAGTTAAATCGGTCAAAGAAATTGGGTCTACTGCGTAGATCTCAAAAAAATAAGCAAGTTTAAAAAAAGAATCACCCTCAAAAGATGTTCGAGGAAAAATCTACGGCCATTTATAGTTTCACGAAATGTGACTTTAAATGGGTACTTATGAAAATTTGAACTTTAAACGGACATAAAACACGAATCCAATGTCCGATCGAGCCAATTTTTTTTCTAACCTGATTTTTTTTTATATCCACACGAAAAAATACCACGCACTTCCATATGACTTATAGTTTTACGTTTATCGGTTTTTGACCATATATAGGCAAAATTATAAGGAAAAAATGAAAGTCAAATCGGTTAAACGGATTGGGTCTACCGCGTAGATCTCAAAAAATTATGCAAGTTTAAAAAGAGAATCGCCCCAAAAGATGCTCGAGGAAAAATATACGGCCACTTTAAGTTTCACGAAATGTTACTTTAAACAGGTACTTGTGAAAATTTGAACTTCAAACGAACATAAAACGCACATCCGATGTTCGATCGAGCTAATTTAGTTTTCCAACCTTATTATTTTTTCAATAGCTACGCGAGAAAATACCACGCACAACCATACGAGTTATAGTTTTATGTTTATCAATTTTTGACCATATATAACGCAAAATTATAAGGAAAATAAGAAAGTCAAATCGGTCAAAAGAATTGGGTCTACCCCGTAGATCTCACAAAAATAAGCAAGTTTCAAAAAAGAATCTCCCCCAAAAGATGCTCGAGGAAAAATCTACGACCATTTGAATTTTCATGAAATGTAACTTTAAAGAGGTACTTGTGAAAATTTGAAATTAAAACGGACATAAAACGCGCATTCGATGTCCGATCGAGCCAATTTTTTTCCAACCTAATTATTTTTTTAATATATATGCGAAAAATTACAACGCACTTCCATAGGACTTATAGTTTTACGTTTATTGGTTTTTGACCATATATAGGGCAAAATTATAAGGAAAAAATGAAAGTCAAATCGGTCAAAGGGATTGGGTCTACCTCGTAGATCTCAAAAAAATAAGCAAGTTTAAAAAAAGAATTGCCCCAATAGATGCTCGACGAAAAATCTACGGCCATTTAATGTTTCACGAAATCTGACTTTATAGGGGTACTTTTGAAAATTTGAACTTTAAACGGACATAAAACGCGCATCCGATGTCCGATTGAGCCAATTTTTTTTCCAACATGATTATTTTTTCTATATCTAAGCGAAAAACCATTATGCACTGGCATAAGACTTATAGTTTTACATTTATTGGTTTTTGACCATATATAGGGCAAAATTATAAGGAAAAAACGAAAGTCAAATCGATCAAAGGGATTGGGTCTACCTCATAGATCTCAAAAAAATAAGCAAGTTTAAAAAAAGAATCGCCCCAATAGATGCTCGAGGAAAAATCTACGGCCATTTAATGTTTCACGAAATCTGACTTTAAAGGGGTACTTTTGAAAATTTGAACTTTAAACGGACATAAAACGCGCATCTGATGTCCGATTGAGCCGATTTTTTTTCCAACATGATTATTTTTTCTATATCTACGCGAAAAACCATCACGCACTGCCATAAGACTTATAATTTTACGTTTATCGGTTTTGACCATATATAGGACAAAATTATCAGGAAAAAACAAAAGTCAAATCTGTTAAAGGGATTAGGTCTACCGCGTAGATCTAAAAAAAAATAGCAAGTTTAAAAAGAGAATCGCCCCAAAAGATGCTTGAGGAAAAATAAACGGCCATTTGAAGTTTCACGAAATGTTACTTTAAAGAGGTACTTGTGAAAATTTAAACTTCAAATTGATATAAAACGCATCCGATGTTTGATCGAGCTGATTTATTTTTCCAACCTGATTATTTTTTCGATAACTACGCGAAAAAATACCACGCACTGCAATAGGACTTATAGTTTTACGTTTATAGGTTTTTGATCATATATAGGGCAAAATGATAAGGAAAAAACTAAAGTCAAATCGGTCAAAGGTATTGGGTCTGCCGCGTAGACTCAAAAAAATAAGCAAGTTTAAAAAAATGATCGCCCCAAATGATGCTCGAGGAATAATCTACGGCTATTTGAAGTTTCACGAAATGTGACTTTATGGGGGTACTTGTGAAAATTTGAACTTCAAACGGACATAAAACGCGCATCCGATGTCCGATCGAGCCGATTTCGTTTTTCAACCTGATAATTTTTTTGATATCCACGCAAAAAAATACCACGCACTGTCATAGGACTTATAATTTTACGTTTATCAATTTTTTTACAATATATAGGGTAAAATTATAAAGAAAAAACAAAGTAAAATCGGTTAAAGGGATTGAGTCTACCGCGTAGATCTCAAAAAAATAAGCAAGTTTAAACAGAGAATCGCCCCCAAAAGATGCTCGAGGAAAAATGTACGGCTATTTGAAGTTTCACGAAATGTGACTTTAAAGGGGTACTTGTGAAAATTTGAACTTCAAACGGAAATAAAACGCGCATCCGATGTCCGATCAAGCCATTTTTTTCCAACCAGATTATTTTTTCGATATCTACACAAAAAATACGATGCACTGCCATAGGACTTATAATTTTACGTTTATCAGTTTTTGACCATATATAGGGCAAAATTATAAGGAAAAAACAAAAGTCAAATCGGTTAAAAGGTTTGGGTCTACAGCGTAAACTCAAAAAAATAAGCAAGTTTAAAAAGAGAATCGACCCAAAAGATGCTCGAGGAAAAATATACGGCCATTTTAAGTTTCACGAAATGTTACTTTAAAGAGGTAGTTGTGAAAATTTGAACTTCAAACGGATATAAAACGCGCATTCGATGTCCGATCGAGCCAATTTTGTTCCAACCTGATTATTTTTTCGATATCTACGTGAAAAACACCACGCACTGCCATAGGACTTATAATTTTACGTTTATCGGTTTTTGAACATATATAACGCAAAATTATAAGGAAAATACGAAAGTAAAATTGGTCAAAAGTATTGGGTCTACCGCGTAGATCTCTAAAAAATAAGCAAGTTTCAAAAAAGAATCTCCCCCAAAAGATGCTCTAGGAAAAATCTACGGCCATTTGAATTTTCACGAAATGTAACTTTAAAGGGGTACTTGTGAAAATTTGAACTTAAAACGGACATAAAACGCGCATTCGATGTCCGATCGAGCCGATTTTTTTTCCAACTTGATTATTTTTTTTGACATATATGCGAAAAAATATAACGCACTTCCATAGGACTTATAGTTTTGCGTTTATCGGTTTTTGACAATATATAGGGCAAAATTATAAGAAAAAAACGAAAGTCAAATCGGTCAAAGGAATTGGGTCTACCCATATATCTCAAAAAAATAAGCAAGTTAAAAAAATAATCGCCCCCAAAAGATGCTCGAGAAAAAATCTACGGCCATTTGAAGTTTCACGAAATGTGACTTTAAAGGGGTATTTGTGAAAATTTGAACTTCAAACTGACATAAAACGCGCATCCGATGTCCGGTCGAGCCGATTTTTTTCCGACCTGATTATTTTTTTGATATCTACGCGAAAACACCACGCACTGCCATAGGACTTATAGTTTTACGTTTTTCGGTTTTTGACCTTATATAGGGCAAAATTAAAATGAAAAAACGAAAGTCAAATCGGTCAAAGGGATTGAGTCTACCGCGTAGATTTTGAAAAAATAAGCAAGTTTTAAAAAAGAATCGCCCCCAAAAGATGCTCGAGGAAAAATCTACTGACATTTGAAGTTTCACGAAATGTGACTTTAAAGGGGTATTTGTGAAAATTTGAACTTCAAACGTACATAATACTCGTATCCAATGTACGATCGAGCCGATTTTTTTTCCAACTTAATTATTTTTTTGATATCCACGCAGGAAAGACCAGGCATTTCCATAGGACTTATAGTTTTACGGTTATCGGTTTTTGACCATATATAGGGCAAAATTATAAGGAAAAAATGAAAGTCAAATCGGTCAAAGGGATTGGGTCTACCTCATAGATCTCAAAAAAATAAGCAAGTTTAAAAAAAGAATCGCCCCAAAAAGATGATCGAGGAAAAATCTACGGCTATTTGAAGTTTCACGAAATGTGACTTTAAAGGGGTACTTGTGAAAATTTAAACTTCAAACGGATATAAAACGCGCATTCGATGTCCGATCGAGCAAATTTTTTTTCCAACCTAATTATTTTTTTGATATCCACACGAAAAAATACCACGCACTGCCATAGGACTTATAATTTTACGTTTATCGGTTTTTGACCATATATAGGGCAAAATTATACGGAAAAAACAAAAGTCGAATCGATTAAAGGGATTGGGTCTACCACGTAGATCTCAAAAAAATAAGCAAGCTTAAAAAGAGAATCGCCCCAAAAGATGCTCGAGGAAAAATATACGACCCTTTTAAGTTTCACGAAATGTTACATTAAAGAGGTACTTGTGAAAATTTGAACTTTAAAACGGATATAAAACGCGCATACGATGTTTGATTTGATGTCTTAATCCGGATCACCGAAAAAATGTTTGCTATAGCACACGAAAATCGTCGAAATTAGGGGTATGCTCTCTTCGGGTCTCATTTGACCTTGAAAATTAGTCGGACTGGCCGTGATAGCCAACTGGCTTCATAGCCAAGGTATTGACGGACGTCCACAAAAAAATTTGGCATTTTTGACGTCGGAATCCAGATCACCCAAAAAATGGTTTGCTATAGCACACAAAAATCGTCGAAATGAGGGGTATGCTCGCTTCGGGGCTCGTTTGACCTTCAAAATGGGTCGTACTGGCAGTGTGGGCCAACCGGCTTCATAGACAAGGTCTAGACGGACGTCCACAAAAAAATTGGCATTATTGACTTAGGAATCCGGATAACCCAAAAAATTGTTTGCTATAGCACACGAAAATCGTCAAAATGGGGGGTATGCGCGCTTCGAGGCTCGTTTGACCTTGAAAATTGGTCGGTCTGGCCGTGAGGGCCAACTGGATGCATAGCCAAGGTCTTGATGCATGTCCACAAAAAGTTTGGCATTTTTGACGTCGGAATCCAGATCCCCCAAAAAATGGTTTGCTATAGCACACAAAAATCGTCGAAATGAGGGGTATGCGCGCTTCGGGGCTCGTTTGACCTTCAAAATGGGTCGTACTGGCAGTGTGGGCCAACCGGCTTCATAGACAAGGGCTAGACGGACGTCCACAAAAAAATTTGGCATTTTTGACGTCGGAATCCAGATCCCCCAAAAAATGGTTTGCTATAGCACACAAAAATCGTCGAAATGAGGGGTATGCGCGCTTCGGGGCTCGTTTGACCTTCAAAATGGGTCGTACTGGCAGTGTGGGCCAACCGGCTTCATAGACAAGGGCTAGACGGACGTCCACAAAAAAATTTGGCATTTTTGACGTCGGAATCCAGATCCCCCAAAAAATGGTTTGCTATAGCACACAAAAATCGTCGAAATGAGGGGTATGCGCGCTTCGGGGCTCGTTTGACCTTCAAAATGGGTCGTACTGGCAGTGTGGGCCAACCGGCTTCATAGACAAGGGCTAGACGGACGTCCACAAAAAAATTTGGCATTTTTGACGTCGGAATCCAGATCCCCCAAAAAATGGTTTGCTATAGCACACAAAAATCGTCGAAATGAGGGGTATGCGCGCTTCGGGGCTCGTTTGACCTTCAAAATGGGTCGTACTGGCAGTGTGGGCCAACCGGCTTCATAGACAAGGGCTAGACGGACGTCCACAAAAAAATTTGGCATTTTTGACGTCGGAATCCAGATCCCCCAAAAAATGGTTTGCTATAGCACACAAAAATCGTCGAAATGAGGGGTATGCGCGCTTCGGGGCTCGTTTGACCTTCAAAATGGGTCGTACTGGCAGTGTGGGCCAACCGGCTTCATAGACAAGGGCTAGACGGACGTCCACAAAAAAATTTGGCATTTTTGACGTCGGAATCCAGATCCCCCAAAAAATGGTTTGCTATAGCACACAAAAATCGTCGAAATGAGGGGTATGCGCGCTTCGGGGCTCGTTTGACCTTCAAAATGGGTCGTACTGGCAGTGTGGGCCAACCGGCTTCATAGACAAGGGCTAGACGGACGTCCACAAAAAAATTTGGCATTTTTGACGTCGGAATCCAGATCCCCCAAAAAATGGTTTGCTATAGCACACAAAAATCGTCGAAATGAGGGGTATGCGCGCTTCGGGGCTCGTTTGACCTTCAAAATGGGTCGTACTGGCAGTGTGGGCCAACCGGCTTCATAGACAAGGGCTAGACGGACGTCCACAAAAAAATTTGGCATTTTTGACGTCGGAATCCAGATCCCCCAAAAAATGGTTTGCTATAGCACACAAAAATCGTCGAAATGAGGGGTATGCGCGCTTCGGGGCTCGTTTGACCTTCAAAATGGGTCGTACTGGCAGTGTGGGCCAACCGGCTTCATAGACAAGGGCTAGACGGACGTCCACAAAAAAATTTGGCATTTTTGACGTCGGAATCCAGATCCCCCAAAAAATGGTTTGCTATAGCACACAAAAATCGTCGAAATGAGGGGTATGCGCGCTTCGGGGCTCGTTTGACCTTCAAAATGGGTCGTACTGGCAGTGTGGGCCAACCGGCTTCATAGACAAGGGCTAGACGGACGTCCACAAAAAAATTTGGCATTTTTGACGTCGGAATCCAGATCCCCCAAAAAATGGTTTGCTATAGCACACAAAAATCGTCGAAATGAGGGGTATGCGCGCTTCGGGGCTCGTTTGACCTTCAAAATGGGTCGTACTGGCAGTGTGGGCCAACCGGCTTCATAGACAAGGGCTAGACGGACGTCCACAAAAAAATTTGGCATTTTTGACGTCGGAATCCAGATCCCCCAAAAAATGGTTTGCTATAGCACACGAAAATCGTCAAAATGGGGGGTATGCGCGCTTCGAGGCTCGTTTGACCTTGAAAATTGGTCGGTCTGGCCGTGAGGGCCAACTGGATGCATAGCCAAGGTCTTGATGCATGTCCACAAAAAGTTTGGCATTTTTGACGTCGGAATCCGGATCACCCTAAAAATGGTTTTCTATAGCACACGAAAATCGTAAGAATAGGGGGGTATGCGCGCTACGGGGCTCGTTTGACCTTGAAAATGGGTCGGACTGGCCGTGATGGCCAACTGGCTGCATAGCCAAGGTCTTGATGGACGTCCACAAAAATTTTTGGCATTTTTAACGTCGGAATCCGGATCACCTAAAAAATGGTTTGCTATTGCGTACGAAAATTGTCGAAATTGGGGTATGCTCGCTTTAAGGCTCGTTTGACCTTGAAAATGAGTTGGATTGGCCGTGATGGCCAACCGGATGCATAGCCAAGGTCTTGACGGACGTCCATAAAAACATTTGGCATTTTTGACGTCGGAATCCAGATAACCCAAAAATGGTTTGCTATAGCACACAAAAATCGTCGAAATGGGGGGTATGCGCGCTTCGAGGCACGTTTGACCTTGAAAATGAGTTGGATTGGCCGTGATGGACAACTGGATGCATAGCCAAGGTATTGACGGACGTCCACAAAAAATTTTGGAATTTTTGACGTCTTAATCCGGATCACCAAAAAAATGGTTTGCTATAGCATACGAAAATCGTCGAAATGAGGGGTATGCTCGCTTCGGGGCTCGTTTGACCTTCAACATGGGTTGGACTGGCCGTGAGGGCCAACCGGAGCTCGTTTGACCTTCAAAATGGGTTGGACTGGCGTGAGGGCCAACCGGCTGCATAGACAAGGTCTTGACGGACGTCCACACAAAAATTTGGCATTTTTGACGTCGGAATCCGGATCATCCAAAAAATGGTTTGCTATAGCACACGAAAATCGTCGAAATGAGGGGTATGCTCGCTTCGGGGCTCGTTTGACCTTCAACATGGGTTGGACTGGCCGTGAGGGCCAACCGGAGCTCGTTTGACCTTCAGAATGGGTCGGACTGGCGTGAGGGCCAACCGGCTGCATAGACAAGGTCTTGACGGACGTCCACAAAAAAATTTCGCATTTTTGACGTCGGAATCCGGATCATCCAAAAAATGGTTTGCTATAGCACACGAAAATCGTCGAAATGAGGGGTATGCTCGCTTCGGGGCTCGTTTGACCTTCAACATGGGTTGGACTGGCCGTGAGGGCCAACCGGAGCTCGTTTGACCTTCAGAATGGGTCGGACTGGCGTGAGGGCCAACCGGCTGCATAGACAAGGTCTTGACGGACGTCCACAAAAAAATTTCGCATTTTTGACGTCGGAATCCGGATCATCCAAAAAATGGTTTGCTATAGCACACGAAAATCGTCGAAATGAGGGGTATGCTCGCTTCGGGGCTCGTTTGACCTTCAACATGGGTTGGACTGGCCGTGAGGGCCAACCGGAGCTCGTTTGACCTTCAGAATGGGTCGGACTGGCGTGAGGGCCAACCGGCTGCATAGACAAGGTCTTGACGGACGTCCACAAAAAAATTTCGCATTTTTGACGTCGGAATCCGGATCATCCAAAAAATGGTTTGCTATAGCACACGAAAATCGTCGAAATGAGGGGTATGCTCGCTTCGGGGCTCGTTTGACCTTCAACATGGGTTGGACTGGCCGTGAGGGCCAACCGGAGCTCGTTTGACCTTCAGAATGGGTCGGACTGGCGTGAGGGCCAACCGGCTGCATAGACAAGGTCTTGACGGACGTCCACAAAAAAATTTCGCATTTTTGACGTCGGAATCCGGATCATCCAAAAAATGGTTTGCTATAGCACACGAAAATCGTCGAAATGAGGGGTATGCTCGCTTCGGGGCTCGTTTGACCTTCAACATGGGTTGGACTGGCCGTGAGGGCCAACCGGAGCTCGTTTGACCTTCAGAATGGGTCGGACTGGCGTGAGGGCCAACCGGCTGCATAGACAAGGTCTTGACGGACGTCCACAAAAAAATTTCGCATTTTTGACGTCGGAATCCGGATCATCCAAAAAATGGTTTGCTATAGCACACGAAAATCGTCGAAATGAGGGGTATGCTCGCTTCGGGGCTCGTTTGACCTTCAACATGGGTTGGACTGGCCGTGAGGGCCAACCGGAGCTCGTTTGACCTTCAGAATGGGTCGGACTGGCGTGAGGGCCAACCGGCTGCATAGACAAGGTCTTGACGGACGTCCACAAAAAAATTTCGCATTTTTGACGTCGGAATCCGGATCATCCAAAAAATGGTTTGCTATAGCACACGAAAATCGTCGAAATGAGGGGTATGCTCGCTTCGGGGCTCGTTTGACCTTCAACATGGGTTGGACTGGCCGTGAGGGCCAACCGGAGCTCGTTTGACCTTCAGAATGGGTCGGACTGGCGTGAGGGCCAACCGGCTGCATAGACAAGGTCTTGACGGACGTCCACAAAAAAATTTCGCATTTTTGACGTCGGAATCCGGATCATCCAAAAAATGGTTTGCTATAGCACACGAAAATCGTCGAAATGAGGGGTATGCTCGCTTCGGGGCTCGTTTGACCTTCAACATGGGTTGGACTGGCCGTGAGGGCCAACCGGAGCTCGTTTGACCTTCAGAATGGGTCGGACTGGCGTGAGGGCCAACCGGCTGCATAGACAAGGTCTTGACGGACGTCCACAAAAAAATTTCGCATTTTTGACGTCGGAATCCGGATCATCCAAAAAATGGTTTGCTATAGCACACGAAAATCGTCGAAATGAGGGGTATGCTCGCTTCGGAGCTCGTTTGACGTTCAAAATAGGGTGCANCCAACCGTATGCATAAACAAGGTCTTGACGGACGTCCACGAAAAAATTTGGCATTTTTGACGTCGGAATCCGGATCACCCAAAAAATGGTTTGCTATAGCACACGAAAATCGTCGAAATGAAGGGTATGCTCGCTTCGGGGCTCGTTTGACTTTGAAAATGAGTTGGATTGGCCGTGATGGAAACTGGATGCAAAGCCAAGGTATTGACGGATGTCCACAAAAAAATTTGGAATTTTTGACGTCGGAATCCGGATCACCCAAAAAATGGTTTGCTATAGGACACGAAAATCGTCGAAATGAGGGGTATGCTCGCTTCGGGGCTTGTTTGACCTTTAAAATGGGTCGGACTTGCCGTGAGAGCCAAACGGCTGCATAGACAAGGTCTTGTCGGGCGTCCACACAAAATTTTTGCATTTTTGACGTCGGAATCCGGATCACCCAAAAAATGGTTTGCCATAGGACACGAAAATCGTCGAAATGAAGGGTATGCTCGCTTCGGGGCTTGTTTGACCTTTAAAATGGGTCGGACTTGCCGTGAGAGCCAAACGGCTGCATAGACAAGGTCTTGACGGATGTCGACAAAAAAATTTGGAATTTTTGACGTCAGAATCCGGATCACCCAAAAAATGGTTTGCTATAGGACACGAAAATCGTCGAAATGAAGGGTATGCTCGCTTCGGGGCTTGTTTGACCTTTAAAATGGGTCGGACTTGCCGTGAGAGCCAAACGGCTGCATAGACAAGGTCTTGACGGATGTCGACAAAAAAATTTGGAATTTTTGACGTCAGAATCCGGATCACCCAAAAAATGGTTTGCTATAGGACACGAAAATCGTCGAAATGAAGGGTATGCTCGCTTCGGGGCTTGTTTGACCTTTAAAATGGGTCGGACTTGCCGTGAGAGCCAAACGGCTGCATAGACAAGGTCTTGACGGATGTCGACAAAAAAATTTGGAATTTTTGACGTCAGAATCCGGATCACCCAAAAAATGGTTTGCTATAGGACACGAAAATCGTCGAAATGAAGGGTATGCTCGCTTCGGGGCTTGTTTGACCTTTAAAATGGGTCGGACTTGCCGTGAGAGCCAAACGGCTGCATAGACAAGGTCTTGACGGATGTCGACAAAAAAATTTGGAATTTTTGACGTCAGAATCCGGATCACCCAAAAAATGGTTTGCTATAGGACACGAAAATCGTCGAAATGAAGGGTATGCTCGCTTCGGGGCTTGTTTGACCTTTAAAATGGGTCGGACTTGCCGTGAGAGCCAAACGGCTGCATAGACAAGGTCTTGACGGATGTCGACAAAAAAATTTGGAATTTTTGACGTCAGAATCCGGATCACCCAAAAAATGGTTTGCTATAGGACACGAAAATCGTCGAAATGAAGGGTATGCTCGCTTCGGGGCTTGTTTGACCTTTAAAATGGGTCGGACTTGCCGTGAGAGCCAAACGGCTGCATAGACAAGGTCTTGACGGATGTCGACAAAAAAATTTGGAATTTTTGACGTCAGAATCCGGATCACCCAAAAAATGGTTTGCTATAGGACACGAAAATCGTCGAAATGAAGGGTATGCTCGCTTCGGGGCTTGTTTGACCTTTAAAATGGGTCGGACTTGCCGTGAGAGCCAAACGGCTGCATAGACAAGGTCTTGACGGATGTCGACAAAAAAATTTGGAATTTTTGACGTCAGAATCCGGATCACCCAAAAAATGGTTTGCTATAGGACACGAAAATCGTCGAAATGAAGGGTATGCTCGCTTCGGGGCTTGTTTGACCTTTAAAATGGGTCGGACTTGCCGTGAGAGCCAAACGGCTGCATAGACAAGGTCTTGACGGATGTCGACAAAAAAATTTGGAATTTTTGACGTCAGAATCCGGATCACCCAAAAAATGGTTTGCTATAGGACACGAAAATCGTCGAAATGAAGGGTATGCTCGCTTCGGGGCTTGTTTGACCTTTAAAATGGGTCGGACTTGCCGTGAGAGCCAAACGGCTGCATAGACAAGGTCTTGACGGATGTCGACAAAAAAATTTGGAATTTTTGACGTCAGAATCCGGATCACCCAAAAAATGGTTTGCTATAGGACACGAAAATCGTCGAAATGAAGGGTATGCTCGCTTCGGGGCTTGTTTGACCTTTAAAATGGGTCGGACTTGCCGTGAGAGCCAAACGGCTGCATAGACAAGGTCTTGACGGATGTCGACAAAAAAATTTGGAATTTTTGACGTCAGAATCCGGATCACCCAAAAAATGGTTTGCTATAGGACACGAAAATCGTCGAAATGAAGGGTATGCTCGCTTCGGGGCTTGTTTGACCTTTAAAATGGGTCGGACTTGCCGTGAGAGCCAAACGGCTGCATAGACAAGGTCTTGACGGATGTCGACAAAAAAATTTGGAATTTTTGACGTCAGAATCCGGATCACCCAAAAAATGGTTTGCTATAGGACACGAAAATCGTCGAAATGAAGGGTATGCTCGCTTCGGGGCTTGTTTGACCTTTAAAATGGGTCGGACTTGCCGTGAGAGCCAAACGGCTGCATAGACAAGGTCTTGACGGATGTCGACAAAAAAATTTGGAATTTTTGACGTCAGAATCCGGATCACCCAAAAAATGGTTTGCTATAGGACACGAAAATCGTCGAAATGAAGGGTATGCTCGCTTCGGGGCTTGTTTGACCTTTAAAATGGGTCGGACTTGCCGTGAGAGCCAAACGGCTGCATAGACAAGGTCTTGACGGATGTCGACAAAAAAATTTGGAATTTTTGACGTCAGAATCCGGATCACCCAAAAAATGGTTTGCTATAGGACACGAAAATCGTCGAAATGAAGGGTATGCTCGCTTCGGGGCTTGTTTGACCTTTAAAATGGGTCGGACTTGCCGTGAGAGCCAAACGGCTGCATAGACAAGGTCTTGACGGATGTCGACAAAAAAATTTGGAATTTTTGACGTCAGAATCCGGATCACCCAAAAAATGGTTTGCTATAGGACACGAAAATCGTCGAAATGAAGGGTATGCTCGCTTCGGGGCTTGTTTGACCTTTAAAATGGGTCGGACTTGCCGTGAGAGCCAAACGGCTGCATAGACAAGGTCTTGACGGATGTCGACAAAAAAATTTGGAATTTTTGACGTCAGAATCCGGATCACCCAAAAAATGGTTTGCTATAGGACACGAAAATCGTCGAAATGAAGGGTATGCTCGCTTCGGGGCTTGTTTGACCTTTAAAATGGGTCGGACTTGCCGTGAGAGCCAAACGGCTGCATAGACAAGGTCTTGACGGATGTCGACAAAAAAATTTGGAATTTTTGACGTCAGAATCCGGATCACCCAAAAAATGGTTTGCTATAGGACACGAAAATCGTCGAAATGAAGGGTATGCTCGCTTCGGGGCTTGTTTGACCTTTAAAATGGGTCGGACTTGCCGTGAGAGCCAAACGGCTGCATAGACAAGGTCTTGACGGATGTCGACAAAAAAATTTGGAATTTTTGACGTCAGAATCCGGATCACCCAAAAAATGGTTTGCTATAGGACACGAAAATCGTCGAAATGAAGGGTATGCTCGCTTCGGGGCTTGTTTGACCTTTAAAATGGGTCGGACTTGCCGTGAGAGCCAAACGGCTGCATAGACAAGGTCTTGACGGATGTCGACAAAAAAATTTGGAATTTTTGACGTCAGAATCCGGATCACCCAAAAAATGGTTTGCTATAGGACACGAAAATCGTCGAAATGAAGGGTATGCTCGCTTCGGGGCTTGTTTGACCTTTAAAATGGGTCGGACTTGCCGTGAGAGCCAAACGGCTGCATAGACAAGGTCTTGACGGATGTCGACAAAAAAATTTGGAATTTTTGACGTCAGAATCCGGATCACCCAAAAAATGGTTTGCTATAGGACACGAAAATCGTCGAAATGAAGGGTATGCTCGCTTCGGGGCTTGTTTGACCTTCAAAATGGGTCAGACTGGCCGTGAGGGCCAACTGGCTGCATAGACAAGGTCTTGACAGACGTCCACAAAAACAAATTGGTATTTTTGACGTCGGAATCCGAATCACCCAAAAAATTGTTTGCTATAGCACACGAAAATCGTCGAAATGAGGGGTATTCTCGTTTCGGGGCTCGTTTGACCTGCAAAATGGGTCGGACTGGCCGTGATGGACAACCGGCTGCATATACAAGGTCTTGACGGATGTCCACAAAAAAATTTGGCATTTTTGACGTCGGAATCAGGATCACCCAAAAATGGTTTGCTATTGCACACGAAAATCGTCGAAATGAGGGGTATACTCGCTTCGGGGCTCGTTTGACCTTCAAAATGGTTCGGACGGGCCGTGAGGGCCAATCGGATGCATAGACAAGGTCTTGAAGGACGTCCACAAAATAATTTGGCATTTTTGATGTCGGAATCCGGATAACCCAAAAATGGTTTGCTATAGCACACGAAAATCATCGAAATGAGGGGTATGCTCGCTTCGGGGCTCGTTTGACCTTCAAAATGGGTCGGACAAGCCGTAAGGGCGAACCGGCTGCATAGACAAGGTCTTGACGGATGTCGACAAAAAAATTTGGAATTTTTGACGTCGTGATCCGGATCACCCAAAAAATGGTTTGCTATAGCACACGAAAATCGTCGAAATGAAGGGTATGCTCGCTTCGGGGCTCGTTTGACCTTCAAAATGGGTCTGACTTGCCGTGAGGGCCAAACGACTGCAGAGACAAGGTCTTGAAGAGCGTCCACAAAAAAATTTGGCATTTTTGACGTCGGAATCCGGATCACCCAAAAAATGGTTTGCTATAGCACACGAAAATCGTCGAAATGAGGGGTATGCTCGCTTCGGGGCTCCTTTTACATTCAAAATGGGTCGGACTGGCCGTGAGGGACAACTGGCTGCATAGACAAGGTCTTGACGGACGTCCACAAAAAAATTTGGCATTTTTGACGTCGTGATCCGGATCACCCAAAAAATGGTTTGCTATAGCACACGAAAATCGTCGAAATGAGGGGTATTTTCGTTTCGGGGCTCGTTTGACCTTCAAAATGGGTCGGACGTGCCGTTAGGGCCAACTGGATGCATAGCTAAGGTCTTGACGGACGTCCACAAAAAAATTTGGCATATTTGACGACGAAATCCGGATCACCTTAAAAATGGTTTGCTATTCCTTACGAAAATTGTCGAAATTGGGGTATGCTCGCTCCGGGGCTCGTTTGACCTTGAAAATGAGTTAGATTGGCCGTGATGGCCACTTGGATGCATAGACAAGGTCTTGATGGACGTCCACAAAAAAATTTGGCATTTTTGACGTCGTAATCCGGATCACCCTAAAAATGGTTTTCTATAGCACATGAAAATGGTCGAAATGAGGGGTATGCTCGCTTTGGGGCTCGTTTGACCTTCAAAATGGGTCGGATTAGCCGTGATGTCCAACTGGATGCATAGCTAAGGTATTTACGGACGTCCACAAAAAAATTTGGCATTTTTGACGTAGGAATCCGTATCACCCAAAAAATCGTTTGCTATTGCTTACGAAAATCGTTGAAATTGGGGTATGCTCTCTTCGGGGCTCGTTTGACCTTGAAAATGAGTTGGATGGGCCGTGATAGACAACTGGCTGCATATCTAAGGTCTTGACGGACGTCCACAAAAAATTTGGCATTTTTGACGTCGGAATCCGGATCACCAAAAAAATGGTTTGCTATAGAACACAAAAATCGTCGAAATGAAGGGTATGGTCGCTTCGGGGCTTGTTTGACCTTCAAAATGGGTCGGACGTGCCGTGAGGGACAACTGGCTGCATAGACAAGGTCTTGACGGACGTCCACAAAAAAATTTGGCATTTTTGACGTCGGAATCCGGATCACCCAAAAAATGGTTTGCTATAGAACACGAAAATCGTTGAAATGAGGGGTATGCTTGCTTTGGGGCTCGTTTGACCTTCAAAATGGGTCGGACAGGCCGTGAGGGCCAAGCGGCTGCATAGATAAGGTCTTGAAGGACGTCCACAAAAAAATTTGGCATTTTTGACGTCGGAATCCGGATTACCCAAAAAATGGTTTGCTATAGCACACGAAAATCGTCGAAATGAGGGGTATGCTCGCTTCGGGGCTCGTTTGACCTTGAAAATGGGTCGGACTGGCCGTGAGGGCCAACCGGCTGCATAGACAAGGTCTTGACGGAAGTCCAAAAAAAATTTTGGAATTTTTGACGTCGGAATCCGGATCACCCAAAAAATGGTTTGCTATCGCACACGAAAATCGTCGAAATGAGGGGTATGCTCGCTTCGGGGCTCGTTTGACCTTCAAAATGGGTCGGACTGTCCGTGAGGGCCAACCGGCTGCGTAGACAAGGTCTTGACGGACGTCCACAAAAAAAATTCGCATTTTTGACATCTGAATCCGGATCACCCAATGGTTTGCTATAGCACACGAAAATTGTCAAAATGAGGGGTATGCTCGCTTCGGGGCACGTTTGACCTTCAAAATGGGTCGGACTGGCCGTGAGGGCCAACCGGCTGCATAGAAAAGGTCTTGACAGACGTCCACAAAAAAATTTGGCATTTTTGACGTCGGAATCCGGATCACCCCAAAAATGAATTGCTATAGCACACGAAAATCGTCGAAATGAGGGGTATGCTCGCTTCGGGGATAGTTTGACCATCAAAATGGGTCGGACGTCCCGTGAGGGCCAACTGGATGCATAGACAAGGTCTTGACGGACGTCCGCAAAAAAAATTGGCATTTTTGACGTCGGAATACAGATCACCCAAAAAATGGTTTGCTATAGCACACGAAAATCGTCGAAATGAGGGGTATGCTCGCTTCGGGGCTCGTTTGACCTTCCAAATGGGTCGGACAAGCCGTGATGGCCAACCGTATGCATAAACATGGTCTTGCCGGACGTCCACGAAAAAATTTGGCATTTTTGACGTCGGAATCCGGATCACCCAAAAAATGGTGTGCTATAGCACACGAAAATCGTCGGAATGAGGGGTATGCTCGCTTCGGGGCTCGTTTGACCTTCCAAATGGGTCGGACAAGCCGTGATGGCCAACCGTATGCATAAACATGGTCTTGCCGGACGTCCACGAAAAAATTTGGCATTTTTGACGTCGGAATCCGGATCACCCAAAAAATGGTGTGCTATAGCACACGAAAATCGTCGGAATGAGGGGTATGCTCGCTTCGGGGCTCGTTTGACCTTCCAAATGGGTCGGACAAGCCGTGATGGCCAACCGTATGCATAAACATGGTCTTGCCGGACGTCCACGAAAAAATTTGGCATTTTTGACGTCGGAATCCGGATCACCCAAAAAATGGTGTGCTATAGCACACGAAAATCGTCGGAATGAGGGGTATGCTCGCTTCGGGGCTCGTTTGACCTTCCAAATGGGTCGGACAAGCCGTGATGGCCAACCGTATGCATAAACATGGTCTTGCCGGACGTCCACGAAAAAATTTGGCATTTTTGACGTCGGAATCCGGATCACCCAAAAAATGGTGTGCTATAGCACACGAAAATCGTCGGAATGAGGGGTATGCTCGCTTCGGGGCTCGTTTGACCTTCCAAATGGGTCGGACAAGCCGTGATGGCCAACCGTATGCATAAACATGGTCTTGCCGGACGTCCACGAAAAAATTTGGCATTTTTGACGTCGGAATCCGGATCACCCAAAAAATGGTGTGCTATAGCACACGAAAATCGTCGGAATGAGGGGTATGCTCGCTTCGGGGCTCGTTTGACCTTCCAAATGGGTCGGACAAGCCGTGATGGCCAACCGTATGCATAAACATGGTCTTGCCGGACGTCCACGAAAAAATTTGGCATTTTTGACGTCGGAATCCGGATCACCCAAAAAATGGTGTGCTATAGCACACGAAAATCGTCGGAATGAGGGGTATGCTCGCTTCGGGGCTCGTTTGACCTTCCAAATGGGTCGGACAAGCCGTGATGGCCAACCGTATGCATAAACATGGTCTTGCCGGACGTCCACGAAAAAATTTGGCATTTTTGACGTCGGAATCCGGATCACCCAAAAAATGGTGTGCTATAGCACACGAAAATCGTCGGAATGAGGGGTATGCTCGCTTCGGGGCTCGTTTGACCTTCCAAATGGGTCGGACAAGCCGTGATGGCCAACCGTATGCATAAACATGGTCTTGCCGGACGTCCACGAAAAAATTTGGCATTTTTGACGTCGGAATCCGGATCACCCAAAAAATGGTGTGCTATAGCACACGAAAATCGTCGGAATGAGGGGTATGCTCGCTTCGGGGCTCGTTTGACCTTCCAAATGGGTCGGACAAGCCGTGATGGCCAACCGTATGCATAAACATGGTCTTGCCGGACGTCCACGAAAAAATTTGGCATTTTTGACGTCGGAATCCGGATCACCCAAAAAATGGTGTGCTATAGCACACGAAAATCGTCGGAATGAGGGGTATGCTCGCTTCGGGGCTCGTTTGACCTTCCAAATGGGTCGGACAAGCCGTGATGGCCAACCGTATGCATAAACATGGTCTTGCCGGACGTCCACGAAAAAATTTGGCATTTTTGACGTCGGAATCCGGATCACCCAAAAAATGGTGTGCTATAGCACACGAAAATCGTCGGAATGAGGGGTATGCTCGCTTCGGGGCTCGTTTGACCTTCCAAATGGGTCGGACAAGCCGTGATGGCCAACCGTATGCATAAACATGGTCTTGCCGGACGTCCACGAAAAAATTTGGCATTTTTGACGTCGGAATCCGGATCACCCAAAAAATGGTGTGCTATAGCACACGAAAATCGTCGGAATGAGGGGTATGCTCGCTTCGGGGCTCGTTTGACCTTCCAAATGGGTCGGACAAGCCGTGATGGCCAACCGTATGCATAAACATGGTCTTGCCGGACGTCCACGAAAAAATTTGGCATTTTTGACGTCGGAATCCGGATCAACCAAAAAATGGTGTGCTATAGCACACCAAAATCGTCGAAATGAGGGGTATGCTCGCTTCGGGGCTCGTTTTAGCTTCCAAATGGCTCGGACAAGCCGTGATAGCCAACCGTACGCATAGACAAGGTCTTGACGGACGTCCACGAAAAA
>NC_028645.1:0-5941 GCF_001406875.1 Solanum pennellii
TTTTTGGGTGATCCTGATTCCGACGTCAAAAATGCCAAATTTTTTTGTGGACGTCCGTAAAGAACTTTTCTATGCATCCTGTTGGCCCTCACGGCCCTTCCGACCCATTTTGAAAGTCAAACGAGCCCCGAAGCGAGCATACCCCTCATTTCGACGATTTTGTGTGCTATAGCAAACCATTTTTTGGGTAATCCGGAGTCCGACGTCAAAAATGCCAAATTTTTTTGTGGACGTCCGTCAAGACCTTTTTATGCATCCGATTGTCCCTCACGGCCCTTCCGACCCATTTTGAAGGTCAAACGAGCCCCGACGCGTGCATACCCCTCATTTCGACGATTTTCGTGTGCTATAGCAAACCATTTTTTGGGTGATCCGGATTCCGACGTCAAAAATGCCAAATTGTTTTGTGGACGTCCGTCATTACCTTGTCTATGCATCCGGTTGGCCTTCACGGCCCTTCCGACCCATTTTTAAGGTCAACCAAGCCCCGAAGCGAGCATACCCCTCATTTCGACGATTTTCGTTTGCTATAGCAAATCATTTTTTGGGTGATCCGGATTCCGACGTCAAAAATGCCAAAAATTTTTGTGGACGTCCGTCAAGACCTTGTCTATGCATCCGGTTGGCCCTCACGGCCCTTCCGACCCATTTTGAAGGTCAAACGAGCTTCGAAGCGAGCATACCCCTCATTTCGACGATTTTCGTGTGCAATTGCAAACCATTTTTTGGGTGATCCGCATTCCGACGTCAAAAATGCCAAATTTTTTTGTGGGCGTCCGTCAAGACCTTGACTACGCATCCGGTTTTCCCTCACGGCCCTTCCGACCCATTTTGAAGGTCAAACGAGCCCCGACGCGAGCATACCCCTCATTTCGACGATTTTCGTGTGCAATTGCAAACCATTTTTTGGGTGATCCGGATTTCGACGTAAAAATGCCAAATTTTTTTGTGGCCATCCGTCAAGACCTTGTCTATGCATCCGGTTGGCCCTCACGGCCCTTCCGACCCATTTTGAAGGTCAAACGAGCCCCGACGCGAGCATACCCCTCATTTCGACGATTTTCGTGTGCAATTGCAAACCATTTTTTGGGTGATCCGGATTTCGACGTAAAAATGCCAAATTTTTTTGTGGCCATCCGTCAAGACCTTGTCTATGCATCCGGTTGGCCCTCACGGCCCTTCCGACCCATTTTGAAGGTCAAACGAGCCCCGACGCGAGCATACCCCTCATTTCGACGATTTTCGTGTGCAATTGCAAACCATTTTTTGGGTGATCCGGATTTCGACGTAAAAATGCCAAATTTTTTTGTGGCCATCCGTCAAGACCTTGTCTATGCATCCGGTTGGCCCTCACGGCCCTTCCGACCCATTTTGAAGGTCAAACGAGCCCCGACGCGAGCATACCCCTCATTTCGACGATTTTCGTGTGCAATTGCAAACCATTTTTTGGGTGATCCGGATTTCGACGTAAAAATGCCAAATTTTTTTGTGGCCATCCGTCAAGACCTTGTCTATGCATCCGGTTGGCCCTCACGGCCCTTCCGACCCATTTTGAAGGTCAAACGAGCCCCGACGCGAGCATACCCCTCATTTCGACGATTTTCGTGTGCAATTGCAAACCATTTTTTGGGTGATCCGGATTTCGACGTAAAAATGCCAAATTTTTTTGTGGCCATCCGTCAAGACCTTGTCTATGCATCCGGTTGGCCCTCACGGCCCTTCCGACCCATTTTGAAGGTCAAACGAGCCCCGACGCGAGCATACCCCTCATTTCGACGATTTTCGTGTGCAATTGCAAACCATTTTTTGGGTGATCCGGATTTCGACGTAAAAATGCCAAATTTTTTTGTGGCCATCCGTCAAGACCTTGTCTATGCATCCGGTTGGCCCTCACGGCCCTTCCGACCCATTTTGAAGGTCAAACGAGCCCCGACGCGAGCATACCCCTCATTTCGACGATTTTCGTGTGCAATTGCAAACCATTTTTTGGGTGATCCGGATTTCGACGTAAAAATGCCAAATTTTTTTGTGGCCATCCGTCAAGACCTTGTCTATGCATCCGGTTGGCCCTCACGGCCCTTCCGACCCATTTTGAAGGTCAAACGAGCCCCGACGCGAGCATACCCCTCATTTCGACGATTTTCGTGTGCAATTGCAAACCATTTTTTGGGTGATCCGGATTTCGACGTAAAAATGCCAAATTTTTTTGTGGCCATCCGTCAAGACCTTGTCTATGCATCCGGTTGGCCCTCACGGCCCTTCCGACCCATTTTGAAGGTCAAACGAGCCCCGACGCGAGCATACCCCTCATTTCGACGATTTTCGTGTGCAATTGCAAACCATTTTTTGGGTGATCCGGATTTCGACGTAAAAATGCCAAATTTTTTTGTGGCCATCCGTCAAGACCTTGTCTATGCATCCGGTTGGCCCTCACGGCCCTTCCGACCCATTTTGAAGGTCAAACGAGCCCCGACGCGAGCATACCCCTCATTTCGACGATTTTCGTGTGCAATTGCAAACCATTTTTTGGGTGATCCGGATTTCGACGTAAAAATGCCAAATTTTTTTGTGGCCATCCGTCAAGACCTTGTCTATGCATCCGGTTGGCCCTCACGGCCCTTCCGACCCATTTTGAAGGTCAAACGAGCCCCGACGCGAGCATACCCCTCATTTCGACGATTTTCGTGTGCAATTGCAAACCATTTTTTGGGTGATCCGCATTCCGACGTCAAAAATGCCAAATTTTTTTGTGGGCGTCCGTCAAGACCTTGACTACGCATCCGGTTTTCCCTCACGGCCCTTCCGACCCATTTTGAAGGTCAAACGAGCCCTGAAGCGAGCATACCCCTCATTTCGTGTGCTATAGCAAACCATTTTTTGGGTGATCCGCATTCCGACGTCAAAAATGCCAAATTTTTTTGTGGATATCCGTCAAGACCTTGTCTATGCATCCGGTTGGCCTTCACAGCCCTTCCGACCCATTTTGAAGGTCAAACGAGCTTCGAAGCGAGCATACCCCTCATTTCGTGTGCTATAGCAAACCATTTTTTGGGTGATCCGCATTCCGACGTCAAAAATGCCAAATTTTTTTGTGGATATCCGTCAAGACCTTGTCTATGCATCCGGTTGGCCTTCACAGCCCTTCCGACCCATTTTGAAGGTCAAACGAGCTTCGAAGCGAGCATACCCCTCATTTCGTGTGCTATAGCAAACCATTTTTTGGGTGATCCGCATTCCGACGTCAAAAATGCCAAATTTTTTTGTGGATATCCGTCAAGACCTTGTCTATGCATCCGGTTGGCCTTCACAGCCCTTCCGACCCATTTTGAAGGTCAAACGAGCTTCGAAGCGAGCATACCCCTCATTTCGTGTGCTATAGCAAACCATTTTTTGGGTGATCCGCATTCCGACGTCAAAAATGCCAAATTTTTTTGTGGATATCCGTCAAGACCTTGTCTATGCATCCGGTTGGCCTTCACAGCCCTTCCGACCCATTTTGAAGGTCAAACGAGCTTCGAAGCGAGCATACCCCTCATTTCGTGTGCTATAGCAAACCATTTTTTGGGTGATCCGCATTCCGACGTCAAAAATGCCAAATTTTTTTGTGGATATCCGTCAAGACCTTGTCTATGCATCCGGTTGGCCTTCACAGCCCTTCCGACCCATTTTGAAGGTCAAACGAGCTTCGAAGCGAGCATACCCCTCATTTCGTGTGCTATAGCAAACCATTTTTTGGGTGATCCGCATTCCGACGTCAAAAATGCCAAATTTTTTTGTGGATATCCGTCAAGACCTTGTCTATGCATCCGGTTGGCCTTCACAGCCCTTCCGACCCATTTTGAAGGTCAAACGAGCTTCGAAGCGAGCATACCCCTCATTTCGTGTGCTATAGCAAACCATTTTTTGGGTGATCCGCATTCCGACGTCAAAAATGCCAAATTTTTTTGTGGATATCCGTCAAGACCTTGTCTATGCATCCGGTTGGCCTTCACAGCCCTTCCGACCCATTTTGAAGGTCAAACGAGCTTCGAAGCGAGCATACCCCTCATTTCGTGTGCTATAGCAAACCATTTTTTGGGTGATCCGCATTCCGACGTCAAAAATGCCAAATTTTTTTGTGGATATCCGTCAAGACCTTGTCTATGCATCCGGTTGGCCTTCACAGCCCTTCCGACCCATTTTGAAGGTCAAACGAGCTTCGAAGCGAGCATACCCCTCATTTCGTGTGCTATAGCAAACCATTTTTTGGGTGATCCGCATTCCGACGTCAAAAATGCCAAATTTTTTTGTGGATATCCGTCAAGACCTTGTCTATGCATCCGGTTGGCCTTCACAGCCCTTCCGACCCATTTTGAAGGTCAAACGAGCTTCGAAGCGAGCATACCCCTCATTTCGTGTGCTATAGCAAACCATTTTTTGGGTGATCCGCATTCCGACGTCAAAAATGCCAAATTTTTTTGTGGATATCCGTCAAGACCTTGTCTATGCATCCGGTTGGCCTTCACAGCCCTTCCGACCCATTTTGAAGGTCAAACGAGCTTCGAAGCGAGCATACCCCTCATTTCGTGTGCTATAGCAAACCATTTTTTGGGTGATCCGCATTCCGACGTCAAAAATGCCAAATTTTTTTGTGGATATCCGTCAAGACCTTGTCTATGCATCCGGTTGGCCTTCACAGCCCTTCCGACCCATTTTGAAGGTCAAACGAGCTTCGAAGCGAGCATACCCCTCATTTCGTGTGCTATAGCAAACCATTTTTTGGGTGATCCGGATTTCGACGTAAAAATGCCAAATTTTTTTGTGGACATCCGTCAAGACCTTGTCTATGCATCCGGTTGGCCTTCACAGCCCTTCCGACCCATTTTGAAGGTCAAACGAGCCCTGAAGCGAGCATACCCCTCATTTCGACGATTTTCGTGTGCTATGGCAAACCATTTTTCAGGTGATCGGGATTCCGACGTCAAAAATGCCAAATTTTTTTGTGGACGTCCGTAAAGACCTTGTCTATGCATCCGGTTGGCCCTCACGGCCCTTCCGACCCATTTTGAAGGTCAAACGAGCCCCGAAGCGAGCATACGCCTCATTTCGACGATTTTCGTGTGCTATAGCAAACCATTTTTTGGGTGATCCGGATTCCGACGTCAAAAATGCCAAATTTTTTGTGGACGTCCGTCAAAACCTTGTCTATGCATACAGTTGTCCCTCACGGCCCTTCTGACCCATTTTGAAGGTCAAACGAGCTTCGAAGCGAGCGTAACCCTCATTTCGACGATTTTCGTGTGCTATAGCAAACCATTTTTTAGGTGATCGGGATTCCGACGTCAAAAATGACAAATTGTTTTGTGGACGTCCGTCAAGACCTTGTCTATGCATCCGGTTGGCCCTCACGGCCCGTCCGACCCATTTTGAAGGTCAAACGAGCCCCGAAGCGAGCATACCCCTCATTTCGACGATTTTCGTGTGCTATAGCAAACCATTTTTTTGGTGATCCGGATTGTGACGTCAAAAATGCCAAATTTTTTTGTGGACGTCTGTCAAGACCTTTTCTATGCATCTGTTTGGCCCTCACGGCCAGTCCGACCCATTTTAAAGGTCAAATGAGCCTTGAAGCGAGCATACCCCTCATTTCGACGATTTTCGTGTGCTATAGCAAACCATTTTTTGGGTGATCCAGATTCCNGTGATCCAGATTAAGACGTCAAAAATTCCAAATTTTTTTGTGGACGTCCGTCAATACCTTTGCTATGCAGCCAGGTTTCCATCACGGCCAATCCAACTCATTTTCAAGGTCAAACGAGCCCCGAAGCGAGCATACCCCTCATTTCGACGATTTTCGTGTGTAGCAAACCATTTTTTGGGTGATCTGGATTCCGACGTCAAAAATGATAAAAATTTTTGTGGACGTCCGTCAAGACCTTTTCTATGCTGCAGTTGGGCCATC
>NC_028645.1:5980-24022 GCF_001406875.1 Solanum pennellii
GAGCATACCCCAATTTCGACGATTTTCGTAAGCAATAGCTAACCATTTTTTTAGTGATCCGGATTCCGACGTCAAAATGCCAAAAAATTTTGTGGACGTCCGTCAAGACTTTGGCTATGCAGCTAGTTGGCCATCACGGCCAGTCCGACCCATTTTATACGTCAAACGAGCCCCGAAGCGCGCATATCCCCCTATTTTAACGATTTTCATGTGCTATAGCAAACCATTTTTTGGGTGATCCAGATTAAGACGTCAAAAATTCCAAATTTTTTTGTGGACGTCCGTCAATACCTTTGTTATGCAGCCAGGTTTCCATCACGGCCAATCCAACTCATTTTCAAGGTCAAACGAGCCCCGAAGCGAGCATACCCCTCATTTCGACGATTTTCGTGTGTAGCAAACCATTTTTTGGGTGATCTGGATTCCGACGTCAAAAATGATAAAAATTTTTGTGGACGTCCGTCAAGACCTTTTCTATGCTGCAGTTGGCCATCACGGCCAATCCAACTCATTTTCAAGGTCAAACGAGCCCCAAAGCGAGCATACCCCAATTTCGACGATTTTCGTAAGCAATAGCTAACCATTTTTTTAGTGATCCGGATTCCGACGTCAAAATGCCAAAAAATTTTGTGGACGTCCGTCAAGACTTTGGCTATGCAGCTAGTTGGCCATCACGGCCAGTCCGACCCATTTTATACGTCAAACGAGCCCCGAAGCGCGCATATCCCCCTATTTTAACGATTTTCATGTGCTATAGCAAACCATTTTTTGGGTGATCCAGATTAAGACGTCAAAAATTCCAAATTTTTTTGTGGACGTCCGTCAATACCTTTGTTATGCAGCCAGGTTTCCATCACGGCCAATCCAACTCATTTTCAAGGTCAAACGAGCCCCGAAGCGAGCATACCCCAATTTCAAAGATTTTCGTAAGCAATAGCAAACCATTTTTTAGGTGATCCGGATTCCGACGTCAAAAATGCCAAAAAAATTTTGTGGACGTCTATCAAGACCTTGGTTATGCATCCAGTTGGCCATCACGGCTAGTCCGACCCTTTTTCAAGGTCAAACGAGCCCCGAAGCGCGCATACCCCCTATTTTAACGATTTTCGTGTGCTATAGCAAACCATTTTTTGGGTTATCCAGATTCCGATGTCAAAAATCCAAAAAAAAATTGTGGATGTCCGTCAAGACCTTGTCTATGCAGCCGATTGGCCTTCACGGCTAGTCTGACCCATTTTGAAGGTCAAACGAGCCCCGAAGCGAACATACCCCAATTTCGACGATTTTCGTGTGCTATAGCAAACCATTTTTTGGGTGATCCGGATTAAGACGTTAAAAATTCCAAAAAATTTTGTGGACGTCCGTCAATACCTTGTATATGCAGCCGGTTGGCTCTCACGGCCAGTCCGACCCATTTTGAATGTCAAACGAGCCCTGAAGCAAGCATACCCCTCATTTCGACGATTTTCGTGTGCTATAGCAAACCATTTTTTGGGTTATCTGGATTAAGACGTCAAAAATTCCAAATATTTTTTGTGGACGTCCGTTAATACCTTGGTTATGCAGCCAGTTGTCCATCACGGCCAATCCAACTCATTTTCAAGGTCAAACGAGCCTCGAAGCGTGCATACCCCCCATTTCGATGATTTCCGTGTGCTATAGCAAACCATTTTTTAGGTGATCCGGATTCCGACGTCAAATATGCCAAAAAAATTTGTGGACGTCCGTCAAGACCTTGGCTATGCAGTCAGTTGTCCATCACGGCCAGTCCGACCCATTTTCAAGGTCAAACGAGCCCCGAAGCGCGCATACCCCCTATTTGGACGATTTTCGTGTGCTATAGCAAACCATTTTTAGGGTCATCCGGATTGGGACGTCAAAAATTCCAAAAAAATTTGTGGACGTTCGTCAAGACCTTGGCTATGCAGCCAGTTGGCCATCACTTCCACTCTAAACCATTTTCAAGGTCAAACGAGCCCCGAAGCGCGCATACCCCTATTTCGACGATTTTTGTGTGCTATAGCAAACAATTTTTTGGGTTATCCGGATTCCGACGTCAAAAATGCAAAAAATTTTGTGGACGTCCGTCAAGACCTTGTCTATGCAGCCGGTTGGCCCTCACGGCCAGTCCGACCCATTTTGAAGGTCACTTTTAGTGCTTTGCGCTTCTTCTTTTTCAAAATCTAAAATCAAATTAGATTATAATTATTATGAACTAAAAGAAAATGATGTTCCAAATACTAATACATACACCAATTAAAAATTTATGAGTGTTTGGTGCAATCAGTAAGCAAAAAGGAGAGTTTGTGATTTACTCTTCATATCCAACGAAGAAATTCATTTGTGCCGAATTTCCATAAGCACATAACAATTGTCAAACTAACCAAACTTTAAAAATGTATCCATAGGTAACACCTCGAGATCAACATCCATGAAATGGAACAAAATCTCCATGTCATATGTTAATCTCTATCAATTCGATGCCTATAAATACTATCATTGGCTTCACTTTAAAGAAGATTTTACTTTAGAAAAAAAATAGGTGATAAATCCTTTAGTCATTATCATGTCATCCATGGATATATTTGAGTCCTTTCATTTGGTAGAGACAATATCAAGAGAAATTATTCCTCATATATTCTATGGCGCTAAATTTTATTCTTTATTAAATTTCACTGTCTATTCTCCTAGTTTATGTTTGAACAGTTTGTTGAATTTTAGACAACATACTTTATTGGTAAAATATCCTTAAGAATAATATCTTGATGTTTCAAGCTATGAAAAATCTTTTTTAAGTATTTTTTGCTAAATTTCAACTTCTACTATTAACCACTCAAATTCTTAATAATAGATTTTACTAGACGTTTAAGAAACTCATTTCTAGATGAAGAATCGCCACTTAGGATTTGTTAAGTTAGGTGAAGAGGAAACTTCATATTAACAATCAATGTAAGACTTGTATATTTCTAACACAAACAAAAATATTAGTCATACAAACATGGACCACTCCTTTCTCCATCACTTGCCAAATACATAGTAACCCTTAGCCATACGGCACTGATATTTTCTTCACTGTCAACGTTTGAACTAGACAATTAGTTATTCATTAATTAAATGAGACACGGTTTCAAGAAGAGTCGTAGATCTTTTTTTAATGTTTTGGTATAATCATCTCATCATAATTAACTAAACTTTTAAATTTGATGGTCAATCGCGCATTAGTGGATTCTTTAAAGTGCGTAAAATCTACCTTATATAATTGTTTGAACGACTCTAATTTATTTTCAAAATTACCTTTTTAAAGTGGTCTTCTTAATTTTCCTAAAATTGATTGGCGATTCTATTACTCCCCCTGTCCCTATTTAGTTGTTCACTTTAGAAAAGGCACACATATTAAGATAACAATAATTAAAATAGTAAAGTTACAATTTTACCCTTATTAAATATGGTTTCAGAAAGAATGAATTAAAATTTAGAAATTCTCAAGAAGTTTGAATGAGGGTATAATAGGGAAAAAAATTGTCCTTTCTTGATTTGTCAAAATGGACAAGTAAATAGCGCATCTAAAAGAGGAAATAGGGATANAAGAATGAATTAAAATTTAGAAATTCTCAAGAAGTTTGAATGAGGGTATAATAGGGAAAAAAAATTGTCCTTTCTTGATTTGTCAAAATGGACAAGTAAATAGCGCATCTAAAAGAGGAAATAGGGACAAGTAAATAGGGACAGAAGGAGTATTATTTTCAAAATTACTAAAAAGTCAAATTATGAAACGTTTTTAACTTAGTTTTAAAATAGTTCGTAACAGAATGCCCATTATTAAGAATTATCGACTTAGAAAGAATCAATTTTAGATTTAATCTATCAATTTCTTCTTTGTAGCACCCTACTGTTAGACCCGTTGACTACGTGAACTGACCACATGCAGGCATGACAAGGATTTGTGTATTAGTCTTGCATGTATGTGGGCTAAACAATGCAGAAAAGGTTCGAGGTGCTTGGCTGTTGGCAAAGCAGTTTGGACGTGCAAGGCTTATGTGTGGGCAGACATCGTCGGCAAGAAAAGGCAGTGTGTTGGCTTGACAAAGCAAGGTTGTGAAACTTGACGATGGCAAGGCAAAGGAATTTACATGGATTGCTAAAATAAAACTAAGTGTTGGAAGATAGTTGAAATATTCTAAGTGTTGAAAGTAGACTGAAATATTCTAAGTGTTGGAATGTAGGCTGAAGTATTCTAAGTGTTAGAATATTGATTATTTCGGTTAGGATATAATTGAATTTGAATTTTATTCTCAATGTTAGAAATATAGTTGTTGAAAACATAGTTTAAATCCTATGGTTACAAGTGTTGGACATATGTTATTTGTAACTGTCGCATGTAACTGCCTCGTGGAAATTTCTTCTAAGGCCTAGAGGATTGTTTCTGACCTTAGACAAATTCGTGAGCCTTTTTCTTTGTTGATTTGATATTAATAAAAGGTTAGAAAGAGTTATCGTACGTTGGCTGTGTCGTTACTTTGTTTATTGCATAAGACAAAACAAAAGCTAAGTATTTCTATATTTGGCAAAATTCGTATGAGTGTAAAATTGAAGTTTGTAAAAAGTTGTAGACTGCCTGGGAGTGATATTAAATAAAAAAATTGACCCTTTTTCACCTACCCTTAGGGGAAAGAGAGATGTCCTAAATTACTAGACGATGGGGACCCACATCACCAATGTCCATCATACTATGATCATACCATGGTTATTCTTATCACTTAATTAATTTGATTATCTATCTACCAAGAAAGATAATATTATGATTAGGTGGAATGATTAAGTATCACTAAACAATCATATAATTAAATTTACTATCATTAGTCAACTGTGTAGTTTGTTTGCCTTTTCATGAATAGTTTATTGCGTTATTTATTATTATATTGTATATACATGGAAAGCTTTTTATCCTCATTAGTCAGTTGATGAGTGGAGGGTGCACATGATAAAAATAATTAAACATGGTTTGACATTTAATAACACGTGTTTTGTGTATACTAAAACTAAATTAAACTCCCAAGAACAATTCTTAGCCTAATTAAATTTGTGTGGATCTTCTTGCTTGTTTGTTATTCTAGAAAAGTTGAATAGTTCAAAATCAAAGTGCAAATCATCCTTGGTGTATATAGCAACCCTTTTGCCCCCTCTCTCATATGCTACTTCCAGGTCAACTTATAACGACAGGTTTTCTCCCAATTCCCATTCTTTTTGCTTGTTTCAAAGTCTCTCCATGAATTAATGAGGAAGCATTGACTTAGAAAATACAACCTCATGTCCATATAAAGTAGTATGTTATAATTGTCTCTTTGAATTGAATATAAATATTGCACAAAAACTTAATAATTTGTACTTTCAACAACTCCATGGACAATCCCTATTGCCTAGTTATTATTCTTGCATTGATCTTTTGCCCTATTCTTGTGAGAGCTCAATCTTTTGATTTTGCTTACAATGGATTCAATAACTCAAATATCATTAGAGACGGAGTAGCAATAATCAATTCAAGTGGTGCACTTAAGCTCACTAATAGATCATATAATGTTATAGGTCATGCTTTCCACCCCAATCCTGTACCAATTTTCAACTCCAGTACTAAAAATGTTACTTCATTTAGTACATACTTCGTCTTCGCCATCGTCCCTCTTGAGAAAACCTCTGGTGGCTTTGGCTTTGCTTTCACCTTATCTCCATCCCCGGGTTTTCCGGGTGCTCAGGGTGATCATTTTCTTGGAGTCGTCAACATTACGAACGATGGCAATGATACTAACCACATCTTCATGGTTGAATTTGACACTGTGAATGGTCACAATGAAGGTGTAGACACAGATGGAAATCACATTGGGGTCAACAGAAATGGCATGAGCCCTACAGCGTCAAAATCAGCTGACTACTATGTTAATGATTCTGCTGTAGCAGAGCAGGTAAATCTACAAAGTGGAGAATCAATTCAAGCTTGGATTGATTATGATGGAATGAGCAAAGTGGTGAATGTAACTATATCTCCCATAACAGTTCCAAAGCCAGGTAGGCCTCTGATCAGTGAGGTCGTAGATTTATCTACTGTGTTGAACGAAACTATGTATGCTGGTTTCTCAGCAGCCACGGGAGACAAAGCGAGCTCTCATTACATCTTGGGTTGGAGTTTTCGGTTGAATGGAGCTGCTGATCCTTTAGATCTTGTAAAGCTACCTGTTGCCCCACCTGAAGTGGTAACATCATCCAAGAATTCCCATCTCAAAAGGGCCTTGATCGGAACATTTTGCTCCGTCGTTATCCTGCTCCTTGGGGCATTTTACATCTATACAAGGATGAGGCAACATGAAGTTCTAGAGGACTGGGAGCTGGATTGTCCTCACAGGTTCCGATATAGACATCTTTACAAGGCAACTAAGGGATTCCAGGAGAGTGAACTAATTGGAGTTGGTGGATTTGGTGCTGTTTACAAGGGTGTTTTGCCTACTAATGGAGCAGAAGTTGCAGTGAAGAAGATATCGAGCAATTCTCTTCAAGGAATGAGAGAATTTGCAGCGGAGATCGAAAGCTTAGGCAGGTTAAGGCACAAACACTTGATCAACCTTCAAGGCTGGTGCAAGAACAAAAATGATCTTCTCCTAGTGTATGACTATGTCCCAAATGGAAGTCTTGATTCATTACTTTACAGACAGAAGAGGGACATTGTTTTAACATGGGAACAGAGATTTAACATCATCAAAGGGATTGCTGCAGGGCTTCTTTACTTGCATGAAGAATGGGAACAAGTGGTAATACATCGCGATGTGAAAAGCAGTAACGTCCTTATTGATGGGGAAATGAATGGCCGGTTAGGGGATTTTGGGTTAGCAAGATTATACGACCATGGCAAGAATTCACACACAACAAATGTTGTTGGCACAATAGGGTACATTGCACCAGAATTGACACGAACAGGAAAGGCCTCAACGAGAACGGATGTGTATGCATATGGTGTACTACTTCTTGAAGTAGCTAGTGGAAGACCTCCTATTGTCTATGAACCAGGGAAAGGAGCTTTAGTACTAGCTGATTGGGTGATTGAATGTTTACAACTAGGTAATATTCTTGATGCAGTTGATCAAAGGTTGAATTCAGTGTATGTAGATAAAGAGGTTCAAATGATTTTCAGACTTGGGCTTGTTTGTTCTCACCCAAGGTCAGAAGCTAGGCCAACAATGAGACAAGTAATGAAGTACCTCAATGGAGATGAATCACTTCCAGTTTTTGAGCAACAGTTGAGTTGTATTGGATCTGATAGGGTTGATGAAATCACAGCCAAGTTCTTGGAAGTGTTTTCTACTGATACAATCAATATATCACGTCGTTCGCTATCCGTCGGACAGATATCATCTAGTTCACTCCATTCTGGTCGATGAAAACATGGAATTTGTACCCAAATCCTATTTTTCTTCCTCATAATTCTGCAATTACTCTTTAGATAGGTCATCTGTTTCTGGGCTCATTCAACATTCACAAGCTAACAAGGAAGAGAAACCTAATCTCACTCCTATGTCTGCAATATCACTTATCACATCCTATACTTTTGTTCATGTACAAACTCTATTTCTTGAATGTTTTAAACACAGATTCTAATTGTGTTATTCTAATTTCATGTATGAGATGAGTTTTTGTTGTAGGGTTCAGAACCAAAACCAATTGGTCATTTTCTCAAAAAAAAAAAAAGAATTGCAGCTTTGTTTGAGGCATGGTTTATTAATCACTGGAGACTTTTGTAATCATCTATTTAGTTTGAGGCATGATTTGTGTTTTTCCAATGGTAATGGAAAGCAACTTTGCTAAGATGGGGTTATACTTCCACCTTTAATCCAGTTAATGATATAAAGTTGATACAAATTACGTTACATGATGTGGCCTATTTGGTTAGTGAGGATCAATATAGTTTGCAAATTTTATAGTATAATAACCATTCGGAGGTCTCATTCTTTCTCTATATTTTTTTTTTACTTTCATATTTATATTCTCCTTGGACAGAGGAGATTATAGTTAAAGGTCAATACATTGCTAAATCCGTTCAATAGTTCGATAATTANCAATATAGTTTGCAAATTTTATAGTATAATAACCATTCGGAGGTCTCATTCTTTCTCTATATTCTTTTTTTTACTTTATTTATATTCTCCTTGGACAGAGGAGATTATAGTTAAAGGTCAATACATTGCTAAATCCGTTCAATAGTTCGATAATTAAAAAAAAAACAGGTCACCGCAATACGTTTTTTGTTTAGATTTGTGAAATCACAGAAAGATGAGTTACTGGAAGCTGATCAAAAGAAAATGGCTGACTTGTAATATTATAGACTAGACAAAGTTATAACAACAGCAAGGTGACCTTGACACTTTTTGAAGCTACAAGTCTGCATACCAAAAATTTTAAAGGAAGAATTTCAACTTTCATAGCCAACACAAGAGATGCAAGCTTAGTTGATTATATAAACCCCACCTTGGTAACCTGACAACTCAGCCTCGGCAATATGATGGGGTAAAAAAAACAAGATTCCTAGATAAAGAGCAACTCTAAGATACAGCTCACCCACAAACAGAAAAAGCGCGCCCAATCATTCCTTGTGTCCAGGTTGCTGTTTCTTTCAGCTGTTCATCATCGGATTGAAGACACTCACCCAAAAGCTGTTCGAGAAATGCAGGATCTTTGAATATGGTCTTTGCACTGGAACCAAGAGCATCAGCTAGATCTCCCAACACAGCTACTGCTGCTTTTGTTACACTCTCGTCTCTACAAAAGAACCACAATACACATGTCACAACTCAGAAGGTGCAAATATGATAAGAATATTGAAGTATCCATGAAATTCAGTTAACAATACTACCTTGGGCTGTCTTTGGCAACCAGTTCAATGAACTGCAAGAGATGAGGAGCATGGGGTAACATCAAGTTGGCCTTGGTACTCTTAAATCCTTGAAGAAGTCCAGAGTATGCTTCAAAAATACTGCGTCTGAGCTGGTTGCCATATTCTAGCATTTCATCATCACTATTGTCTAGTTGGGCACACATTTGAGCTGCACTTTGCATCATAGGTAATGCATACTGAAGGTACTTCTCAAAGTGTTCACCAATAGCAAGCGCAATATCCCCAAAGCAGGAGAATATGGGAGGTTTTACAGATCGGTTAAGTTCACCGCTAGATAAGTCTTTGAGAAGAAGAGTCATGATCCCATCACAGTATGGCAAGATCTTGTCATCCAATGCACGGCAAATATCACCAACCACCCCCACTGAGATGGAACAAACCTGGTATTCTTCAAAATTCTGCAGCCCCATCTCAATATACTTGTAAAACTCTGGCATATACTTCAAAAAGTCTGATCCAGTTGCATAGGCCAGCGCACCAATAGCAAGCATAGCCTCTTCGTGGACAGTTGAGCTACGACAGGCAAAAACCTTCAGGAACAATGTCATGATCTGGTCAGCAACTTGGAGTATTATAGCCTTGGTTTCATCAGCACTACTTAGCTTCTGAATAATAACCTGGAGTACACCACATAGAGAAGCCTGTAGATCTCCCTGTTTTTCTCTATCATCAGAGGATAGAATCTGAAGCTCAAAAGTTTGTGCCAACTTGTCCATGATAACAGGGCAAAGGTGATTAATAATCTGAGATGTTTCAGAAAGATTAGAGCACCTAACAACTTCATTCAAGGTTTCATATGCTGTGGTTCTGAGCTTAGAACCACTGTCAGTCCGATCAGCCGTTGCAATAAGAGAACTAATAATCTGAGTTATAAATGGAGTGAGCAGAGACGAGCTTGTCCCAGCATCCTCATATCCTTGAGAAAGAAAATAGATAGCCCCACAAACTTTTTCAGCAACATGAGGAACATCTTTTATACTCTCTAACAGCACCTCCACTATTTGTTGGAGATTGGCTGGGGTGATTACTGAAAATCCAGAAGCTGGAGTGTGCAGCAACTCAAAGATACGGCTAAGAGTCCATGCTGTGGTATCTCTAATGTGTTCATTATTATCCTTCATCGCGTCAAGTAGATGTTTTAATCCAGCATGGACCATGGGAGATAGCTTCTCGATGCTTGGACCTTCAAGTATTGAGCCAAATGCATATATGGCAGCCTCACGTGAGCGCCAATCAGGTTTCATTATGTTAGCCTCCACAAAAGGCATTACAAGGGGAACAACAGCATCTCCAACAGTTCTGGCGACAAGACCAAGACATGTTCCACCAGCCATAGCCAGATTCCAGATGTCATCATCTTGATCCTGTTCCTCATCCTGTTTCAATAAAGTTTCCAGCAGCATTGGAACTAATACTTCGAGGGCCTTCTCGATGAAACGGGAATGTTGCACACTGGAATCCCCACTGTCAGGGACCTCATAATCTTGAAGCTCTATCTCTTCATCACAGATAGAACTCCAGAATTCAATTGCTTGAAGGGCAACAGCCTCCTCATCTTCTTTAACTGCTTTAGCTGTCAACTGGAAGAGAGCCTGCATGTAAGGTTCAAGCAACTCATAATACGTTGATGCTATAGAAACAAGACACTCAAAAGCAGCCTGCCTTAACTGTCCCTCCTTTGCTGTGGCTGCCTCACAGATGACCTTCATAATATAATTTCTCTCCATCTCATTGTCAAAGTTTGTCTGAGCAAAATCCAGAGCATTATACAAAGCTCGAGTTGCAGCGAGTCTGACTTCAACACTTTCCTCCTCAACATTCATACCTTGAACAACAGCTGTGAGAACAGAGTTTACTTCATCTTGGACAAGATCATGGTGAGATATCTCCTCACACACATAACCAAGTGTCTCCAAGGTTGCCTGTTTCACGGATGCAGGACTTCCTTGTTGTGTCATGTTAACAAGCAATGAACCAATGAGCTCTGGCCATTGTTTCTGAGGAACTTCAATGGAAGCTATTTTAGCAATCACTTGGGAAGCAGTGTGACTTGCCTCGCGTACAGATGATCCAAGGCAGCTTAGAAGCAAGCTTTTAATTTGAGACTTGCAAGATGAATCAATTGTCAGCCACTGTTGAACAAGCTGTTGTTTCCTGACAGTTTCTTTAGCATCCAGTGAGTTCTTAAGCACAATACCAGCTAGCCTACGAGATTCTGTAGGCTTCCCATCATTTGAGAGCTCAACAGCTAGTGAAAGAAAAAACCCTGGAAGGTTTTGCTCTCGGAACTGACTAAGATTAGATTCTGCCTCAGTCCGAATCTTGGCATCTGCTGATTGGGCAGCCAACAAAAACTGAGTAATCTCAACAGCCATGTTGTTCCCTACATGTTGAACGACATTATGTACTGTAGCAGTTTTTAAAAATACACAACATATCAAGTAATCAAGTCACACCTTAAAGAAAATTACATGACTCTGTCCATAAAAGCACAGTAGGTGCAAAAAGCAACACTTTAAGATACTCATTCAATTTCATATACAAGGTAACATACTATCATCACAACAATTAAAAGGCTTGAAAATAACAATTCAACCGTCTCTATCGCTATAAGTTTTAAAATAAGATAACATCTGGAATCTTAGGGGGAAAAAACGTTTGGATGTCAATATCAATCCCAAAAGTTCTCTACGAACACAAACAAGAAAAGAAAATGCCATAGGAACAGAACTCCTTGCTCAAATTAATCAACAAAAGACAAATCTCATGTTCCAAGTAAACATCGATTGATATAAAACTAACTACATTTATACTTCATACAACAGATAATCAACTTCAAATCCAAAACAAAAACAGCAACGCATACAAAACTGTGCAAAAAAACACAAAAACGTTGAAATCAAACAGATCTTACTCATAAAGAAAACAAAACCTAGAACAATGAGTTGAAAAAAAAATTACCTTTCAATCAAAAAAAGAAGATAATTTCAACAAGAGCTAGGGTTTTGCCTAGCTCCAGAGAACAAAATCAATCAAACAGTTGTGATTTTTGCTGTTGTTTGTGAAGGTGAATTTGGGGTGGGGGGTGGGGTATTTTCGAATAGTGTTAAGAAGCGGGATATGGAGGAAGTTTATATATTTGAAGAGTTGAAAAAACCCTACAAATACTGAAGATGACTTTAACCCTAGTGGTTTTTGAAATTCTCACACGTGCCGTACTAATGGCTTATGGCTCATGTTAACTAGTTGGGCTTTGTTGAGTTGTTCAACTTATGAGTTGGGCTTCATTTCTAAGTTGGGCTTTACTTTTTAGTAAAGGAAATGCATTTGTACTTTTACCAAGCCCAAAAAAGTTANGACTTTAACCCTAGTGGTTTTTGAAATTCTCACACGTGCCGTACTAATGGCTTATGGCTCATGATAACTAGTTGGGCTTTGTTGAGTTGTACAACTCATGAGTTGGGCTTCATTTCTGAGTTGGGCTTTACTTTTTAGTAAAGGAAATGCATTTGTACTTTTACCAAGCCCAAAAAAGTAATTGAAACATTTTAGACGATCACGACCTTTAGAAAAGATGAAAAAATCACAAATCCTCGACAACTTTTGATTTCCTATTCACCCCAACAATGGAATGGGTACTAAATTCCTGTTTTGAGCGTAAAATTTTACTGCAGGTAAATAAAATTTTTAAATCATAAAATCCAAAACAGAACAATTGTTAATGAATTCATGACGAATCACCAATCTAATAAAAAATAAAATTTCTCCGGATCCCCCCCTGTTTTCAGCTTCATGCTCTTGAGGTTCACAGGATGCCAACTTTCATTCTTCCCATCAAATTTGTAGGCTTTTACTTGTTTTAATTGAATAAGTTGAGGCTCCTCGTTTTCATCACTCAAATTCTTTATATACAATAACCGATGGATGAGATATATAATCATTTTGAATGATGATGATATGTGGAGTTTCCTCGGACGAAAACACCACAACAAAGCATCCACAAATGTTGGAGGATCGTCTCTTGGCTCTATAATTACATCCAAAACGTCCACTTTTGGGGTAGCAGCAACTCCATAGTGTCGATTCAAATGCTCCATATTGATCTCACCACATCTGTAAATATAAACTGAAACTTGAATGGAAACTTGTGACCAATTTGATAGAAATTCCATCCATCGACAGAACCACTTATTATCCAAAGAGTTTTCCTTGGAATTAAAAATTAAGTTGTTGAATTTGCTTGATACTTTTGCAAGTTTAAGCTGCGGAAGATAGTACCCTGCATACTCGAGTGATACCAAATTTGGAGCATATACTTCAATTTTCTGACGATCATTAATCCGCAAATTATTAATCTTCAGGACCCTCAACGATTCACTTGTGCCAATTTTAAACCTTGTTGAAGAAAAACTACCAGATATCTCTAAAGATTCCAGATTCGGAAACTCAACAATATCCAATTCGTCCAAACAATAACTAAAATAAGATAAGTATTGAAGAGTTGGTGCTTCGATTTCAACACTCTGATTCTTCTCTATCGCAATCTGAAGTGACCTAATGTTTTGAAGATTTCGCACCTCAAACTTTTTCCACCCGGAACAATAGAGAATGATTAAATTGTCGATCAAGGGATAATTATTGACTAGACCTTGTAGCATGTTATCGTCTAAAGTTACACCATCTAGACAAAGCTTTCTCAAAGAAAGACAATTATTCCCCTCATAACTAGTAGGTAATGAAGAAAAATACACCAGATTACAACTCTCCAACACCAATTCCCGTAAATGTGTTGCTGTCAAAATTTTGAAAATATTGAAGGATGAAAAGAATCCTAAATTTCTGTAGACTAGCTCGGTTACACCATTTTGAAGAGCAATGTCAAGCCACTTATCAATCCTAATGAAAATATAACGAGTAGGTTTCCAAATGTCGATGGAAAGTTCAAACTTGTCAATAGGAATTTCCTTATCCCTGTATCTCTTCATAATTTTATCCACTATATCCATGTCAATTTTACCTCTGGTACTACTCCATTCAGCCCTCTCCTCCGCCCCTGAACAAGCTATGAATAACAAGTTGGGATGAGTCAACCAAGCTTTTAGCCATGCTCTGGAGAGAATTATCATCCGTGATGCTTCCATATAATTAACATTAGAGAGTATCTTGTGAATAGCATCTTCAGGCAATATATCAATTGTGGGTTGATTGTGAATAATAGCACCTTCAGGCAATGCATCAGTTGTGGGTTGATGATTTTTCTTCTTATTCTTATTATTATGCAACCATACCTTTAAAACCCGTTTTTTTACGCCGATTCTGCTGCAGAAGTCATTAATCAGCTTTTCATCTACATTCTGCAATTCCCACCCAATTCTTTCCCCGAATTCAAACATTCTTTTGTTATGATAATTGCCTTCTGCTCTCTTCATGGTGTTGCCTGGGAGTTTATAGGTTTTAATTAATTTTTTTTGGTATGTCAAGTTTAAACTATTTATAACCTATTAACAGGAAGTTGCGACTTTTACGAAAAATTGTGATTTTTATGAAAAGTTGTGACTATTATGAAGGGTTGTGATGTTTCCAAAAGCTTTGTGTAATAGTACATTCAAAGAATATTCATTAGCAGTAGTAAGCCTCTTTAGTAGAGCCAACCAATGTCGTGGATGGATGCTCTTCCAAGGTAACTGAGGGAGCATATAAACTTGCATTTTATTTATTTTATCATAGTCTGTAATCTGATCACCTTGGATATGATTGTAGTTGCATTCAGGATCAATAATCTTCCTGATAACCCACGTAGCATTCAATAGTCTGCAAATGCATTACATTGAGGCCTCCAACAGCAGGCTATTACATCTCCCGTCGATAAGAAAGTTGTGTCGTAATCCTTTTGGACCTACAAACTTTATAAGTTGAAGCCTAGCTAGTAGTCCAACACTTGAGAAATTTTATCGATCAACAGTACTACTGTGCGTGCACCCCCAAGTATTTGTATTTGTATTTGAAAGGTAATGTGCCCCAGTCATGCAAATTGAACTCTTATTAGTGTTGGCCTGTAGCCCAGAGGCTTTTGTAAAAGCTTCTGCCATAGATTGTACTTCAGCTTTTAACATCAGTGAATAAGCAAATATGCATCACCTTTAACTGTTGGATGCATCACCTTTAACATTGCAGGTATTCCAGAGCAATTAAAAAGAGGTGTCTGCCTTATGTACGTACCCATGCATTTACTTGTAAGACAATTATCGACTATATATTTACTAGCTTTCTATCCTAATTCCAATCCTCCATAACCTCCTATCTAGCTGAAGGTACTTATTATTAAAATTTCGAATCCGCATCTTGTCTCTGTTTGTAAAAAGAAGTCGAAAAGAATAATAACTACAACAAAGTAATACTAATATAAATTGAACTACAAGAATTAACAAATATAGCAACACAATCTATCAAAGTAGTACGACTACTAGTATGGAAGGATAAGTGAGACAACTGATCTCAATTGTCTACTAGCCTTATCCTAATCCGGGTCCTTTATCTAAGATCACATCCTCGATCAGTTGAAGGCACATGCATGCTATTAAAATTTAGGATCCTCATCTAATGCATGCTTGTCTTTATTGCTCCATTGAGGTCTCGAAGCTGCCACTACACTATTCTTCACACAACATGGCTTGGGTTTTATCCTCCATGGAATAAACATGTCAAGCACACATGATACTGTTGCCTTAGGAGAAAAACTACATTTTCTTCTTCCATTAATTTGCTCATCCTCTTGTAATCTATTCTCCAAGGTAGATGAAATAGCTAGTACCTTTGCATCTTTAAGAAATCTTTGAATGATGAAATTTGGTACTGCTGGCTTACTGGTGGACCAATCATAATTACATTCCTCATGAACAACCAGCTCCTTATTCGATTTTCTATATTCCGTCTCATCATTAGACTCATCCCCTAACGAAAAAACATCTAGAGCATCTGAGTAAACATCATGGTTGTCAACATCATAAACCTCATTGTACGATTTAGTAGTTGTAGTAGTACTACTTGTTGTACCTAATAATTGATCTTTTCTTGTATGCCGCCACATACATGGTGGCAATTTTGGAGGTGGTACAATTTCAATGTTTGTTGTTAACCTCATTTCTTTTGGTTTTCCAGGGCTTTGTTCCCAAGAAAATGGCACTCTATTAAAAATGTCAATGGAAAGTTGATTGGGACAAGATAATGATTTTTCACTAGAACGTCTAGTTGACAAGAGAGGAGCACTAAAATCTAATTTTCTTGGACATTTTTCTTTTTTCTCTTCTTCTACTTGTACTTGTTTTTCCATGGATTTTGAGAGATACTATTGGAATATGTAAGACAAATGGAGAAAATAAGCACTTGTGTGGTTATTTGTCTGATCAGTAAGGTTAAAAAGTTTAGTCATAATTATTAGTAGTTGTAACTATGGGGATTCTCGTGAAGTTTGAAGCTAAAAAAGTGTAAACTTTTATTTGGTCATGTCACAGGTTATTTAAGAGGAGAAACATTTTGATGCCACATGGTTTCTAAATGTACTTTTGTGTTAGTGCCAGAGTAAGTATCATCAAGTATTAATTATTACACATTTTTTGTTGCACTAAAGGAAGAATTTTCGTACAAAAAATAGGTTTTTTTGTAAAAATAATAGTATTAAAATTAATGTATATCACTTGAAAATGTAATACGAAATTGTTATTTAGTGAAGCAGTATGTCAAACAGTACGAAATTTTGGTGTGAATTGTGAAGTATTGTGCTCATGAATAATAAAAGTCTACGTGAATAACAAATAAGAATAATAATATGAATACGCTAGTATGATATATATGGTATCTCCACAACTAAATTACGGCATATTTAATATAATTTCACAAATACATAAAAAAAAATTTGTATATAATTTTATTTTTACCATGTAAAGGTAAAAACTATTTTGATAGACTCTCCATCCATGTGTAATGCATATAAAAATAGTATAAAAAGAACGGAAAAGGGCCTAAAATACCCTCGAAGTATTGAAAATGGTACACAATTACCCTCCATCCACCTATTGGCCCCCAAATACCCTTCACATCCATCTTTGGATCCAAATTTACCCCTTCATTAACAGACCAAAATTAAAAATAATTAAATAATAATTTTTAATGACGTGGCACTCAATCATTGGTTGTAATTTAATTATTTAAAATAATTTTAAACCCACCCATTACCCACCCATTTTAACTAAACCCACCCATTACTTTTAAGTCAACATATGTATTTGTTTAGCCCATAACAATAGCTATAAAGGAAGCAGCCAACATCTAGAGACAGAGGACAATTGAAAATCTGCAAAGTACAAGCAAAGCATTTCAGACTTGAAGTCATGTTTAACAATTGATTTTGCTATAGAGGAACCGGCAAATAACACAATATCTAAGTTTTAATGGTCCATAACTCCATATGAATGCAAATGATTTGAAGCCATCTATTTACACACACAAATTGTACAAGTAAACACAAACAGAAACTCTCCTTGTTAACACCAAATCATTTTGTGACCATTTTCAATTAGAACTCATTAGATATCTTGTATAGTTAGTCAATCAGGTGCTATAGATGCATTCTAAATAAAGGATAACAACATCAACTTGAAACTCTATTTGATTCGATCCAAGTTTTAACACATAAGTTCGCATACACGTTAAAGGAAAAAGCAACAAAAACACTTTCAAATGAAATCTTTGTAGAAAAGAAGAAAAGGATATAGAAAGATTAAAGAATTGTTGAACGAAATTACCTGAGAAGGGATTGGGTATAACTGGAAAAATGAATAGGAAAGTTAGGAGAGAGAAGGGTAATAAGGGAAAAATGAATGGGAAAGTAATGGGTGGGTTTAGTTAAAATGGGTGGGTTTAGTTAAAATGGGTAGGTAATGGGTGGATTTAAAATTATTTTAAATAATTAAATTACAACCAATGGTTGAGTGCCACGTCACTAAAAATTATTATTTAATTATTTTTAATTTTGGTCTGTTAATGAAGGGGTAAATTTGGACCCAAAGGTGGATGTGAAGGGTATTTGGGGGCCAATAGGTGGATGGAGG
>NC_028645.1:27538-53628 GCF_001406875.1 Solanum pennellii
TTAATGAGATGTTCATTCTGAAATATCCTGAAAGGTATATAGGCCATTTAATTATTGTATTATATCATGTGCATCATTCATGCATGAATCCTGCATGTAAGAATGGATACATATTAATAAATAAATTAATAATAAGAGTTAGATAAATTATTGCTGAGAGAAAGAGAGAGAGGGAGAGAGAGAGAGTCTTCCTTCCTATTTTGACAAGTCTCTAGGGTTTGATTTTCCCATTTGTTCTAATTAAGTAGAACTGTTGCTTTCATTTTTCTTTTCCTTTTCCAACCTCAATCTATGGAATTTTCCCCTTCTTAAGGTTAGGGGTTTAGATCTATGTTGTTTGTATGAAACCCTTATTCATCACTAGAGATGTTAAAATAACAAGAGAAACATTTAGCAAAAATGTTGGAGGATAGTGGTGAGACTGGATGCAATTCCAAGACAAGTTGTAATTTTGAGAATGAAGTACTTGAGGAGAACGACGCTTCGAGCAAGTTTAAGGATGGAGGAAGCTCAAGTGAGAGTACACTTGAAGAGAGTGAAAAGATCAAGCCATGTGTGAGACCTTATGTTCGATCCAAGATGGCTAGACTCCGATGGACTCCTGAACTCCATCTTCGTTTTGTTCATGCTGTGGAAAGACTTGGAGGACAAGATCGTAAGTATTAACCTTTGATCGTGAATCTTGTAACACAGTTAAGCTTTTAGATGAGATGACCACGGTACAGTTTGTTTAATGATGATTTGTCTTGTCTCATTTGCTTCTTTTTTGTGTAGGAGCAACACCAAAGCTTGTTCTTCAAATGATGAACATCAAAGGACTTAGCATTGCTCATGTCAAGAGCCACTTGCAGGTAGATTAGAATTTCGACTATACAAAATCAATCACTTAACCAATAACATATATAATTACTTGCCCTTCTCTAATTAACTCTTTAATTTTCCCTTTTGGATTTGTTTCTCATAGATGTTTAGAAGTAAGAAGACAGATGACCAAAGTCAAGGTATATATGTTGTTATTATTATACATCTTTTTGTTATTTTTAAAGTTTAGGGCTGTCTTAGTAAAATCTTAATGATTCCAACTTCTTTACCAAAGGGATTGGACATCATCACAAGCTTTTTATGGAAGGTGGAGATCCAAATATATTCAATATGATCCAATTCCCTAGGTTCCCTACTTACCATCAGAGGCTCAATTCAACTTTTAGGTATGTAATCCATATGATTTTTCACATCTTTCTTGCTTTCTTTTCTCTTTAATTCCCTCATCTACTCTCTAATCTTTAAACTTGATTAGTTAAATCTTTGAGACTTAACTCACTATGCTTTTGAAATTATGGATTAAAAAAAATTAATATTTGTAGAATTTTTTTTTTCTTTAATCTCTTTTTCTAGGTATGGAGATGCTTCTTGGAATTGTCATGGTAATTGGATGCCTAGCAACACAATGGGGCAAATGATTCCATCTTTCATCAATGAAACATCCACTATACAAAGAAATGAAATTAAAGATGTAACTGGATCATCTATAGGAAGCCCTAGTGGTGAGCTCACTAGGTTGTTTCACATAGCTTCAAAAGCTCAAGCAAGAGCCTTTGTTGGAAATGGAATTACTTCTCCACCAAACTTGGAAAGAACCATAACTCCTTTGAAAAGGAAAGTTTCATATAGTGACCAAGTTGATTTGAATTTATATCTAGGGGTAAAGCCAAGGAATGGATTTTTGACACCAAATCTTGATGATAATGATAATGATAATGGGAGTAGCTTATCATTATCATTATCCTCACCATTGTCATATTCAAGGGCTACAAGGTTTATAGAAGATGCTAATATTGATGGTAAAACAGAAAACGCAAGAAGAGGGGCAAGTACTCTGGATCTGACTCTATGAATGAGGACAATATTCTAAGTGAGATCTTGAGGTACTTGTTTCATATTGTTGAATCTTGAAACATGTCTTTATAGCACCAAGTTTTAATGTAACATTACTAGTACTATATAGTACTCTTGGTTTTTGTTTGTCTCTATGTTATTGAATACAAGCAAAATATTATCTACTTCAATTCATTACTTGAGTGTGTGAAGTTTTAGCACAATGGTTTAGCCTCATGTGAATTCATATACTTTGCTCCATCTCAATTAATGTCAGAGAGTTAAAAATAAGCTATTTTTTTTTACTATGCCTTTTAATATTTTTACTTATCAATTATTGAAACTGATAAAACATTTTATACGGATCTCCAAATATTTAAACAGACAACCTTTAAAAATTCAAATCATATATGTGTGGAGTTCCAAACCTCATTGAAAAAGTTGAGATTTATCTTTATGTGTGTGATTATCCAAATTACTAGGATTGTTTTTTTCCCCCAAGAAAATGACAAAATGAACATGAGAAAAGGATGACCAGACCCTTGATGTACGGGGAACTCTTTGGTAATTGTGTTTGGACATACTCTTAGGAGTGTGTAACAAATTAAACCCCTGTCTAACATCTTAAAATAAAAACTTACTTATAAAGAATGATATACGTGGAGTTATATGCTTGTCTCATGAGGGTGTTTTAAATGGATTTACTCACTTCAGTAGTTGTTGCTTCTGATTTTCCTTTTCAATCTAGTTAAGCTAAATATATAAGAAAAATTTCATATTAACACTTGAACTGTTTGAACACGTGATAAAATATTTCTATATTACAAACTTGTGTNCGTGGAGTTATATGCTTGTCTCATGAGGGTGTTTTAAATGGATTTACTCACTTCAGTAGTTGTTGCTTCTGATTTTCCTTTTCAATCTAGTTAAGCTAAATATATAAGAAAATTTTCATATTAACACTTGAACTGTTTGAACACGTGATAAAATATTTCTATATTACAAACTTGTGTGACTTATATTTCGGAAAAGATGTTTATGTGCGTGTATCCATTACATAAAATAAGTTGAAAATGACCTTCTAGTGTACATGATTTCCAAATTATCTGCTTCTATCAAAAACATTGGTTCGTCAACTCTATTTTGCTTCCAAAACACTTGGTACCTGCACTCAACAAGTAGATTATTACTATTTGCCATCATATTAAAAAATTTCAGATGAGTCAGTGTTGATTTCAAAAGGGAAATGAGTAAGTTAATTATATACTCTTATGTTATTGAAGATATTGTTGTTCCACTCTCATTCATGGTGACCTGATGGAGTACTTCCAGGATATCAATGCACTAGATTGTTGGTTTAACAATCTATTTTCCAAATTGTTGCGTTCATATGATAAATTTTTTTTACTATTTTACCTTGTTTGATGTATTAATACATTATAAGTTACTTGTATCCTTGATATTAATGCTTTAAGTTTTATGATTAAAAACATCAATTTAAATTCAAAGTATCCATATGTTAATTATACAAGTAATACATTTTCGTTATTGTAATTACAAATGTATAAGTAGAAAAATAAAAAACATATGCAAAAAGAAAAAGACATAAATACTATTTTATATTCAAAATTTTATGAATATAGTTTATTTAGAGATATAAATACAACTTATTTTATTATGTGAATGAACCGCAATGCATTTAATATGTAATTATTAATTAGTACTTTAACAATGAAAATTAGAGTGATTTAGGGGCATAATAAAAGATTAACAGTTAAGGTAACATATTTAGGGCATGGTAAGTTTGTATGTATCACTGTATAAATAATGAAAAATTAATACAAACATGCAGCTAGAATTAAACATGTTTATAGGAATTCTATAAATATAGTCATTTTTTTAAGTTGCTCACATTAAGCAGATAAGCAAGCATATACTAGTTAATAGTTTACAAAATACTTTTAGTTATAATTACGTGGCTTAGTGTTTTAGTTTGTACAAGTCACATATTTGTATAATTTGAAAATTTGTACAACTATTTAAAATTTAGGTGCTTATCTTTGTACAAATTCATTATTTCGAGTTTATGCAAAGATAGTTCAAGTACATAAATGCACCCATGGATTTTAAAAACGCACCCGAGAATCATAGAAAAAAGACTGTAGCTACAACCCATAAATATACAAACTATAGATATGGAGCATAATTACAATTTACTATAATAGCTATTTACGAAACTCCTAATTATCTTAAGCTAAAATTTCATTATTTCGGGAAGCCCAAACACGTGCTTTATATTTCCCCAATCCCCTACCCATATACACCATCATACAACAAATTCTACCTTTTGAATCTCTTCATACAATCAATTTTGAATTCTCGCTCCCATTTTCGTCTTCACCAACTGTAAGGTAGATTTGACTGCAATTTTCTTCACTGTAAGTTAGACTTGATTGCAATGTATATACATGTTCTTCAGTTTCATCACTGTAAGTTAGATTTGATTGTCATTTGATGTAAAATTCTGATTGTTAATATTGTTGATTGCAATTTACATTGTACATTTCTATTGCTGAGTAAATAGGATTTTCAAAATTGAGTTGAAATTTGAATGTTAATTGCAGTTTATGTATATTGTGCGACCCTTAGTCTGATTGTTGTTGATGTTCGTGCCTATCTTATTCTGTACTTCTTGGCCTTATGAGTAATTAGGGTTTCATGAAATTCCAATTGTTATAGATGTCTCTTGTGAATATTATTGATGTTATTGCAGTTTACATATATTAACTTGTTCAGATTGTTGTTGATGTGAGGTAATATGTTAATCTGTACTACTTGTTTTAAGATGACCAAATTGCTATTGGTATAATTGTTTTATTGTGATCTACCGGGTATTAGTGAAATTGCAATTGTTATAGTTGTCAATTATTGCTATACACTCTTAATCTCTCCTTGTTTTAAAGATGACCAACTAAAAATCTCAATTCTACCATCTTGAAGTGGTTTGGTTTTCTGTTGACCATAAGAAATACCGTGTCGAGTTCACGTATTTAAGATCCGAGACCTGTAGCTCCTAGTCCATTCCTTTTGCCTCCTGAGAACCAATAAAATAACTTTATATATCAGATGTCCTGTTCACTTAGAGGAGGAAAAGGTATATTTTTTTCGGTTCTTTGTTTGACATGTTCCTATACATGCACTGTATATTGCAGATGTCTAGGCCTAGGAGGGGATATAATCAGAATGGGAAGAATAATAAGAGAGTCAAAAATAAGACAGCACAAGTGATACCAGAACCAAAATATAATTGGCTATGCAGACAGTGTAACAATATGATAAGTGCAAAGATAACAACAGCACATGCACACAGAGATGCATGCAAAAAAATCAAGGTGAGTATTTAGTGTAAATTAATGCATTAAAGTATCTGAATGATTATGTATTAATGTATTCAAATTTTGAAACAGGAGGCTCAAGTTAGGGTGGCTGCAAATGCAAGACAAGGAATTTACTGATCTATGCTACAAGATCTACTGTTTGTGAGATATCTGATGTGTCATATTCTGAAATAGACTCTTTTGTATGTGATTCTTGGCTTTGAGACTCAGGGTTCCCTGTATCTGTTTGATCCAAGACATAGTTCTTTGAATGTTTGACTGAGATATTTTGATAAAAGGAGTAGACAGATTGTCTAGACTGTACCTTTAATGTGACATTTTGATAAAAGGAGTTGACAGATTGTTTAGACTGATACCTTTAATGTGACAGATTGTTTAGTGTGAAGCATCATTGAGACTGAGGGTTCTTTCTATCTGTTTGATACAGGACATAGATCTTTGAATGTTTAAGATTTTTTAATAAAGAAATTGACAGATTATTTAGTGTGATCCCTTTACTTGGTTAATTCGTTCATTGACAGATCTTTAAATGTGATACATTTACTAATTAGTATTGATACCTTTACTTAACTAATTCGTTCATTGACAGATTTTTAAATGTGATACATTTACTAATTAGTGTTGATACCTTTACTTAGCTAATTCGTTCATTGACAGATTTTTAAATGTGATACATTTACTTACTGTGACAGATTGTCTAGTGTCGTACATTTACTTAGCTAATTCGTTCAAAACTCCCTTGTAGAAGGACTCCCACTTCAATTTCACCTCCCTAACCCCCCCTATCTTAAAGGGAAGATGGTTGGTTATCTCCTGAAGGAATAGAACTCTTTCCAGAAGAGGTAAAGGCATTAGGCAATCTTTTTCTGTCATCGATTGACTCCTATTCCCATTCTTATGTGTCAAAGCCACTCGTTTAGTGTGATACATTTACCTAATTCATTCATTGACAGATTTTTTAGTGTGATACATTTACTTAGCTACAGATTTTTAAGTGTGATATCTGATATTAATTGACAGATTGTAGATGATTTTTTTAATGTGGTACATTTACCTGCATTTACTTTACTTAGATGTGAGTACCAATAATGTTTATTTAATGGGGTAAGAAAACATCTTGTTGGGATACAAAAAAATGATAAACAAGAAAGAGATCCAAGAATGAACATTTACAGACAAACATATATATGAAAAAAAAAACATAAAAAAATTGATGAACAGTAAGGAGAGATCTTAGATAAAAGAAAAGGAGACCTAAGAAAGAACATTTACCAACAAAAATAACTTTTAATTTATCATAAACACAAAAATATTTGACAAACAAGAAAGGAGATCCAAGAATGAATACTTAAGAGAAAAATAACATGATTTATCATAAAAACAAAAAATGAACATGTTTCAACCACAAAAAAGAATGAAAATTGTAGATTGGCAATTGACATACCGTGTATGTATTCTTCTTGAAAAACAAGGAAATCAAAATAATTTTGATGTGTTCTTCGATCTAGATCTATTATTCTTGTAAATCAATCTCCATCTTGATTATTCTTGTAAAACAAACAAGAAATCAAAATAATTTTGATGTTCTAATCTGTTGGGAGAGAAAAGAGGAATATTTTTTTGGGTATGATGAAGAAATTAGGTTACAAAGTACAACTAGTTTGTGGCTTGATTGTACTTCGGTTCTCAACTTTAAATTATATACTTCATGTGTTAGATTATTTATTTTGCAGTCCTTTTCTTTCTCTAACAAATTAACTTGAGCCCCTCCTCGAATGGATAAATAAATATTTTAAAACAAATTTGGTAGGTGTTGCCGTTAATTTTTCGAAATTGGTCAAAATTATTTACCTTTTACCTTCTTTGATGGGATCCGTTTCCCTGTACACATCTTAAAAGTAATATTATTGCATTTTTCTTTAATAAACAATATTAGTATTTAATATAAACATATCTCTTGATTTTTTCAAATTAAAAAATATTGTTGAATAATTTACCATTATTCCTATAATAGACAACAATTTTTATTATATTAAGTAGGTAAAAATGGATGAAAAAAAGTCCTATTTTATCGGATGAAAATTGCAGTTTCGTCAATATTAATATTGGCTTTTCTTTTAAGTTTAGGATCCAAAAACAAAAAGGAGGCAAAATTGACCATCTCCAATCCTATTCTATTTTATTCTCTATTTTCTATATTTAGAAGGTAAAATAGAGGGAGAAATTTAAATAGTAATTCTTCAATTCATTACTATCTATTTCACCTTTTAAATATTATATTATTATTTTTAGTTTTTATATAAGGTTATTAATTAAATAGCTAATATATGCAATTTAGTATCCTTTATATAGGTATAAACTAGGTTTTATGGTTGAATAGTCTCCACGTATTGTAATTTGAATTGAAGACAACTTGTAGAGTCGCAACTCGAATAAAACTCATCTATAGAGTCGTACAAAATTTCAATGTTTACCATAATATTGTCATTTTAATTATTTATGTTATTGATTCCAACAGAAAAGAAAATATGAAAAATATTGCAAATCTTGAAGATTTTTTTCCTGGCTCCTTTTTTAAATTAACGTAATGTATGTACTTTTCTTTTTAATTAATAAGAGAGGATAAAACCTCCACATGAACAATAAAGAATCATCTCAAAAAAATAATAATTATGTGAATAATAAACTGCAAAAAACTTGTCATAACCTAAAAATAGGTAGAGAACATAAGAAGCTAACATGAAGCCTGAATGTGCAAAATGCAAATCAACAAAAACTATATCAAATATCTAAAAATAACACAATTAAACATTTACTACTACTATTTTTTTTGACAAGGAAGTGTTAACCAGTGCGTGCTGGGATTTTTCTTGCTAACATGTGGGCAAGGAAGGGATAATGATATGCTATGTGTTATCAAGTTGTAGACGTAGAGATATCGACCCTCGATGAAGTAGATAGATTCTTTTTTGAGATTTGTGCCTCTTGTGGAACAAGTCGTTCCAGTGCTCGAATAATAACTTATAAAAATTGCTACTTCCCCGATGCTTTCCGTTTCTATCCAACTCTTTCTTGCAAAATCGAACCGGAATACTAGAAAATCATATGGTATTCCATGGCTTTTCCCGTTAAAAAACAAGTGAACATATAACAACGTATCATCGCATGATTGAAGGATGAAATTTACAAACCGACTCGTATCTAAGTATTTTCTCACATCTGGATATTCGTTAGATATTAGTGTGATTGTTATTGTTCCTGAATCATTATCTGGTTCCAAACAGAGTAGACGCCTCGTCTGCAATGTTGATACATAAATTTTTTTCTTGAAAACTGTCCAGATCCCACTACTCCCATTTTCCAAAATTGAATGCCCATCTTCTTGTTTATGAAATTCTTCATGATAACCTGGCTTGCAGAAGTAAAAAGTACGTGGATTCACATTCGAGTTTCCATCATTAGAGTATTCATCATCACTATCATTAGAGTTTTCATGATCCTCAATAGTAGTCTCATTCTCTTCAATTAGAAAAAGAAGTTGACATTCAGGATCATTGGGTGGTGCAGACAATAGGCACTCGAGTATGGTGCACTCAGGAAGGGGTGGGAGCTGAATTTTATCGTTTGAAATAAGATTCCAAAGGTAACATTCACTAGAATAAATGCTTTGTAACACAAGCCATTCATCAGCATGAGCACGTATTAGTTTTTCTTTAAGTTCAGGTATACGTCTCAAGTAATATTGATTTTGTGATACGCTGAAAAATGTTTGCTTGTGCCGGACATCACCGTCACACATAACAAGCCAAGGATGTTGTTGTTGAATATAAAAAGGAGGTCGATCAGATTCCCCATACTTTTCCTTATTAAATTCTTCCAACTCCATCTTTCGTTCCTTTTCTGCGGAGAAAACAGAATCATTCATCACACTAAGAGGAGGTTTGTAAGAGAAAAAAACAAGGATTCAAAACTGTGTGTCGTTAAAAGAATCGAGTTTAATTTAAATAACATTAATGAGTTCAAATACAACAAGGAAAGGGGTTAGAATACGTACATCTAAGGAAAAGAAATTAATTTTCCTTACCTAATTAGGATTTCCATAAAATAAAAATATTGTCAATTATAGTTCTATTTAAGTTACTTTTTCAGTTTACTTCATAACTATTTCAAAAATATTTCTTTTACTTTTGGTATATTTTTTTAAAAAAGACAACAATATTAGAGTTCAAATACGTCAAGGAAAAGGAGCGTACAGATTTGTGGTCTCGACGACTTAGTTCTATTTAAATAAATAGGGTAATAACAACTCCATAAACCAATTATTTTTTCAAAGACAATTCTTCTTTCTGAATAACAATAATGGAGCGTTCTAATTTGTGGTCAGATCTTATATCATCTGACATACTCGCACTAATATCATCACGTCTTGTGGCTGCTGATTACTTCATTTTTCGTGCAGTTTGTAATAAATGGCGCTACGCACCCATGATACCTCCACCTCGTCCTTTTCTACAAGAAAAATCACCTTGTTTGATGAGCTTGCGTGGAAATACCGGAATTGTAGAATTCTATGATCCAGTATATAATCTTATCACGACTACGGGCATACCGATCCCAAAGTTAAGAGGTTCCCGAATTCGAAGTTCAAAAGATAATTGGTTACTCATGAGTCATGGAAACCATGGCATGTTTTTTTTCAATTCTATTAGCAATGACATAATTGATCTCCCTGCTCTAGAGGAGCACGAAAATTATTTTTCTTCATGGACATTTTCGTGTCCTCCGGACTCGTCGTCATCTGTTTGCATTGTGGTTGGTATCGAATTCGATGGTTGTCCCCCAGACGCATACATAATCAAAGTTGGAGACACTTCTTGGACGTTTTCTTACTTATATGATCCAGATAGATATAAGTGCTTTAAGTTAACCGGATGCAATAATCCAATATTTTTCAAAAACAATATTGTCTATATGGGAGATGAAGGGAATTTGGGAGTAATGACCATCAATGAATCCTCAATACCTAGTTGGGAACTTTATGGGAGCTACTTTCGACGTCGAAAACAGAACTCAATCCAGCATGTTTACACGGTAGAAGACGTCGACAATGAAGGAATGTTAGTTGTATTTTTATGTCACCATGAAGGAGAAGTAGAGGTTTGGAGGTATAAACTGAATGGAAAAGTATTGGAGAGGGAACAAATTACAAGTTTAGACAATAAAACATTATTTGTGAGCTCCGGAGGATCCTACTTGAAAACATGTGTCGCACCGGGACTAGGAAACAAGATATTTTTCCCAATGTTTCACAACAACAATAATAGGGGTGTTTTCTATTGTTTGGCCAACCGCAAATATTTCTCTTTCGATTACTTGGACATCAAAATTTATTCAAGTCCAAATATTTTCAACTTGATTCGACCTAGATCATGCATTTGGACCGAAGCAGTGAATGATTAATTGTATTGTTCCCTTCTTGTTGGTGTTTATTTTTTCCCAAGTATTTAGCAATGTTAGCGGAATAAATTTTCATATTTTAATCTAATTTCTTTACTTTCACCTCATTGTTGACTGATTATTTCGATTATATTGTATGTGTTACGCACTTCATATTATTTGTAATTAATTTATTATACAATTAACAATCGAATTTCAATTTACAAATTAACAATTGAGCATGACAATTGACAATGAATGTTATAAGATAAGCGACAATGAATGTTATAGATAAAGCATAGCTGAACAAAACATTCAATGTTCTTGAAAAAAATTTCTTGAATAAAGAATTCATTTGGGGGAATATATAATAGAAGATAGTAATAAATCCCTATGGTAATAGCAAGGGCAGATCTATTTTGTTCAAGGGCTAAAGCGATATATTTCTTCGTTTAAAAATTATATTATATAGATATGTGAATTTTAATTTTATATCTATATATATTATTATTGACACCTTTTGACACAAGGTGAAAAGTAAAAACAATGATTCAGGTGTTGCAAAAGGTTTAATTAGTTTCAATATAAATGTTTTGCCCGTTTGAGTCCCCGCTCAAGGTTTTTTACTTTGGCATTTTATTTTTCATTTTTTTGTGTGCTGATTATTTTAAATTTTAATACCCCTCGACAAAAATTTTAGCTCTGCCATTAAATACGACACTTCACTATTATCTTTATATTACTTGAACATCTACGTCATGCACGTGGAATTGAAGTTAAATAATAACATTTTAACTTTTAACTGTTAAGAAAAAACAACTATTATTTCTCTAACATTTCCAATAATGACACATGGAAGAATACTAAAAATTGAGCCATAATGAAATAAGTAAACTTACTACGACCATGTGATCCTTTTTTCTTCTTTTAGTATGTAGTAGAAAAATTTTTAACATCATCAATTTTCTATCCACGCTGACTACTTTCGAAACTTGTAATAGACTATAGATCATCTCTTAAGACTTATTCATGATCTATAAGTAATTTATATTTTATATTTTAAAATTTGATTGTCAAAAACAAATTATTTCATCACTTATAATTCATATTTTGGCAAAAAAGATATTGGGCAACAAAATATAATTTATCAATTAGTCATCCCTAAACGTGTTAGTAAATATATATAAAAAAAAAATTAGTGCTTCATCGGTAAAAAAGTTATATTACCGACAAAAATAAAAATTATCCCCAAATGTGTTGTTGTGACGAATTTAATTGCTATTTAAGTGATTTTTCTTGTAGTTAATCATATGATTTCGTCAGTAAATGAATTATTAATACTGACAGAACTACTGTTTAATTCAATTAATAACGAAATCTAAAATTGAACGTATTTCGTAGATGAACAACTATAATAAATATTACTCGTAAGTAGTTGAAAGGCCTCTTTAATTTACCACTTTGTCTACCTTGTCTCGTACCACTCAAAAAACTACTATCCAAGTAGAAAATCTTAAACCAAAAATTGAAGACTTATCATTGTCACATGTTTGAATATGAGTCACCAAAGAAGGGAAGTCTTCCAACTATGGGGATTAACAGCAAGCATTTCGGTTCAATCATTTATCAAACACCAACTCCTTTTTCTGAATATCTTACTGATTTTAGTCAATTGCAATATACCCTAAACATGAATCAATTCCGACTTCATATTTTATTTTTGGTTTCCTTATGAAAAATAAGTTACTTATTCATCATGTAGATGATTTATAAGTCTCAAAAGCAATCATCATAAATAGAAAGTTGTTGATGCATGTTATGAACTTCACTACTTATATAAAGTATTGTGGAATTTTCATAGCCTAGTCAATTTTGGACCATGTTTTTAAGTTTGTTTGGCTTACTACGACTAGTATCTTTAGTATACATCCATTTATGTATCATCATTCGAAATGATGGTTTGTATTTTCTTAAAAGTAAAAATACTATTATTGGACTTCAACAAGTAATATAATATAAGCTACTTGAAGTTGCATCAAAGGTTTTCTATTAGAATATGGCAGTCATAAGAGCCTCTCCAAGAACATGACCCTCCATAGCTTCTAGTAGTTTATCCTTTGTCACCTGCCAATTATCAAACAAACCACATTACATTACATTTCCAATGAACTTACTAAATTCAATAAAACATTATTATTATTATATCTCAATAATTAACAAATATACCTTGTTTCCAAGTTTGAGCTCATCATCCAAAGCAAAAAGCTTAAACTCAAATCTATGACCATGATTTGGCAACTTAGGTCCACGCCATCCTGGGACTTTTTCATCATTAATTCCTTCTTTAACATGACCATATTCTTCACCATTACCAGAAAAACCTTCTGGCAAACTTTTTAAACTTGGTGGAATATTAGTCACAACCCAAATAACCCATGGTACAATAGGTGCATCAATATCTTGTACTAATAGTGATAAACTTTTTGTGTCTTGTGGTAAATTGTACCATTCTAATGGTGGTGACATTTTTCTTTGTGCACCTTGACCTTCATCTGTGTATTTTCTAGGTAATCTTCCTTCATGATTTATGTTTGGTGATACTAGTCTAAACTCGTCACTTGCATTTGCCATTTTTTCTTTTTGTGTTTGGAATTTTTTTTGTATGCTATAAATAAGGGATTTGATGACATTTGTCCTAATTTCAAGGTTTGTGTTGGCATGAAAAGCTACACGTTGTGTCATACGTGTTTTAAAGTCATTTATATTTAGTGGACACTTGTAGAGTTTCACAATTATTTTAGACCATCTTCTCGAAGAGGTAGGGAAAACATAAAGATAAATAATTATGTCATCCTTAAATCATTTTTATTAGCCCCAAATTGCTATAACTATTTCAATTAAATATCTTGTGGAAACAAAAGAGATAATAATATTGAATAATAAAAACTTATTGTTCTCTTAACATTATCCCCACATACAATGAAATTAATTTTCAAAGGTTAGTGGACCAAAACAGATTAAAATGCCTCCATAAAAGGAAAATATGTTGAAAACATTGAGATGAATTTGTTGGACATGTCAATATTTCAATCCGTAAAATTCAGATGAAATTTCAACTTCCTACTACAAGCCCAATTGTGTTATTATATCAAAAATTGACCCGATATAGCGCGGAACAGGGAGTCAATTTCTTCCTCTTTTTTTTTTTTTGCTGATATTTTTATTTTCTTATTTCTTTATCTTAATTTTACCGTTAGAAGAGTTTGTTCAAACACAACACTATTTTTTATTTAAAAAATTTTAACTGGAAAATGTGCGGTGGCTGTTCTTATAAATATTATAATTGGATGAGTGAAAAAAAAATTACTACCTTATTTTAGTGGGAATATTGTTTCACATTTATCTTTTTCTAGTGAATTAATTTGGTGAAAATAAGGTGGATAATTCATTTTTATATTTTAAATTTCTCAATAATTCACAAATCGCAATAAAAGGAAATCTCTATATCGATAGTGAATATTAAAACTTTTATCGATAAAATATTCTTAAAAACAATGTTAAAAGAATTGTGTATTATTTTGGTGATTGTAAAATAATTTTTTTGCAACAATTAAAACTCGAATGGTTGAAGGGACATGTGCACATGAAGTTCCGGTTTTCACGAAGAGGGGTGGGTAAATCTTATTATTGTTTCTTGTACCGCTCAAATTACCTGCTTTATAAACTATCTTCTCACATCAATCATTATATATGTCTCTTCGTTCAAAATTTTAATATATAAATATATTTCGAAAGTTTATATACATAATACTAATTTTTAATAAAGAATGTTCAAGTGACCATATATCCTTAAATCATCATATGTACCTGATTGTTCTTCTTTACCTTTAGAATACGGTGAGTAGAGTATTGCTAGATAATAATACTGGCAAATAAGGGTTGTGGTGGAATAATAAGTATTCAGAAGGGGATCGACACTTGTAAGTGGAGGTGCACCTGTATCTGTTAATATTGAAAAAAAATCATATATATATATATGTGTGTGTATGTATATATATTTATATATCTTAAGAAATTGTCATAAACTAAAACATATATAATTAACAATGCATTCAAAAAAACATATGAGTGTCATTGAATTGTTAGTACAAGCTTGAGGAGCCATCCTTGAGATCAGGATTTGACTCTTTTTGAAGCATTTTTTCAATGTTTTTATTTTAAGTAGCTGAAAGGGTAATTTGGTGCATGCTTCCGAAATCATTTTCATCATGGTTACAAAGTATCCTTTTATCTTTAATCAGTATTTTCAAGTTTGAGTCATTTTGGATATGAAGTCGTTTTTATTAGGGAGTATTTTATTCTTAGTATGAAATCTTCTGTACCAAATTTGAATTTAATAGAGCTACAATATAGATACCAAACACTTGAAAAAAATACTTGCAAAAACCTAGTGTTGTTGATATTATTAGACAATATGATTCCACTCTTTAACTAAAATTACTATGAAAAGAAGATAAAAAACATCTTTAATAAAAGAAAAGACATGACAACACACTTGCTTCTTTCTCTAGTTACTGTTTGCATGGCAGTAGCTAAATCAAAACTAATCTCAGACATTTGTTAAACGAGGTACTTTTTTTCGTTTCTTTAAGGTGTGCTAAAAGCTGCAAAAAAAACAAACATAAAGCTTTAATTTTTTCACTTCATACTGTTAATTAAGTAGTGAAGTTAATTATAAGTAAGGTAACATGACAGGTGCCCTTACTATAAGTACAATTAGTGGATGAGAGTAATTAGGTTTTTGTTGAATTCTATGAATCATCTTGATTAATAATAAGGGTTACCACGAAATAAATCGGACTCTCAGGCGAATCTGTAATTTTTAAAATATGGTATGCTCCTAAAAAAAGAAAAATTGTATCAAGTGAGAATTGATTCTTAACTCTCTAAGTAAATAACGCAATATATAACTGATTTATCAATATGATTGAAATATACACAACATCTATATTGATAATATATACATATAAAATATAAACAATGTGTATACTCTATATATGTTTTATAAACTAGTTGACTGACCTGTTTAAGGTGGTAATTAATAATTATCCCTCAATTTTTAAGGTATGGTGCATTTGTTGGTTATGAATTGACAAGTAAAGAGAGGGTTTGGTTAAATTCCAAACTTCAAGGGATCTCTAAGATGCCAATACTATGAAGAGATTAACAAAAGATTGAATGTTAAAATGACTTTTAGGTACAAAGAAGTTTGTAGTGTTAAGAGCACTATTCATGCAAATTGTACTTTAAAAAGAAGAGCTAATAAAGAGAGAAAGCACTTTGTTCTGCAAAATGAATAATCATATTCCTAGGAAGATTTTGGTTCTAGAAGTGACATAACCAACGACATAAATTATACCCCATGATCAATAATAAGTAATTTAGAACTTTTCATAAATTATATTTACTGAATTTTTTATTTTCCTATTACTTATAAAAAGAGTCATATTTAACATAACTTAATATATATTTGTAATGAGTCCTAAAATTAATCTCCCCCTCCCGGTTTTTTATTTCTACCAATTTTGCTTAATTAGTGACTCGAACAGCTTAACTTACAACTATGGTTTGAAGGTAAGAGATGCTCACTATATATGACTAGTGATTCATTATATTCTTGCCTCTTTAATTTGGCTCCAGTTAATACCTATTCCAATTTTTGTTACACGTTGTTTAGACCTTAAATTTGACAATAGTTTACTTACGATATTAAAGAGTTTATTTTTTATAAAAAATAAATAAATAAATGATTCAGTTTGGTACAATTTTGAATTCTAATGTGAGTTATCTATAGTTTTGATTTGGCCCCTAGGTAGATATATTGTAAGTACATTCATATCTAGCAACTTAGAATTCAGTGCTTTCTCATGTCCCTTCCACTAGTATTATGAAAAGACTCTTAATCTGTCTCCTTTCCAATTCTCTTTAAGGAATATGGCTACTTACTCTCTGTATTTTTTTTCACGAGTTAGTTTGAAGAGTGGTCATTCAAACAAATAATTTACGGTTAATTTTATTCAATATTTTTGAGTCAAGCTTATCGCGTAGGATTTACATAGTGTAATTTGCATTTTTTGTTTGATTTGCAACTATTACACAGTGGAAACTTTACCTAATACACACAAGGTGTTCACTCAGAGGGCAGAGACTGTCGAAGAGATTGTAACAGTTGCGGATTATCCTGAAATTTTACTCTGTATATTTTTATTTGTTTATAACTATAAAAAGAAATCTACTTATTCAATTTAGAAATTAAGAGATAATTTGTCATTTAATTTCTAATTTATTCTTATTATTAATTCTATATAGTTATTTCCTATTGCATTGAATTTATTAAATTCAAAGAATGATATGATAAAATTATCATTTTATTTGTTACTTTTTAAAAAGTGAGTTAAATCGATTAAGTAGAAATAAACAATAGGAGTATTATCTAATTATTAATCGATTTTTTTTTGTAATGTAGAATTTTATTTTATTTTTAAAAAAAGAAGCCTTTGCTTTAAACTATTACGTCTAACTAGGTGAAAGTAATATTTATTTATTTATTTATTGTGACATAATCGGCGCAATTATATATGCTCCTAATGCTATTGACTAAATAATAGTGTATCCTAAAAATGGTCGGTAAAATTTCATAATTAAACAATAAAAATTTCATACCAATTTCATTTAGTTGTAGAGTAATGAGGATTATAAAAAAAATTAACTGTGAGCTTTTAAGTGACGAATTAATTAAAAATTCTTGATAAATTAAGTAACTAGTTTCATAATCTGTTGTGATATATAAACATCCAATTACAACATATCGTTGCGTATATAGAAATCCTTTTAAGTACTATCAGAAATGTTAGGTAATTTTGTATGGAAGACCTTTTTTGGCTGGCCTATAATATTGACCCTACAAATTGTACATATATTTTTACCTCCAACAAACCCTATAACTCTATCTTCTCATTTTTTTTTAAGTTATACACATATAATGTAACAATAAGTTATTATACTTTTCAAATTTAATTTTTTCAGACATATTAAATATTGTATTGTATCAATTATTTGTGTGATTTATAATATTATTTTAAGTAGTTCTCATATACGTAAATTTTATTTTAGAATACTTTTGAAAATTTTACGACGAATTTTATGGTAAAAAAAGATAACTCTAAAAATTTAAATAATACATCATATAAATTAACACAAAAGGAGTATTATCATATAAATAGTTTAATTTATTATAATGTGTACTATGTCTTAGTATTTTGTAAAATTGCTAATTTCACTATTACAATAAGATCCAAAATATATATTTTTTTTAATCATGTCAAATTAAATCTGAAAAAATAAATTAAAATAGAGAAAGTAAAAAATATGACAATTGAAACTATAAAGGAATTAGTTATAACCCCTTAAATCAAACTGATGACATAAGAAAAATAGGAGTCCTGCTAAATCGAACTTGAAATCGAATTAAACCGTAAATTCAGTTAAATAAAAAAATACAAACACCAAGGTGTGACTTGATTTGATATTGAAAAGAAAATGATTATACTTGAATTGATTTGAATTTAGCTAAAAAATAAATCAATTCGAAATCAAATCAATCCTACTTTAAGAAACACATTAGATGGTTTATTTTGATAGGACTAAAAGAAATATTCGAAGCATAAATTAATTATATATTTGTATGAATACTTTACCAAAAAAATCTGGAGAAAAAAACACTAATAACCCAAAAAACCCAAGTTTTATTAGTTTGATTTTTTTTATAAATATAAAAATCTCACATAAATAATTTGATTTGATATTTAAAATATGTGAATCAACACGTCCATATATCCTATTAAAAACACATTATTTTTATATAATTTAATTGATCTGCCAGTGTAAAAATAAAAAATAAAAATTACATTGTGTTGTCAGTGAAGTCAAGATCTTTTCATTCATGCCCCACGTACCTAACGCAATGATTTTCCTCTATATAAACCATGCAAATAACAAAAACATCATAAACACATCCTTGGAAAATATACAACAACTCTCAATGGATCATCATCATCAACATTATTCTACTACTTGTTTTTCTTCTTCAACCAAAATGAATTCGAAAGAAAAGAAAGAGAGAGTTTACTCGTCAGCACCGAAGAAAGTTATGAAGCTATCAACTGATCCACAAAGCATAGCTGCTCGCGAAAGAAGGCACAGAATAAGTGATCGTTTTAAAATTTTACAAAGTTTAGTCCCCGGTGGTTCTAAAATGGACACTGTTACTATGTTAGAAGAAGCAATTCACTATGTCAAATTTCTCAAAACACAAATTTGGCTTCACCAAACGATGGTTAATTTAGTCGATATTAATCATGAAATGGTTGGATATTACCCTTTCGTTGATGATGATCAGAATATACACAAAAATAATATTAGTTCAATGGACTATCAACAAATGCAACAGGTACCAAGTTATGATAACGATGCCTTTCAACAAGTTGAGTTTCCGTTTGAAGAAACTAATATTTCTGGTGATGTTTTTATGTACTATAATTAGATATATATAGTTAAGTTTATTATTATGTTTGCCTAAGTTTTTAATTAGAAAAATGTATGTACGTAGTTTTAATTAATGTGTGTGTGTGTGGTAGTTACTACTTAAGTAGTAATTAATTATACGTGTGTTGGTTATTAGTTGATATTATCAAGTATGTTGTAAGTTTTTTGACTAGTACGTACTACTAATCAATTAATCAATTGACTTTTGTGGAAGGGGCCATCTTGAAGTTCAGTTTATCTAATGTACAGAGAAAAGGAGATGAAAAGACAATTAAATTTTATAAGTTAATACTTTTATACAATTAAATTATTTAAAAACAATACAGTAGTAATTAATGTAATTTAATTAACGGATTATGTTATATTGTATAAATAATATGAGTTCTCCATTGTAGGACAGTATCGTATATATATTCCCTATGCCCTTATAACCTTATGTATTGTTTAACCAGACATAATTTTATTTTATTTTGAGAAAAATAAAATTTTAAAATTTGTATGCTAAAATTAAATCTTAGACATTTATGTGATTACGAATAAAAATAAAAATTTTAAAATTAAACTATTTATTTCTTCTAGTAGAAATGTACTGTTCTATTTTTAGACGAATTAAAAAATCAAATCAATTTGGGACTAGACAGTCTTTGTTATTGTAAACTGAGAATTCAAAGGTCATGACTTTGCTCTTTTCTTTGTTTATCCCATTTATATGGACCTTCAAACATGGGCCTTAATCTATTGAAAGCCTGCTAAAAGTTGCTTATGAAATGTGCTTTTATAAAGGAGAAATTATGTGAATAACCAAACATATACATAATTCGTTAGCATAGGTATAATGTAAATTAACTAGGACAACTTTCACATATAGCAAACATAAAATTTATGTTTGTATACTATGGCAAAATTTGCATAATTGCACTCCATAGCAAATATATAAATATACAATTCGCTATACATATACAATTGAAGCGAATTGTATAAAACGAAAAAGAGAAAGAGACTTAGGCAGAGAATTGTATAAAAACGAATTGTATAATTCTAAGTATATAGAACATTATATACAATTTGAATTTGTATAAAATGAGAAAGAGAGAAAGGCAAAATAGACTTGGGCAGGGAATATACAACTGAATCGAATTGTATAAAACGAAGAAGAGAGAAATTATATACAATTTGAACTTGTATAAAACGAGAAAGAGAGAAAGGCAAAAGAAACTGGGTAGGGGAGTATTTTTATTGTATAATTATAAGTTTATAGGACGAAAATATATGTATTTGTATGTGTATATACAATTTTCTCTCGCTTTATACAAACAGAAACGCAATTTATACATTTCGTTTCTGTTTGTATAAGCGAGAGAGGAGAGGGTGGCGAGCGAGATTAGGGAGTGGCAAGCGAGATTTGGGAGAGAGGAGAGAGGGGGACAAAAATATATGTATTTATATAATTTCCTCTCGCTTTATACAAATAGAAACAGATTTTATACACTTATGTTTGTATAAAAGTGAGAGGAAGCGAGCGAGAGATGGAGCGAGAGAAGAGAAAGGCGAGCGAGAGTTTGAGGGAAAGAGGTGACTGACAAACAGTTTGCTATGCGACACAATTTAAATCAAAGGATGATTATAACAATTAATTTAATTTACTAGTTTGTCATTATATACAATTTTCCCAATTAACTATCATTCACAACCTTTTTTTAGCTGTAGTTGTATACGCCTTTCTCCTCTCTTCCTCTCTCTTTTATCTCTCCTCTCTTAAACATATATAAATACAAATTATACATATATAATTATATGACAAATATACAAATACAAGTCGTCTCTCTCCACTTTGCACCCTTTTTCACTCGTCTCTCCCAAGATCAATCGTCTCTCTCCTCTCTCTCAATCTCAATCATTAGATATACAAATACATATGTATATCAGTTATATATATTCATTTAAAAAACACCAATTTATTTGATTAACTGAACTTAAATACAATCCGATCTTACAATATGCGTAAATTACACCCTTAAAAATTTGCCAAGTTAAGGAGTATTTTCAATAATTTTCTGGCTTTTTATTAAGAGATACATGTTCCTATGAAAGTTTGATACCACTTGTTATGTCATGTAGCAAATTTGATGTGTATTTAAGTTTAGTTAGTCAAGTAACATATTATTTTTAAAGCTATCAATAGTTTAGAAACGAAATTGATAATTTATATAGAGTTGAGTAGTATTCTCAATATTTCTCTCTTATTTAAAATATATATATAACATATATATTTATTTTATAAAAATATCCTTACAAATATGATAAAAAGAATTGAAAAAAGATTTCGAGAGGCAAGTGTAATTTTAACCGGAGTAATACATATATTAAAAACTCTTTACATCCTTGACACTATGGTTTTGCAATGTATTAGCTAAACTAAACCTGTTTGAGAAGGGGAAACAATGTAGAGTTATTCTGAATAATTGAAGATTTGAATGGCAAATTGGTGCTTGATCAGACAAAGAAACTACTGTCACAGGTAATTTCCAATTTCTTCTTTTGCCCTGTTGTTTAATTGAAATTTTAAGCTCTTCATTCAGTATAATGTGCTAGTTTAATTGAATAAACTGAATACTAGGTGTTCGGTAAAATGTCTGAACCTCTGTGAAACTGGTAATGAAGATTATTGTGCTTCATTATTAATAATGCAACAATTCCAAATTACTCGATCGAGGTAGACCAAACAAGTATTGGGGATAGGTGGTTAGACAGGACATGGAGCATTTGCGACTTATTGAGTACCTTAGATAGGAGGTGTAGATAACACAAATCAGGGTAGCATGCTAGTAGGTAGGAGTAGTGCATTGTGTTGGTGCCCTTTCTAGTAGTCTTAGTGTTATACTTGTAGTTTCTTGTTCATTGATTTTTTTGGTATATGTTGTTTCGTGTGTTTCGTTTGTAGTATTATTTGGTTGTAGTATTGTTCTGCTACTATCTGTTGTTTTGTTATTACCTATTGTATCTTGTATTTCCATTACGTCTTTCTTTAGCCTGTTTTTGTTCTGAGCTGAGGGTCTATCAGAAATACTCTACGGTCCCCAGACCTCACTCTTGGGAATATATTGGGCATGTAGTTGTTTGCTCGATTCAAGTTCATAGTGTGTGTCTAGGAGGTGTACATGTTTGAATGAATTAATGATCATCATAATTAAACTATATTGAACAATAACAGATGATAATTAATAAATGACTTCAAAAGAGACATTAATTTGCTTTGGATCAATCCTGTGCTACCTGTAACTATATACAGATTACAAATGTGCAGATATGAAGAAGCTTAAGAATCAAAACTTTTTGTGATATATGACTAATAAAGGTGAAGAAGAGGACGGCGTAGGAGGAAAAGAATTGGGGGATGATGACATATGACAAGTGCATTTTGGATCATGCATTGCTTCCTTTTTCTGAAAATCAAGTTTACTACAGAAGACACAATAACGCCCAAGAGATGCTTCTTTTCCCCCCTCATCGTCATCTTCGGTGTCATCTGGGGTCTCATCTTCATAGTGTTCCACAGCCACAACCTTCCCAGGGTCAAATCTGGTGTAACTGAACCAGTATCTAGGAAACATCAGTTTAAGCATTCTCTCCAAATGTTTGTCAAAGTATTTGTTTCCTTGCTTGTAAAACAACAGAGGTGCAATGGAGATTGCTGCCCCTACTCCATATCCCACACCCGTAAATATGAACTGCCAATCATAAGAGTCATCTTGAGAACTTGGTGCTGGTTTCAACTCTGAAGTATCGCTTTTGCAAGTGACGTTAAGAGGGAGCCCGCATAGGCCTCTATTTCCTTCAAAGGATTCTGCTGAGAATGTTTCAAATTGATTACTTTGAGGGATTTTTCCAAACAAATTGTTGAATGATAAGTTCAAAACTGCTAAGAATGTGAGACTTGAAAGCTCTGAGGGGATCTCCCCGGACAGGTGGTTTCTTGACAGGTCTAGTGATTCAAGCATTTGTAGCTTCCCAATTGATTTTGGAATTGGTCCCTCGAGGGCATTGTGTGACAGGTTCAAAACATAAAGTGAGCTAAGATCCCCAACAGTATCTGGTATCTTTCCTTGAAATCTATTGGAAGAGAAATCAATAGATGTGAAGACCCTAAGAATCTTCACAAGCTCCAGCTCCATGCCTTTGATGGTTAATGTCACTGTATCCTGATAGTACAAGTTACTTAGTTGTAAGAACTCATACTGGATATGATTGCGTCCTGTCTCCACGTAATCTTTTGCAACCATCATTCCTCTCCAATTTGTAAAGCATTCTGCATTCAACATACCATTAAAATTGTTGGAAGCTATATCTATGATCTGGAGATTCTTCCAGCTATGTTTGGTTATATTACACGTAAGATTTCCTTTGAATTTATTGGAGCGCAAGACTAGGACCTTCAGGCTGGTTGAGTTCCTCAACATGCATGGGAAACGATCAACAAGACTGTTATTTCCAACATTCAGGACCTCCAACAACGTGCAGTTGACAAGCGATTTTGGTAGCTTCCCTTCAAAGATATTCCTGCTGAGGTCTAAAGTTATTAGAGCACAACCAATTGGAAATGAATCTGGTATAACACCATGGAGTCTATTGTTCCCTAGATTCAGCACTCCAAGTTTTGTACTATATTCCAGTAGACATGGTGGTATTGTTCCACTCAAGGCATTGTTAGAGAAATCAAGAACTTGAAGGTAGCTGACGTTGCATATGGATTCAGGAATTATTCCAGTGATGCTATTGTTTGCTACCGAGAAAAAGGAGGCAAAACCAAGAGATCTTCCAATATCTGTTGGGATGGAATTGTTAAAATTATTGCTCGAGTAGTCCACATAGATGGCAGTGGAAGGTGGTATTAGTAAGTCACCTTTTAAACTGTTGGAATGCAAATCAAGGACTACAAGATTGCTGGAAGCAGTGTAAGGCTGTTCCACGTACTCCAGCTGATTGAATGAAAGATTCAGGTGGGCAAGACCTCCACCACCAATTCCCCAGATCCAATTTGGTATTGCCCCCAATATTTGGTTGTCTGAAAGGTCTAAGTGCATCATCCTTGACTGATTCTTGAGATCGGGGAACTTTTGCAGCCGACAAGACGCTAATTTCAATATGTTCAACTGGGGAAATGTGTAAGAGGTTGAATTGCTGCTACTTGCATCAACAGTCAAGTTATTGTAAGAAAGCTCCAGTCTTGAAAGGTTGCTCAGCCTCCCAATGAGGTCAAGGGGCACTGTCCCTCTAAAGAAGTTGGAAGAAAGTGAGAGCACCTTAAGCCTTTCAATTTCAAACATGGACTTCGGAATCGATCCATTCAGGTGGTTGTTTCTCAAGTCAACTGTATCCAACGGAGAGGAGGATGCGTTGCGGAATTCGTCGACTTGGCCAACAAATTGATTGCTGTAAAGAAAAAGCTGCTGCAACGAGGGGAGCTCAAATATATATGCAGGAAGGCTCCCGTTGAGTGAATTGTTCCCTAAATTAATGTGGACAAGCTCTGAGAGTCCTTCAAAATGAGCTCTAGACAAGAGACCAGTTAGACCATTACGTGAAAGGTCCAAGTAGATGAGTTTCTTGGCCCCTTGGAAATATGGGAGGGAACCAGTGAAATTGTTGAAGGAGAAATCTAAATAAACAAGATTGGTAAGGTTCGCCAGTGTAGAAGGTATTGGTTCACTGAAATTGCAGTTGGAGAGCTCTAACCTGGATAGGTTTTGAAGGTTCGAAATGGTGTCTGGTAATGAACCAGAAAACTTGGTGTAGCTTAGTGATATCGTCCTCAATGATCCAATTTGAGGAAAAATCGGAATACTACCACTAAGCAATTTGTTATTTGACAAGTCCAAAAACTCTAAGACTGGTACCTGAAAGATTCTTTCAGGAAATGTTCCTTGCAGATTACAAGAGGAGAGGGTCAAGGTAGTCAAGTTCGAGAAATTGGCAAAGTATTCAGGAACTGTGGTAGAGAGATTGTTCTGGTCAAGACGGATGAAAGAGAGAAAGTGAAGCTTAGAAAGTGATTCATCAATAGGGCCTGAAATTCGAGAAGTACGCAAGCTCAAGACAGTCAAGTTAGGCAAATATGAAGATAAAGATTGACACCACTCAGTCCTCTGAGCTGAGAGATCAACCCCATCAAGGTAAAGCNGAAGTACGCAAGCTCAAGACAGTCAAGTTAGGCAAATATGAAGATAAAGATTGACACCACTCAGTCCTCTGAGCTGAAAGATCAACCCCATCAAGGTAAAGCTCTCTAAGCTCTGTTGAGTTCTCAATGAAATGACTCAAATTGGGATTCTCTAGTTTTAGTGGCTGGGCAAAGTCAGGGAAAAGAGTTGAGAGATCAAGAGTAACTAGCCTTGTTAACCTTGATAACATCATAGGAATTTGGCCAACAAAACCGGCATTGGATAAATTCAGGTACGTCAAGTTGGTGAGGTTGCCTATACCAACTGGTATGCCAACATTGAACTTGTTGTAAGCCAAATTTAGCCTCTCAAGATACTGAAGACTGAAAAGAGCACTTGCATTCTCAATTCCACTTGAAATTTTCTCATCATCCAGTTCCAAGGCAATCACATGACCAGAGAGGTCACATGTAACCCCATTCCAATTGCAACATTCACTTGTGTTGTGGTTCCATCTTGCCAATTTATTTGACAAAGTAGAATCATATTGGAAGCTGCCCTTCAACTGCAGCAACAATGACTTTTGATCATCAAGACATTGAGAGGAAACCAATAAAAT